>NC_138566.1:15982265-16484765 GCF_947561715.1 Ascidia mentula
TGGCCCTGGACAGTAATGAGGCATAATGAGCGCGAGTCGGCACCGACGCAGCAACGGCAGCAGGGGGTCTCTTGCCAAAACGATTAAGTCAAAAAAGTAGCCCAAGCAGGGCGTGATGCTTACCTTATTCAAATAGAATGCCGGTCCGTGGCAGGGGGACAGGTTGGGCTTGTGGGTAATTTTGCCGGTTGCCCCGTCGCAGGCGCTCGGACTGGCGACTTTGAACACTGAGGGCCGCGGTTACAACCCCCATTTGCGTGGACAAGGAACTGTCCTGGACAGCAGCGTGGCCTACTGAGCACAGCACGCGTGCTCTATGACGTAGACAATTTATATTGTGACAGAGGTCTACACGCTAGGACTTTCCCGCCTCTGCAACTGACTTCCACAGAAATACCGACATGCGGCTTGAAGTACACAGCAGGAGGGATCCTGCTGGACGGTGCGACACGGCCTACGATGAGCGCGAATCGGCGGCCGCGCGCGTCGGGGCAGCAACAGCAGGGGGCGCTCGCAAACGATGGAGTGGAAAAAGTGGCCCGAGCAGGGCGTGATGCTTACCTTATTCAAACAGAATGGGGGTCCGGGGCGAAGGGGCAGGTTGGGCTTGCGGCCACTTTCGGCGCTTGCGCCGTCGCGGGCACTCGGAACGGCGATTTTCAACACCGAGTGCAGCGGGTGTAATTACCACGGCGGCATCGACAAAAACGGTATGCCTGGCCCTGGACAGTAATGAGGCATAATGAGCGCGAGTCGGCACCGACGCAGCAACGGCAGCAGGGGGTCTCTTGCCAAAACGATTAAGTCAAAAAAGTAGCCCAAGCAGGGCGTGATGCTTACCTTATTCAAATAGAATGCCGGTCCGTGGCAGGGGGACAGGTTGGGCTTGTGGGTAATTTTGCCGGTTGCCCCGTCGCAGGCGCTCGGACTGGCGACTTTGAACACTGAGGGCCGCGGTTACAACCCCCATTTGCGTGGACAAGGAACTGTCCTGGACAGCAGCGTGGCCTACTGAGCACAGCACGCGTGCTCTATGACGTAGACAATTTATATTGTGACAGAGGTCTACACGCTAGGACTTTCCCGCCTCTGCAACTGACTTCCACAGAAATACCGACATGCGGCTTGAAGTACACAGCAGGAGGGATCCTGCTGGACGGTGCGACACGGCCTACGATGAGCGCGAATCGGCGGCCGCGCGCGTCGGGGCAGCAACAGCAGGGGGCGCTCGCAAACGATGGAGTGGAAAAAGTGGCCCGAGCAGGGCGTGATGCTTACCTTATTCAAACAGAATGGGGGTCCGGGGCGAAGGGGCAGGTTGGGCTTGCGGCCACTTTCGGCGCTTGCGCCGTCGCGGGCACTCGGAACGGCGATTTTCAACACCGAGTGCAGCGGGTGTAATTACCACGGCGGCATCGACAAAAACGGTATGCCTGGCCCTGGACAGTAATGAGGCATAATGAGCGCGAGTCGGCACCGACGCAGCAACGGCAGCAGGGGGTCTCTTGCCAAAACGATTAAGTCAAAAAAGTAGCCCAAGCAGGGCGTGATGCTTACCTTATTCAAATAGAATGCCGGTCCGTGGCAGGGGGACAGGTTGGGCTTGTGGGTAATTTTGCCGGTTGCCCCGTCGCAGGCGCTCGGACTGGCGACTTTGAACACTGAGGGCCGCGGTTACAACCCCCATTTGCGTGGACAAGGAACTGTCCTGGACAGCAGCGTGGCCTACTGAGCACAGCACGCGTGCTCTATGACGTAGACAATTTATATTGTGACAGAGGTCTACACGCTAGGACTTTCCCGCCTCTGCAACTGACTTCCACAGAAATACCGACATGCGGCTTGAAGTACACAGCAGGAGGGATCCTGCTGGACGGTGCGACACGGCCTACGATGAGCGCGAATCGGCGGCCGCGCGCGTCGGGGCAGCAACAGCAGGGGGCGCTCGCAAACGATGGAGTGGAAAAAGTGGCCCGAGCAGGGCGTGATGCTTACCTTATTCAAACAGAATGGGGGTCCGGGGCGAAGGGGCAGGTTGGGCTTGCGGCCACTTTCGGCGCTTGCGCCGTCGCGGGCACTCGGAACGGCGATTTTCAACACCGAGTGCAGCGGGTGTAATTACCACGGCGGCATCGACAAAAACGGTATGCCTGGCCCTGGACAGTAATGAGGCATAATGAGCGCGAGTCGGCACCGACGCAGCAACGGCAGCAGGGGGTCTCTTGCCAAAACGATTAAGTCAAAAAAGTAGCCCAAGCAGGGCGTGATGCTTACCTTATTCAAATAGAATGCCGGTCCGTGGCAGGGGGACAGGTTGGGCTTGTGGGTAATTTTGCCGGTTGCCCCGTCGCAGGCGCTCGGACTGGCGACTTTGAACACTGAGGGCCGCGGTTACAACCCCCATTTGCGTGGACAAGGAACTGTCCTGGACAGCAGCGTGGCCTACTGAGCACAGCACGCGTGCTCTATGACGTAGACAATTTATATTGTGACAGAGGTCTACACGCTAGGACTTTCCCGCCTCTGCAACTGACTTCCACAGAAATACCGACATGCGGCTTGAAGTACACAGCAGGAGGGATCCTGCTGGACGGTGCGACACGGCCTACGATGAGCGCGAATCGGCGGCCGCGCGCGTCGGGGCAGCAACAGCAGGGGGCGCTCGCAAACGATGGAGTGGAAAAAGTGGCCCGAGCAGGGCGTGATGCTTACCTTATTCAAACAGAATGGGGGTCCGGGGCGAAGGGGCAGGTTGGGCTTGCGGCCACTTTCGGCGCTTGCGCCGTCGCGGGCACTCGGAACGGCGATTTTCAACACCGAGTGCAGCGGGTGTAATTACCACGGCGGCATCGACAAAAACGGTATGCCTGGCCCTGGACAGTAATGAGGCATAATGAGCGCGAGTCGGCACCGACGCAGCAACGGCAGCAGGGGGTCTCTTGCCAAAACGATTAAGTCAAAAAAGTAGCCCAAGCAGGGCGTGATGCTTACCTTATTCAAATAGAATGCCGGTCCGTGGCAGGGGGACAGGTTGGGCTTGTGGGTAATTTTGCCGGTTGCCCCGTCGCAGGCGCTCGGACTGGCGACTTTGAACACTGAGGGCCGCGGTTACAACCCCCATTTGCGTGGACAAGGAACTGTCCTGGACAGCAGCGTGGCCTACTGAGCACAGCACGCGTGCTCTATGACGTAGACAATTTATATTGTGACAGAGGTCTACACGCTAGGACTTTCCCGCCTCTGCAACTGACTTCCACAGAAATACCGACATGCGGCTTGAAGTACACAGCAGGAGGGATCCTGCTGGACGGTGCGACACGGCCTACGATGAGCGCGAATCGGCGGCCGCGCGCGTCGGGGCAGCAACAGCAGGGGGCGCTCGCAAACGATGGAGTGGAAAAAGTGGCCCGAGCAGGGCGTGATGCTTACCTTATTCAAACAGAATGGGGGTCCGGGGCGAAGGGGCAGGTTGGGCTTGCGGCCACTTTCGGCGCTTGCGCCGTCGCGGGCACTCGGAACGGCGATTTTCAACACCGAGTGCAGCGGGTGTAATTACCACGGCGGCATCGACAAAAACGGTATGCCTGGCCCTGGACAGTAATGAGGCATAATGAGCGCGAGTCGGCACCGACGCAGCAACGGCAGCAGGGGGTCTCTTGCCAAAACGATTAAGTCAAAAAAGTAGCCCAAGCAGGGCGTGATGCTTACCTTATTCAAATAGAATGCCGGTCCGTGGCAGGGGGACAGGTTGGGCTTGTGGGTAATTTTGCCGGTTGCCCCGTCGCAGGCGCTCGGACTGGCGACTTTGAACACTGAGGGCCGCGGTTACAACCCCCATTTGCGTGGACAAGGAACTGTCCTGGACAGCAGCGTGGCCTACTGAGCACAGCACGCGTGCTCTATGACGTAGACAATTTATATTGTGACAGAGGTCTACACGCTAGGACTTTCCCGCCTCTGCAACTGACTTCCACAGAAATACCGACATGCGGCTTGAAGTACACAGCAGGAGGGATCCTGCTGGACGGTGCGACACGGCCTACGATGAGCGCGAATCGGCGGCCGCGCGCGTCGGGGCAGCAACAGCAGGGGGCGCTCGCAAACGATGGAGTGGAAAAAGTGGCCCGAGCAGGGCGTGATGCTTACCTTATTCAAACAGAATGGGGGTCCGGGGCGAAGGGGCAGGTTGGGCTTGCGGCCACTTTCGGCGCTTGCGCCGTCGCGGGCACTCGGAACGGCGATTTTCAACACCGAGTGCAGCGGGTGTAATTACCACGGCGGCATCGACAAAAACGGTATGCCTGGCCCTGGACAGTAATGAGGCATAATGAGCGCGAGTCGGCACCGACGCAGCAACGGCAGCAGGGGGTCTCTTGCCAAAACGATTAAGTCAAAAAAGTAGCCCAAGCAGGGCGTGATGCTTACCTTATTCAAATAGAATGCCGGTCCGTGGCAGGGGGACAGGTTGGGCTTGTGGGTAATTTTGCCGGTTGCCCCGTCGCAGGCGCTCGGACTGGCGACTTTGAACACTGAGGGCCGCGGTTACAACCCCCATTTGCGTGGACAAGGAACTGTCCTGGACAGCAGCGTGGCCTACTGAGCACAGCACGCGTGCTCTATGACGTAGACAATTTATATTGTGACAGAGGTCTACACGCTAGGACTTTCCCGCCTCTGCAACTGACTTCCACAGAAATACCGACATGCGGCTTGAAGTACACAGCAGGAGGGATCCTGCTGGACGGTGCGACACGGCCTACGATGAGCGCGAATCGGCGGCCGCGCGCGTCGGGGCAGCAACAGCAGGGGGCGCTCGCAAACGATGGAGTGGAAAAAGTGGCCCGAGCAGGGCGTGATGCTTACCTTATTCAAACAGAATGGGGGTCCGGGGCGAAGGGGCAGGTTGGGCTTGCGGCCACTTTCGGCGCTTGCGCCGTCGCGGGCACTCGGAACGGCGATTTTCAACACCGAGTGCAGCGGGTGTAATTACCACGGCGGCATCGACAAAAACGGTATGCCTGGCCCTGGACAGTAATGAGGCATAATGAGCGCGAGTCGGCACCGACGCAGCAACGGCAGCAGGGGGTCTCTTGCCAAAACGATTAAGTCAAAAAAGTAGCCCAAGCAGGGCGTGATGCTTACCTTATTCAAATAGAATGCCGGTCCGTGGCAGGGGGACAGGTTGGGCTTGTGGGTAATTTTGCCGGTTGCCCCGTCGCAGGCGCTCGGACTGGCGACTTTGAACACTGAGGGCCGCGGTTACAACCCCCATTTGCGTGGACAAGGAACTGTCCTGGACAGCAGCGTGGCCTACTGAGCACAGCACGCGTGCTCTATGACGTAGACAATTTATATTGTGACAGAGGTCTACACGCTAGGACTTTCCCGCCTCTGCAACTGACTTCCACAGAAATACCGACATGCGGCTTGAAGTACACAGCAGGAGGGATCCTGCTGGACGGTGCGACACGGCCTACGATGAGCGCGAATCGGCGGCCGCGCGCGTCGGGGCAGCAACAGCAGGGGGCGCTCGCAAACGATGGAGTGGAAAAAGTGGCCCGAGCAGGGCGTGATGCTTACCTTATTCAAACAGAATGGGGGTCCGGGGCGAAGGGGCAGGTTGGGCTTGCGGCCACTTTCGGCGCTTGCGCCGTCGCGGGCACTCGGAACGGCGATTTTCAACACCGAGTGCAGCGGGTGTAATTACCACGGCGGCATCGACAAAAACGGTATGCCTGGCCCTGGACAGTAATGAGGCATAATGAGCGCGAGTCGGCACCGACGCAGCAACGGCAGCAGGGGGTCTCTTGCCAAAACGATTAAGTCAAAAAAGTAGCCCAAGCAGGGCGTGATGCTTACCTTATTCAAATAGAATGCCGGTCCGTGGCAGGGGGACAGGTTGGGCTTGTGGGTAATTTTGCCGGTTGCCCCGTCGCAGGCGCTCGGACTGGCGACTTTGAACACTGAGGGCCGCGGTTACAACCCCCATTTGCGTGGACAAGGAACTGTCCTGGACAGCAGCGTGGCCTACTGAGCACAGCACGCGTGCTCTATGACGTAGACAATTTATATTGTGACAGAGGTCTACACGCTAGGACTTTCCCGCCTCTGCAACTGACTTCCACAGAAATACCGACATGCGGCTTGAAGTACACAGCAGGAGGGATCCTGCTGGACGGTGCGACACGGCCTACGATGAGCGCGAATCGGCGGCCGCGCGCGTCGGGGCAGCAACAGCAGGGGGCGCTCGCAAACGATGGAGTGGAAAAAGTGGCCCGAGCAGGGCGTGATGCTTACCTTATTCAAACAGAATGGGGGTCCGGGGCGAAGGGGCAGGTTGGGCTTGCGGCCACTTTCGGCGCTTGCGCCGTCGCGGGCACTCGGAACGGCGATTTTCAACACCGAGTGCAGCGGGTGTAATTACCACGGCGGCATCGACAAAAACGGTATGCCTGGCCCTGGACAGTAATGAGGCATAATGAGCGCGAGTCGGCACCGACGCAGCAACGGCAGCAGGGGGTCTCTTGCCAAAACGATTAAGTCAAAAAAGTAGCCCAAGCAGGGCGTGATGCTTACCTTATTCAAATAGAATGCCGGTCCGTGGCAGGGGGACAGGTTGGGCTTGTGGGTAATTTTGCCGGTTGCCCCGTCGCAGGCGCTCGGACTGGCGACTTTGAACACTGAGGGCCGCGGTTACAACCCCCATTTGCGTGGACAAGGAACTGTCCTGGACAGCAGCGTGGCCTACTGAGCACAGCACGCGTGCTCTATGACGTAGACAATTTATATTGTGACAGAGGTCTACACGCTAGGACTTTCCCGCCTCTGCAACTGACTTCCACAGAAATACCGACATGCGGCTTGAAGTACACAGCAGGAGGGATCCTGCTGGACGGTGCGACACGGCCTACGATGAGCGCGAATCGGCGGCCGCGCGCGTCGGGGCAGCAACAGCAGGGGGCGCTCGCAAACGATGGAGTGGAAAAAGTGGCCCGAGCAGGGCGTGATGCTTACCTTATTCAAACAGAATGGGGGTCCGGGGCGAAGGGGCAGGTTGGGCTTGCGGCCACTTTCGGCGCTTGCGCCGTCGCGGGCACTCGGAACGGCGATTTTCAACACCGAGTGCAGCGGGTGTAATTACCACGGCGGCATCGACAAAAACGGTATGCCTGGCCCTGGACAGTAATGAGGCATAATGAGCGCGAGTCGGCACCGACGCAGCAACGGCAGCAGGGGGTCTCTTGCCAAAACGATTAAGTCAAAAAAGTAGCCCAAGCAGGGCGTGATGCTTACCTTATTCAAATAGAATGCCGGTCCGTGGCAGGGGGACAGGTTGGGCTTGTGGGTAATTTTGCCGGTTGCCCCGTCGCAGGCGCTCGGACTGGCGACTTTGAACACTGAGGGCCGCGGTTACAACCCCCATTTGCGTGGACAAGGAACTGTCCTGGACAGCAGCGTGGCCTACTGAGCACAGCACGCGTGCTCTATGACGTAGACAATTTATATTGTGACAGAGGTCTACACGCTAGGACTTTCCCGCCTCTGCAACTGACTTCCACAGAAATACCGACATGCGGCTTGAAGTACACAGCAGGAGGGATCCTGCTGGACGGTGCGACACGGCCTACGATGAGCGCGAATCGGCGGCCGCGCGCGTCGGGGCAGCAACAGCAGGGGGCGCTCGCAAACGATGGAGTGGAAAAAGTGGCCCGAGCAGGGCGTGATGCTTACCTTATTCAAACAGAATGGGGGTCCGGGGCGAAGGGGCAGGTTGGGCTTGCGGCCACTTTCGGCGCTTGCGCCGTCGCGGGCACTCGGAACGGCGATTTTCAACACCGAGTGCAGCGGGTGTAATTACCACGGCGGCATCGACAAAAACGGTATGCCTGGCCCTGGACAGTAATGAGGCATAATGAGCGCGAGTCGGCACCGACGCAGCAACGGCAGCAGGGGGTCTCTTGCCAAAACGATTAAGTCAAAAAAGTAGCCCAAGCAGGGCGTGATGCTTACCTTATTCAAATAGAATGCCGGTCCGTGGCAGGGGGACAGGTTGGGCTTGTGGGTAATTTTGCCGGTTGCCCCGTCGCAGGCGCTCGGACTGGCGACTTTGAACACTGAGGGCCGCGGTTACAACCCCCATTTGCGTGGACAAGGAACTGTCCTGGACAGCAGCGTGGCCTACTGAGCACAGCACGCGTGCTCTATGACGTAGACAATTTATATTGTGACAGAGGTCTACACGCTAGGACTTTCCCGCCTCTGCAACTGACTTCCACAGAAATACCGACATGCGGCTTGAAGTACACAGCAGGAGGGATCCTGCTGGACGGTGCGACACGGCCTACGATGAGCGCGAATCGGCGGCCGCGCGCGTCGGGGCAGCAACAGCAGGGGGCGCTCGCAAACGATGGAGTGGAAAAAGTGGCCCGAGCAGGGCGTGATGCTTACCTTATTCAAACAGAATGGGGGTCCGGGGCGAAGGGGCAGGTTGGGCTTGCGGCCACTTTCGGCGCTTGCGCCGTCGCGGGCACTCGGAACGGCGATTTTCAACACCGAGTGCAGCGGGTGTAATTACCACGGCGGCATCGACAAAAACGGTATGCCTGGCCCTGGACAGTAATGAGGCATAATGAGCGCGAGTCGGCACCGACGCAGCAACGGCAGCAGGGGGTCTCTTGCCAAAACGATTAAGTCAAAAAAGTAGCCCAAGCAGGGCGTGATGCTTACCTTATTCAAATAGAATGCCGGTCCGTGGCAGGGGGACAGGTTGGGCTTGTGGGTAATTTTGCCGGTTGCCCCGTCGCAGGCGCTCGGACTGGCGACTTTGAACACTGAGGGCCGCGGTTACAACCCCCATTTGCGTGGACAAGGAACTGTCCTGGACAGCAGCGTGGCCTACTGAGCACAGCACGCGTGCTCTATGACGTAGACAATTTATATTGTGACAGAGGTCTACACGCTAGGACTTTCCCGCCTCTGCAACTGACTTCCACAGAAATACCGACATGCGGCTTGAAGTACACAGCAGGAGGGATCCTGCTGGACGGTGCGACACGGCCTACGATGAGCGCGAATCGGCGGCCGCGCGCGTCGGGGCAGCAACAGCAGGGGGCGCTCGCAAACGATGGAGTGGAAAAAGTGGCCCGAGCAGGGCGTGATGCTTACCTTATTCAAACAGAATGGGGGTCCGGGGCGAAGGGGCAGGTTGGGCTTGCGGCCACTTTCGGCGCTTGCGCCGTCGCGGGCACTCGGAACGGCGATTTTCAACACCGAGTGCAGCGGGTGTAATTACCACGGCGGCATCGACAAAAACGGTATGCCTGGCCCTGGACAGTAATGAGGCATAATGAGCGCGAGTCGGCACCGACGCAGCAACGGCAGCAGGGGGTCTCTTGCCAAAACGATTAAGTCAAAAAAGTAGCCCAAGCAGGGCGTGATGCTTACCTTATTCAAATAGAATGCCGGTCCGTGGCAGGGGGACAGGTTGGGCTTGTGGGTAATTTTGCCGGTTGCCCCGTCGCAGGCGCTCGGACTGGCGACTTTGAACACTGAGGGCCGCGGTTACAACCCCCATTTGCGTGGACAAGGAACTGTCCTGGACAGCAGCGTGGCCTACTGAGCACAGCACGCGTGCTCTATGACGTAGACAATTTATATTGTGACAGAGGTCTACACGCTAGGACTTTCCCGCCTCTGCAACTGACTTCCACAGAAATACCGACATGCGGCTTGAAGTACACAGCAGGAGGGATCCTGCTGGACGGTGCGACACGGCCTACGATGAGCGCGAATCGGCGGCCGCGCGCGTCGGGGCAGCAACAGCAGGGGGCGCTCGCAAACGATGGAGTGGAAAAAGTGGCCCGAGCAGGGCGTGATGCTTACCTTATTCAAACAGAATGGGGGTCCGGGGCGAAGGGGCAGGTTGGGCTTGCGGCCACTTTCGGCGCTTGCGCCGTCGCGGGCACTCGGAACGGCGATTTTCAACACCGAGTGCAGCGGGTGTAATTACCACGGCGGCATCGACAAAAACGGTATGCCTGGCCCTGGACAGTAATGAGGCATAATGAGCGCGAGTCGGCACCGACGCAGCAACGGCAGCAGGGGGTCTCTTGCCAAAACGATTAAGTCAAAAAAGTAGCCCAAGCAGGGCGTGATGCTTACCTTATTCAAATAGAATGCCGGTCCGTGGCAGGGGGACAGGTTGGGCTTGTGGGTAATTTTGCCGGTTGCCCCGTCGCAGGCGCTCGGACTGGCGACTTTGAACACTGAGGGCCGCGGTTACAACCCCCATTTGCGTGGACAAGGAACTGTCCTGGACAGCAGCGTGGCCTACTGAGCACAGCACGCGTGCTCTATGACGTAGACAATTTATATTGTGACAGAGGTCTACACGCTAGGACTTTCCCGCCTCTGCAACTGACTTCCACAGAAATACCGACATGCGGCTTGAAGTACACAGCAGGAGGGATCCTGCTGGACGGTGCGACACGGCCTACGATGAGCGCGAATCGGCGGCCGCGCGCGTCGGGGCAGCAACAGCAGGGGGCGCTCGCAAACGATGGAGTGGAAAAAGTGGCCCGAGCAGGGCGTGATGCTTACCTTATTCAAACAGAATGGGGGTCCGGGGCGAAGGGGCAGGTTGGGCTTGCGGCCACTTTCGGCGCTTGCGCCGTCGCGGGCACTCGGAACGGCGATTTTCAACACCGAGTGCAGCGGGTGTAATTACCACGGCGGCATCGACAAAAACGGTATGCCTGGCCCTGGACAGTAATGAGGCATAATGAGCGCGAGTCGGCACCGACGCAGCAACGGCAGCAGGGGGTCTCTTGCCAAAACGATTAAGTCAAAAAAGTAGCCCAAGCAGGGCGTGATGCTTACCTTATTCAAATAGAATGCCGGTCCGTGGCAGGGGGACAGGTTGGGCTTGTGGGTAATTTTGCCGGTTGCCCCGTCGCAGGCGCTCGGACTGGCGACTTTGAACACTGAGGGCCGCGGTTACAACCCCCATTTGCGTGGACAAGGAACTGTCCTGGACAGCAGCGTGGCCTACTGAGCACAGCACGCGTGCTCTATGACGTAGACAATTTATATTGTGACAGAGGTCTACACGCTAGGACTTTCCCGCCTCTGCAACTGACTTCCACAGAAATACCGACATGCGGCTTGAAGTACACAGCAGGAGGGATCCTGCTGGACGGTGCGACACGGCCTACGATGAGCGCGAATCGGCGGCCGCGCGCGTCGGGGCAGCAACAGCAGGGGGCGCTCGCAAACGATGGAGTGGAAAAAGTGGCCCGAGCAGGGCGTGATGCTTACCTTATTCAAACAGAATGGGGGTCCGGGGCGAAGGGGCAGGTTGGGCTTGCGGCCACTTTCGGCGCTTGCGCCGTCGCGGGCACTCGGAACGGCGATTTTCAACACCGAGTGCAGCGGGTGTAATTACCACGGCGGCATCGACAAAAACGGTATGCCTGGCCCTGGACAGTAATGAGGCATAATGAGCGCGAGTCGGCACCGACGCAGCAACGGCAGCAGGGGGTCTCTTGCCAAAACGATTAAGTCAAAAAAGTAGCCCAAGCAGGGCGTGATGCTTACCTTATTCAAATAGAATGCCGGTCCGTGGCAGGGGGACAGGTTGGGCTTGTGGGTAATTTTGCCGGTTGCCCCGTCGCAGGCGCTCGGACTGGCGACTTTGAACACTGAGGGCCGCGGTTACAACCCCCATTTGCGTGGACAAGGAACTGTCCTGGACAGCAGCGTGGCCTACTGAGCACAGCACGCGTGCTCTATGACGTAGACAATTTATATTGTGACAGAGGTCTACACGCTAGGACTTTCCCGCCTCTGCAACTGACTTCCACAGAAATACCGACATGCGGCTTGAAGTACACAGCAGGAGGGATCCTGCTGGACGGTGCGACACGGCCTACGATGAGCGCGAATCGGCGGCCGCGCGCGTCGGGGCAGCAACAGCAGGGGGCGCTCGCAAACGATGGAGTGGAAAAAGTGGCCCGAGCAGGGCGTGATGCTTACCTTATTCAAACAGAATGGGGGTCCGGGGCGAAGGGGCAGGTTGGGCTTGCGGCCACTTTCGGCGCTTGCGCCGTCGCGGGCACTCGGAACGGCGATTTTCAACACCGAGTGCAGCGGGTGTAATTACCACGGCGGCATCGACAAAAACGGTATGCCTGGCCCTGGACAGTAATGAGGCATAATGAGCGCGAGTCGGCACCGACGCAGCAACGGCAGCAGGGGGTCTCTTGCCAAAACGATTAAGTCAAAAAAGTAGCCCAAGCAGGGCGTGATGCTTACCTTATTCAAATAGAATGCCGGTCCGTGGCAGGGGGACAGGTTGGGCTTGTGGGTAATTTTGCCGGTTGCCCCGTCGCAGGCGCTCGGACTGGCGACTTTGAACACTGAGGGCCGCGGTTACAACCCCCATTTGCGTGGACAAGGAACTGTCCTGGACAGCAGCGTGGCCTACTGAGCACAGCACGCGTGCTCTATGACGTAGACAATTTATATTGTGACAGAGGTCTACACGCTAGGACTTTCCCGCCTCTGCAACTGACTTCCACAGAAATACCGACATGCGGCTTGAAGTACACAGCAGGAGGGATCCTGCTGGACGGTGCGACACGGCCTACGATGAGCGCGAATCGGCGGCCGCGCGCGTCGGGGCAGCAACAGCAGGGGGCGCTCGCAAACGATGGAGTGGAAAAAGTGGCCCGAGCAGGGCGTGATGCTTACCTTATTCAAACAGAATGGGGGTCCGGGGCGAAGGGGCAGGTTGGGCTTGCGGCCACTTTCGGCGCTTGCGCCGTCGCGGGCACTCGGAACGGCGATTTTCAACACCGAGTGCAGCGGGTGTAATTACCACGGCGGCATCGACAAAAACGGTATGCCTGGCCCTGGACAGTAATGAGGCATAATGAGCGCGAGTCGGCACCGACGCAGCAACGGCAGCAGGGGGTCTCTTGCCAAAACGATTAAGTCAAAAAAGTAGCCCAAGCAGGGCGTGATGCTTACCTTATTCAAATAGAATGCCGGTCCGTGGCAGGGGGACAGGTTGGGCTTGTGGGTAATTTTGCCGGTTGCCCCGTCGCAGGCGCTCGGACTGGCGACTTTGAACACTGAGGGCCGCGGTTACAACCCCCATTTGCGTGGACAAGGAACTGTCCTGGACAGCAGCGTGGCCTACTGAGCACAGCACGCGTGCTCTATGACGTAGACAATTTATATTGTGACAGAGGTCTACACGCTAGGACTTTCCCGCCTCTGCAACTGACTTCCACAGAAATACCGACATGCGGCTTGAAGTACACAGCAGGAGGGATCCTGCTGGACGGTGCGACACGGCCTACGATGAGCGCGAATCGGCGGCCGCGCGCGTCGGGGCAGCAACAGCAGGGGGCGCTCGCAAACGATGGAGTGGAAAAAGTGGCCCGAGCAGGGCGTGATGCTTACCTTATTCAAACAGAATGGGGGTCCGGGGCGAAGGGGCAGGTTGGGCTTGCGGCCACTTTCGGCGCTTGCGCCGTCGCGGGCACTCGGAACGGCGATTTTCAACACCGAGTGCAGCGGGTGTAATTACCACGGCGGCATCGACAAAAACGGTATGCCTGGCCCTGGACAGTAATGAGGCATAATGAGCGCGAGTCGGCACCGACGCAGCAACGGCAGCAGGGGGTCTCTTGCCAAAACGATTAAGTCAAAAAAGTAGCCCAATTCTATTTTATTCGGGCGAGCTAACAGCCGCCACCACGAATATCACACAAAATTGTTAAAGGAAAGGAGGGAAATGGGGAGAAATTCATTAGAAAGAGGGCGGAAAGTAAACAAAGGGGTACAATAATGGCGAGACGAAAAGGCACAATGAAAAAATACAGTTACAGACGCTTGGGGCGCTGCACGAAAAAAATACACAAATAAGGACGACCGGAAATTACGAAAAATTATACAGTTGCAGACGACAAGGACGCTGCACGAGGAAAATAAGACAATACACTATTGGGGACGACAAAAGTACGAAATAATTCAGAGTGTTGCAGACGACAAATTTTATATGATGTATGTGTTGGTTGCCCGGGGGATGGGTTTAAATTAAATACTGGACGACGTCGGCCAAGACACCTTCGAGGTCGGCATTCGACCTGCTCCGTTGTAAAGTAAGTCGAAAGTTCATAGTGTGTTTCAGGGTCCGGATCAGGTGTTGGGGTACGTTAATTAAAGGGCGGGGGTCGTGTTTAATGCGATTACGAGTCTTCCAAATGGTGTGGGTGAGGGATGTATTTAATAAAGCTACAAGGGTTGAGGAGTATGGGTTGTCTGACAGGGGGGTTTTAGGGAAAGTTAGGTAACTGGGGGTGTCGAAATATGTAAAGGTGTTATTGAGGAGGGAATTTAGGGTGTTTTTAACAAGGGATAAAAGTGGCTGTATAGTGGGGCAGGTGTGGAAAAGGTGGCTAAAGGTTTCCAGGGGGTAATTGCAAAGATGGCATTGGGGGTCTAAATCGAGGGGAAGGTAGGACTTCTGACATTTCAGGGGGAGGATTTTGTGGACTAATCTATAGTTGAATGTTTTGAGGTAATTGGGAAAGATGGGGTGATGAATTTGGGACCAGTCGGTGTGGAAAAAGGGGTGCTGGGAATCATTTATTAATCGGGTGTAAAGGGGTTTGGATTTGGGACAAAGCAGTTCTTGTTCGGAGGGACTAAAGGAATTGATCAGGGAGAGAATATGTTGATAGTGAGTGGAGGGTGTTGTGGCGTGGGGGAGGTTATTTCTTAGTCTGAGGCTGTATAAATTTGATAGGGGGAGGCCGAGATTATATTCAAAGAGGGAGAGTTGGGGGGTTGTTGGGGTGTCCAAGATTCGATGTTTGTAGTAATTTTTGACAGAAAAGAGAATGGATAGGTCAGCATAGAGGGGTAGATTTGCCGCGCCGTAACCACCAAGGTCACGGCGGGCTGCCAAGATGTTAATAGGCAAGGTTGGTAGGTTTGGGCCTCCGACAAAGCTTGCCACAATGCCGTCGACCCGCTCTCGTTGCTGGGGTGGTAAGGGGTAAATTTTAGCAAGGTACGAAATTTCGGGAAGGAGGATAGTTTTTGAAAGAATGCATTTCGAATCGAAGGTGAGAAAGGGGTTGCTAATAGATTTGGCGCGGGATTGTAAAGAGGTAATTACTTGGCGCCAAGCCGCTTTTATTACTGAGGGTGCGCCGATGGGAATATTTAACGGTGTAATTTTATCCGGGTTCCACTTAATTCGATTTAAAAAGGGGTCGTCTGAGAGAGGGTGGAGGATGGCAATTGCTTCTGTTTTGGCGGGGTTCAGTTTAAGACCGGTGAATTTAGAAAATTTATTAATAAGTGACAGGGCGTTACAGAGGGACTGCCGATGCGCCACCACGAGGGTGACGTCATCGGCGTAAGCAATTGCCTTGGGAATATTGCGGCATGGCATAGGGGTCGAAATGATAGAGGGGGTGTTTTGGAGGGCAACGAGTAACGGGTCTAAAGCAATCAGGAAGAGGTTCAGACTAAGGGGGTCTCCTTGTCTGACACCTCTCCTGATGGGAAAATCCCTTGTGGCGAAGCCATTGACGAAGACCCGGGAGTGGGCGCTGGAGTGAAGAGCAGAAAGATATTGAGTAAAGAGAGGGGGAAAGCGTTTAAGATTTAATTGGGAGAGTAACCATGGGAAGGAAATAGAGTCAAATGCTTTTTGGAAATCAAGAGAAACGAAAAACGAATTTGAATTAATTTGAGAAGCATGAGTGTATAAATCGCGAAGAAGTGTGGTTGCGTCTGAGGTAGAGGATCCGGGGGTAGCAAATTGATTGTGGGATAAAATTAAAGAAATAAAGGGCTTGATACGGAGGTTAAGGATTTTATGAAGGATTTTGAGGTCGGTATTAAGTAAAGAAATAGGGCGGTAATTGGTCAAAAGGGTGGGGTCGTTTTTCTTATGAATAATTGTTATATGGCCGAGATTAAATTCCAATGGGGTATAGGCGTTTTGGTAGGAGAAGTTAAGGGCTTGGGTAAGGTCGGACCCGATTAGGTCCCAGCAACGAGTATAAAACTCGATGCTGAGGCCATCGGGCCCGGGGGTTTTGTTAGGGGAAAAGAGGGAAAGGGCTTTTTTTACTTCGGACATTGTGATGGGGGCTGAGAGGGAATCTAGGTACTGATCAGGGATTAATTTGGAAGGAAGTTGGGCAAATTGGTCACTGGGGGGCGGCAAGGGAAGTTGTTGGGATGTGTATAAGTCTGTGTAAAATTTGCGGGTGTGTTCTAATATTTCCTTGGGGGTTGTTAGGGGGAGTCCATGGGGGTCTTGAAATTCGAGGATGGGGGGTTTGCGACGTGAAGGGAAAAGCTGGGAATAGAGAGTTTTATCGGCTATGTTTTTGAATTGGGGATCGGAGGAGAGGGATTTCATAAGTGAGGAGCGGGCATTAGAAAGGTATGTATTATTTAGGGACTTTTTGAGGGATTGGAAATGGGCTAAGTTTTGTGGGGTCGGGTAATCATTCACTTTTTGGCGGGAGGATTCGAACTGCTGGTGAAGGAGGAGGGTTTCGGTGCGATGGAGTTGAGCTAAACGTTTTGAATGGGATTGGAGGAGGGATTTAAATTTAGTTTTAAGGGTAAGCCAGAAGTCCATGGGATTGGGGTGAAAGGGACCTAAGGTTTGCCAGAGGGGATAATGTTGGGAGAGATCTATTTGAAAGTCAGGGTCAAGGAGGGTAGATGTGTTATTCTTCCAGGAGCCTTTGCCCCTGGGAGGAGAGGAAATGATGTTGAGGGTGAGGGTAACTAAATCATGGTCGGAGAAGGGGCATGGAGTAAAGGTATGTTGCTTAGGGATCAATGGAGGGGAAATATAAACTCTGTCTATTCGGGATTGGGTACCAGGGGCGCGACGGGAGAATTGGCAAAGGGAGGGATAAAGAGCACGAAAGGAGTCTTGGAGTTTGAAGGTGGATAATAAATTAATTAAAGGGGGGCTAGGCCGGCGTGATTGAACAGGGGGATATTTATCGAGGGTTGGGTTTAAGACGCAATTAAAATCGCCGGCCAGAATTAAGGGGTGGGGTGAAGTTAAATAAGGGTAGAGGGAGTCAAAGAAATTATTGCGTAGGGTTATTTTATCAGCTCCAGAGGGGGCGTAAACGTTAACTAAATGGAAGGTATGGGTTAGGGTTGAGATGTCGGCCGCAATAATGCGACCGGCAGAGTCAGAAAATGAATTGAGAATTTGAAGTGTGGAGGAGTTTAGAAGAACTGCGACACCACCTTGGGCATAGCCTGTCGGAGGTGCCGAGTTTAAGAGGATGGGGCCAGAAGTCCATTCGGACTTCCACAGGGATTCGGTTTGGGGAGTAGAGTGAGTTTCTTGGAGGCAAAAAAGGTCAAAGTTCAAAGAGGAAAGGTACCGGAACAGGGCTCTTCTCTTAGGTGCCTGGCCTAGGCCGTTAACGTTAAGGGTGCAAATTTTCAAAAAGGACGCCATTGTATTCATAAAGAAAACACAAAAACAAAAAATGGGTGGCAATAATTGGAGGGTGGCTTATTCAATTCAATAAAATGTTGAATTAAAATCGTTGGGGATGATAACTTTACAATTACAAACTATTTTCTCCCCGGGCATTAGATTGTACGTGACGCCACAAGTGCAGCTTATCAGCAGGCGTTGACACTTTTTATTTGTGCAACGTGAAGGGCTAAGGTAGGCTTCTTCCGCAGCCCAATTGCCACAGCGACATTGAAAATGTGCTGTGCCACATAAACATTTCATATCCTTGCCTGCATATGCTGTGTGGCAGCATGATGTCTTCTTTGGGGGTGAAGGCGTTGCGCTGTTCTTTCGTTTGCGGGATCGTACCGTGGTAAACCCTTCGTTGTCCCGCTTGGTTGGTTTTGGTGTGGATGACGCCATTGGATGGTTGGGTGCATCCATTGAAACAATTGACGTTGGGGCGGTGTCAGCCAACACGGGCTGCAGGATACTGCGACGTACCGCCTCTGGTGTCTTGTTTTGTTTGTCAACATTGGACGGTGGGGCGCTAGATGGTGATTGCGCCTCTGAAGTCTTGTTGTTGTTGGAAGTTGTAGCGGTGTCAGCCAACTCGGGCTGCTGCATACTGTGGTGTACCGCCTCTGGTGTCTTCTTTTCTTCGCCAACATTGGGCGTTGGGGCGCTAGAGGTTGTAAGCGCCTCTGTAGACTTCGCGCCGCTTCCCGTGACGTCAGCTGTCACGGTTGGCGGCGCATCTTCAGTGGCAACAGCTGCCACATCTTTCTTATTCACAGGTGTGACTTCACGTGTCACACCTGGAGTTGTAACGGCTTTATCGGCCGTTTCTGAAGCCTTCGCATTTTGCGTCGGGGCGGCCTTATCAGCTGCCTCTGAGGTCTTCGCATTTTGCGTCGGGACGGCCTTATCAGCCGCCTCTGGCGCCTTCTCGTCGAGCGTTGCGACGAGCGCACCTGCGCTCGCCAACGCCGACTCGCTCTTATCTTGGACTTGCTGCTTTTTCGCGCCTGCGTCTTTATCTGCGGCTGCAGCCGCTTTTCGCTCTTCTACATGGTTTGCGAAACTTGGGCACTCGCGTTTCACGTGGCCCATTTCATGGCAAAAATCGCACTTTTTGGGCTGCCCTTCATACGTCACTTCGATAACTTTTTTGCCCAGACGCAGGCGCTCGGGAATGTGATTTTGGGCCAAAACAGAGTTCTTCATAATAATGACCCGCTTGCCGCCATAGACGCTCTCGTCGTCATATACTTTCCACCCTTTCTTGACTGGGGCGTATTTCGACATGTAATTTAGCAATGCCGACATTTTTATGCGCGGGTGAACTTTAGAAAGAAACACCCGTATCTCATCATCGCAATGGGCGTTGGCATAGACCGCCTTGCCACTTGCTCTAATACTGGCGGCAAGCTCTTTAGCTTTTTCTGCGGAACTGCAGTTAAAGAGAACTTTGCCATTTGGGTAGGGAATTACGCCCTCCAAGGATCGGATACTGATTTTAAGCTGTTTTAGCAGCTTATAAAGTTCTGGCTTCTTGAGCCCAGGGTTGAAACGGGCTTCTACATCGAGATTAGGGTCGGTTTCGAAAGGATCGACCGCTTGCACATTTCCGGCCGAAACAACAGGCCGGGAAACTAACGCTTGCGCGTAATTCATATTTTGTGCTGCCTTTTGTGCGTCTCCAACAAAATCGCACGGGCTGGCCACTGGCAGCTCACCTCTCCTTTCAAACAAAAAGCAGCCCTTAGAAGGGCTGGGCTGGCTTTGCGCAGTGGCCTCAGATAGTCTACTACAGATCATTAACCAGAAAAACTAAGACGAAAACTTGTAAGACTGGCTGAAATCACTGTTTTATATAGACTCAAATAATTTGCAATATAGCTGAATAGAGGTCAGAACACGTATGCTTGCCTTATTCAAATAGAATGCCGGTCCGTGGCAGGGGGACAGGTTGGGCTTGTGGGTAATTTTGCCGGTTGCCCCGTCGCAGGCGCTCGGACTGGCGACTTTGAACACTGAGGGCCGCGGTTACAACCCCCATTTGCGTGGACAAGGAACTGTCCTGGACAGCAGCGTGGCCTACTGAGCACAGCACGCGTGCTCTATGACGTAGACAATTTATATTGTGACAGAGGTCTACACGCTAGGACTTTCCCGCCTCTGCAACTGACTTCCACAGAAATACCGACATGCGGCTTGAAGTACACAGCAGGAGGGATCCTGCTGGACGGTGCGACACGGCCTACGATGAGCGCGAATCGGCGGCCGCGCGCGTCGGGGCAGCAACAGCAGGGGGCGCTCGCAAACGATGGAGTGGAAAAAGTGGCCCGAGCAGGGCGTGATGCTTACCTTATTCAAACAGAATGGGGGTCCGGGGCGAAGGGGCAGGTTGGGCTTGCGGCCACTTTCGGCGCTTGCGCCGTCGCGGGCACTCGGAACGGCGATTTTCAACACCGAGTGCAGCGGGTGTAATTACCACGGCGGCATCGACAAAAACGGTATGCCTGGCCCTGGACAGTAATGAGGCATAATGAGCGCGAGTCGGCACCGACGCAGCAACGGCAGCAGGGGGTCTCTTGCCAAAACGATTAAGTCAAAAAAGTAGCCCAAGCAGGGCGTGATGCTTACCTTATTCAAATAGAATGCCGGTCCGTGGCAGGGGGACAGGTTGGGCTTGTGGGTAATTTTGCCGGTTGCCCCGTCGCAGGCGCTCGGACTGGCGACTTTGAACACTGAGGGCCGCGGTTACAACCCCCATTTGCGTGGACAAGGAACTGTCCTGGACAGCAGCGTGGCCTACTGAGCACAGCACGCGTGCTCTATGACGTAGACAATTTATATTGTGACAGAGGTCTACACGCTAGGACTTTCCCGCCTCTGCAACTGACTTCCACAGAAATACCGACATGCGGCTTGAAGTACACAGCAGGAGGGATCCTGCTGGACGGTGCGACACGGCCTACGATGAGCGCGAATCGGCGGCCGCGCGCGTCGGGGCAGCAACAGCAGGGGGCGCTCGCAAACGATGGAGTGGAAAAAGTGGCCCGAGCAGGGCGTGATGCTTACCTTATTCAAACAGAATGGGGGTCCGGGGCGAAGGGGCAGGTTGGGCTTGCGGCCACTTTCGGCGCTTGCGCCGTCGCGGGCACTCGGAACGGCGATTTTCAACACCGAGTGCAGCGGGTGTAATTACCACGGCGGCATCGACAAAAACGGTATGCCTGGCCCTGGACAGTAATGAGGCATAATGAGCGCGAGTCGGCACCGACGCAGCAACGGCAGCAGGGGGTCTCTTGCCAAAACGATTAAGTCAAAAAAGTAGCCCAAGCAGGGCGTGATGCTTACCTTATTCAAATAGAATGCCGGTCCGTGGCAGGGGGACAGGTTGGGCTTGTGGGTAATTTTGCCGGTTGCCCCGTCGCAGGCGCTCGGACTGGCGACTTTGAACACTGAGGGCCGCGGTTACAACCCCCATTTGCGTGGACAAGGAACTGTCCTGGACAGCAGCGTGGCCTACTGAGCACAGCACGCGTGCTCTATGACGTAGACAATTTATATTGTGACAGAGGTCTACACGCTAGGACTTTCCCGCCTCTGCAACTGACTTCCACAGAAATACCGACATGCGGCTTGAAGTACACAGCAGGAGGGATCCTGCTGGACGGTGCGACACGGCCTACGATGAGCGCGAATCGGCGGCCGCGCGCGTCGGGGCAGCAACAGCAGGGGGCGCTCGCAAACGATGGAGTGGAAAAAGTGGCCCGAGCAGGGCGTGATGCTTACCTTATTCAAACAGAATGGGGGTCCGGGGCGAAGGGGCAGGTTGGGCTTGCGGCCACTTTCGGCGCTTGCGCCGTCGCGGGCACTCGGAACGGCGATTTTCAACACCGAGTGCAGCGGGTGTAATTACCACGGCGGCATCGACAAAAACGGTATGCCTGGCCCTGGACAGTAATGAGGCATAATGAGCGCGAGTCGGCACCGACGCAGCAACGGCAGCAGGGGGTCTCTTGCCAAAACGATTAAGTCAAAAAAGTAGCCCAAGCAGGGCGTGATGCTTACCTTATTCAAATAGAATGCCGGTCCGTGGCAGGGGGACAGGTTGGGCTTGTGGGTAATTTTGCCGGTTGCCCCGTCGCAGGCGCTCGGACTGGCGACTTTGAACACTGAGGGCCGCGGTTACAACCCCCATTTGCGTGGACAAGGAACTGTCCTGGACAGCAGCGTGGCCTACTGAGCACAGCACGCGTGCTCTATGACGTAGACAATTTATATTGTGACAGAGGTCTACACGCTAGGACTTTCCCGCCTCTGCAACTGACTTCCACAGAAATACCGACATGCGGCTTGAAGTACACAGCAGGAGGGATCCTGCTGGACGGTGCGACACGGCCTACGATGAGCGCGAATCGGCGGCCGCGCGCGTCGGGGCAGCAACAGCAGGGGGCGCTCGCAAACGATGGAGTGGAAAAAGTGGCCCGAGCAGGGCGTGATGCTTACCTTATTCAAACAGAATGGGGGTCCGGGGCGAAGGGGCAGGTTGGGCTTGCGGCCACTTTCGGCGCTTGCGCCGTCGCGGGCACTCGGAACGGCGATTTTCAACACCGAGTGCAGCGGGTGTAATTACCACGGCGGCATCGACAAAAACGGTATGCCTGGCCCTGGACAGTAATGAGGCATAATGAGCGCGAGTCGGCACCGACGCAGCAACGGCAGCAGGGGGTCTCTTGCCAAAACGATTAAGTCAAAAAAGTAGCCCAAGCAGGGCGTGATGCTTACCTTATTCAAATAGAATGCCGGTCCGTGGCAGGGGGACAGGTTGGGCTTGTGGGTAATTTTGCCGGTTGCCCCGTCGCAGGCGCTCGGACTGGCGACTTTGAACACTGAGGGCCGCGGTTACAACCCCCATTTGCGTGGACAAGGAACTGTCCTGGACAGCAGCGTGGCCTACTGAGCACAGCACGCGTGCTCTATGACGTAGACAATTTATATTGTGACAGAGGTCTACACGCTAGGACTTTCCCGCCTCTGCAACTGACTTCCACAGAAATACCGACATGCGGCTTGAAGTACACAGCAGGAGGGATCCTGCTGGACGGTGCGACACGGCCTACGATGAGCGCGAATCGGCGGCCGCGCGCGTCGGGGCAGCAACAGCAGGGGGCGCTCGCAAACGATGGAGTGGAAAAAGTGGCCCGAGCAGGGCGTGATGCTTACCTTATTCAAACAGAATGGGGGTCCGGGGCGAAGGGGCAGGTTGGGCTTGCGGCCACTTTCGGCGCTTGCGCCGTCGCGGGCACTCGGAACGGCGATTTTCAACACCGAGTGCAGCGGGTGTAATTACCACGGCGGCATCGACAAAAACGGTATGCCTGGCCCTGGACAGTAATGAGGCATAATGAGCGCGAGTCGGCACCGACGCAGCAACGGCAGCAGGGGGTCTCTTGCCAAAACGATTAAGTCAAAAAAGTAGCCCAAGCAGGGCGTGATGCTTACCTTATTCAAATAGAATGCCGGTCCGTGGCAGGGGGACAGGTTGGGCTTGTGGGTAATTTTGCCGGTTGCCCCGTCGCAGGCGCTCGGACTGGCGACTTTGAACACTGAGGGCCGCGGTTACAACCCCCATTTGCGTGGACAAGGAACTGTCCTGGACAGCAGCGTGGCCTACTGAGCACAGCACGCGTGCTCTATGACGTAGACAATTTATATTGTGACAGAGGTCTACACGCTAGGACTTTCCCGCCTCTGCAACTGACTTCCACAGAAATACCGACATGCGGCTTGAAGTACACAGCAGGAGGGATCCTGCTGGACGGTGCGACACGGCCTACGATGAGCGCGAATCGGCGGCCGCGCGCGTCGGGGCAGCAACAGCAGGGGGCGCTCGCAAACGATGGAGTGGAAAAAGTGGCCCGAGCAGGGCGTGATGCTTACCTTATTCAAACAGAATGGGGGTCCGGGGCGAAGGGGCAGGTTGGGCTTGCGGCCACTTTCGGCGCTTGCGCCGTCGCGGGCACTCGGAACGGCGATTTTCAACACCGAGTGCAGCGGGTGTAATTACCACGGCGGCATCGACAAAAACGGTATGCCTGGCCCTGGACAGTAATGAGGCATAATGAGCGCGAGTCGGCACCGACGCAGCAACGGCAGCAGGGGGTCTCTTGCCAAAACGATTAAGTCAAAAAAGTAGCCCAAGCAGGGCGTGATGCTTACCTTATTCAAATAGAATGCCGGTCCGTGGCAGGGGGACAGGTTGGGCTTGTGGGTAATTTTGCCGGTTGCCCCGTCGCAGGCGCTCGGACTGGCGACTTTGAACACTGAGGGCCGCGGTTACAACCCCCATTTGCGTGGACAAGGAACTGTCCTGGACAGCAGCGTGGCCTACTGAGCACAGCACGCGTGCTCTATGACGTAGACAATTTATATTGTGACAGAGGTCTACACGCTAGGACTTTCCCGCCTCTGCAACTGACTTCCACAGAAATACCGACATGCGGCTTGAAGTACACAGCAGGAGGGATCCTGCTGGACGGTGCGACACGGCCTACGATGAGCGCGAATCGGCGGCCGCGCGCGTCGGGGCAGCAACAGCAGGGGGCGCTCGCAAACGATGGAGTGGAAAAAGTGGCCCGAGCAGGGCGTGATGCTTACCTTATTCAAACAGAATGGGGGTCCGGGGCGAAGGGGCAGGTTGGGCTTGCGGCCACTTTCGGCGCTTGCGCCGTCGCGGGCACTCGGAACGGCGATTTTCAACACCGAGTGCAGCGGGTGTAATTACCACGGCGGCATCGACAAAAACGGTATGCCTGGCCCTGGACAGTAATGAGGCATAATGAGCGCGAGTCGGCACCGACGCAGCAACGGCAGCAGGGGGTCTCTTGCCAAAACGATTAAGTCAAAAAAGTAGCCCAAGCAGGGCGTGATGCTTACCTTATTCAAATAGAATGCCGGTCCGTGGCAGGGGGACAGGTTGGGCTTGTGGGTAATTTTGCCGGTTGCCCCGTCGCAGGCGCTCGGACTGGCGACTTTGAACACTGAGGGCCGCGGTTACAACCCCCATTTGCGTGGACAAGGAACTGTCCTGGACAGCAGCGTGGCCTACTGAGCACAGCACGCGTGCTCTATGACGTAGACAATTTATATTGTGACAGAGGTCTACACGCTAGGACTTTCCCGCCTCTGCAACTGACTTCCACAGAAATACCGACATGCGGCTTGAAGTACACAGCAGGAGGGATCCTGCTGGACGGTGCGACACGGCCTACGATGAGCGCGAATCGGCGGCCGCGCGCGTCGGGGCAGCAACAGCAGGGGGCGCTCGCAAACGATGGAGTGGAAAAAGTGGCCCGAGCAGGGCGTGATGCTTACCTTATTCAAACAGAATGGGGGTCCGGGGCGAAGGGGCAGGTTGGGCTTGCGGCCACTTTCGGCGCTTGCGCCGTCGCGGGCACTCGGAACGGCGATTTTCAACACCGAGTGCAGCGGGTGTAATTACCACGGCGGCATCGACAAAAACGGTATGCCTGGCCCTGGACAGTAATGAGGCATAATGAGCGCGAGTCGGCACCGACGCAGCAACGGCAGCAGGGGGTCTCTTGCCAAAACGATTAAGTCAAAAAAGTAGCCCAGATACTATTTTATTCGGGGCACATCCTGTCCCCACGAATATCACATCAAAGTTGAACAAGGTAAAAGGAGAACGCAGCGAATAAAGGAATGGGTTTGACAATACACAGCGAAAAAAATAAAACGCAAAACACATAAAAATAATCGCATGGAGAGTTATTGACCCCTAGTGGTTGGTTTAGTGTAGTGTAACTGACCACGTGTTGGCGCAGCTCAATGGCGGGGGAGGCAATAGACACGAATGGCAACAGAAAGGAAAAGGAGCGTATCGGACTCTGTACCGACCCCTAGTGGTTAGTCTGGCGTGGTGTTACTGACCACGTGTATGCGCAATTTAATGACGAGCGACAAGGGTGAACACGGCACAATGGCGCACGCTTCCCAAAGTAGGTAGCGTCATCTAGTGGTAATTTTCTGGATATTTTCTAGTCCACGAGTGGGCGATAATGTACGAAGGGAAAAGACGCTAAATCGCGTGGCCAAGTTTAAAAATTTATGTTCCGCGAGTGGGCGCTTTTATGGGGTGTCGGTATGCGTGATGTTGAGCGTGTTTACGACATCGGCCAGGATTTCCTCGAGAAAGGGGTTGTCCCTATTTCGCTGGACAGCAAGTCTTAAGCGAAAGGAGGATTTGCATGATGTTACTAAGTGGCGGGGTATGTCGTTGATGGGGCGTGTGTCGTGTTTAATTCTGTTGCGTGTTTTCCAGATAGTGTGTGTTAGTGCGGTGTTTAACAGTGCTCCTAATGTTTTTGTGTAGGGTGTTGTGTTGTGAAGTTGTGGAAATGTGATGTGTAAAGGGGTGTCGAAAGGACAGGTGTTTAGGTCAGATAAAGTTCGAAAGATGCCGCGAATTAAGGTGAGCAGAGGTTGAATGGAAGGACAGTTGTGGAATAGGTGAGTAAAAGTTTCAAAGGGGAATTTGCACAGGTAGCAGTGGGGTTGTTGATCCAAAGGAAGGTACGATTTTTGACAGTTTAACGGAAGAATTTTATGTGTTAGCCGAAAATTAAAGGTTTTGAGATAGTTTGGAAAGATTGGGTGGTGAATTTGGTGCCAGTCGTTAAAGGGATGTGGTGTGTTGGTTTCGTCGATGATCCGGAGATAGAGGGGTTTGAGTTTTTTGGTCATGAGCTCAGTTTCGGTGAGTTTGAAAGATTTGAGAAGATTGAGAATATGAAGATAGTGCGGAGAAGGTGTTGAAGCGTGTGGAAGAAAGTTTCTAGAACGAAGGTCAAAAAGTTTGCTAAGGGGAAGTCCAATGTTGTATTCTATAAAGGAAAGTTGTGGAGAGGTTGGGGATTCCAAAAGGCGGTGATTGTAATATTGCTTTATAGGAGAGAGAAGTGATAGGTCAGCGTAGAGGGGAATGTTTGCCGCGCCGTAACCGCCATGGTCACGACGGGCTGCCAGGATGTTGATTGGCAAGGTTGGGTTGTTTGGGCCGACGACGAACTTTACCACAATGCCGTCGATCCGTTCTCGTTGCTGGGGAGATAAAGGGTAAGTTTTACCAAGGTATGAAATTTGGGGCAGAAGTAAAGTTTTTGAGAGGATGCATTTAGAATCAAAGGTAAGAAACGGGTTGCTGATAGATTTGGCGCGGGATTGCAAAGAGGTAATTGTTTTGTGCCATGTCGCGGTAATGTCTGATGGTGCGCCTATCGGGGTGTTTAACGGAGTTATCGATTTAGGGTTCCACTTTATGTTACACAAGGTCGGGTTGTCGATGGGAGGTCGAAGGATGGCAATCGCTTCGGTTTTGGTGGGGTTTAGTTTTAATCCAGAAAATTTACCAAAATATTCAATGAGGCCGAGGGCTTTGGTGAGGGAGTGCCGATGCGCCACCACTAGGGTGACGTCATCAGCGTAAGCGATTGCCTTGGGTGTGTTGCGGCATGGCACTGGGGATGAGTCGATAGAAGAATTATTTTGAAGCGCAACGAGGAGCGGATCTAGGGCAATCAGGAAGAGGTTCAGACTAAGGGGGTCACCTTGTCTGACTCCTCTCCTGATGGGAAAGTCCCTTGTGGCAAATCCGTTTATGAAGGCCCGGGAGTTGGCGCTAGAGTGAAGTGCAGAAAGGTAATTAGTAAAGCAAGTGGGAAAGCGTTTAAGAGTTAACTGGAGGAGTAGCCAAGAAAATGAAACAGAATCGAAGGCTTTTTGAAAATCGAGGGAAATGAAGTAAGTGTCCGAATTGATGGAGGAAGCGTGATGGTGGAGATCGCGTAGGAGAGAAGTTGCGTCGGTGGTGGAAGAGCCGGGGGTAGCGAATTGATTTGAAGAAAGAATTTCGGGTATGAAGGGTTTGAGTCTGAGATTTGGAAGTTTGTGAAGAATTTTAAGGTCCGTATTTAGAAGAGAGATTAGCCGGTAATTATTTAGAAGAGTGGGGTCATTTTTTTTGAAGATAAGGGTAAGATGTCCAAGGTTGTATTCTGAAGGGGTGTAGGAATTGAAATATGAAAAGTTAAGAGCTTGGGTGAGGTCGGCCCCGATGAGGTCCCAGTACAGCGAGTAAAACTCGCTGCTGAGACCGTCGGGACCGGGGGTTTTGCCGGAGGGAAAGAGGGAAAGAGTTTTTCTAATTTCGTGTTGCGTGATGGGATTTGATAAGGTTTCAGTGTGTTGCTCCGGAATTAATTTAAGGGGAATTTTAGCGAATAAATTAGAGGGGTCAGGTATTGGAAGGTTTTGATTAGAGTATAGAGTTTCGAAGAATTGCCGAGTGTGAGAAAGATGTTCCTTGGGGGTAGAGAGAGGGAGGCCGTGGTCGTCTTGTAGTTCGAAGATGGGATTGTGAATTCGTGAGGGTAGTAATTCGGAGTAGAGTAATTTATCGGTAATGTTTTTAAAATGGGAGTCGGAGGAAAGAGATTTTAGAATAGAGTCACGGGATTTAGAAAGGTAGAGAGAATTTAGGGATTTTTTAATAGATTGAAAGGAGCGAAAGTTTTCAGAAAAGGGATTGTCGTTGAGAATTTGGCGGGCGGTGTCGAGTTGTTGATGTAGGGTGTAGGTTTCTTCTCGGGATTGTTTAGCCAAACGTTTCGAATGTGTTTTTATCAGGGATTGAAATTTAAATTTAAGTGTCAGCCAGAAATCCATGGGGTTAGAGTGTAAAGGAGCGAGAGTTTGCCAAAGAGGATAGAAGCGATGAAAGTCGAGACGGAAAAGAGGGTCGTTGAGAGTTTTCGTATTATTTTTCCATGTGCCACGGCCTCTGGGTGGAGAAGAGATAAGGTTAAGAAAGACCGAAACTGAGTCATGGTCCGAAAAGGGGCAAGGAGTAAAAAGATGATTGTTGGGAGATAATGAAGAGGAAAGGTAAATACGGTCTATTCTAGATTGAGAATTTGGGGCGCGGCGGGAAAATTGACGGAGATTTGGGTTCAAAAGCCGAAAGGAATCCTGTAAATTGAAAGTGGTTAGTAATTTTATGAGGTTATAGCTGGGGTGTCGATTGGGTAGTGATGGGTGTCTGTCTAAGGTAGGGTCGGTTACGCAATTAAAATCACCAGTAAAAACAATTGGGTGGGTAGAAGAGATATAGGGGTAGAGAGAGTCGAAGAATTTGTTATTGAATATGTAATTTTTTGTGCCGGAGGGTGCGTATATATTAACTAAGTGAAAGGTATGGGTCAGGGTTGATATATCGGCCGCAATAATGCGACCGTCAGAGTCAGAAGTTGAATTAAGAATTCGGAGGCTGGAGGAGTTTAGAAGAACTGCGACACCCCCGTAGGCAGAGCCTTTTAGAGGTGCCGAGTTTAAGAGGATGGGGCCGTGGGTCCATTCGGACTTCCACAGGGATTCGGTATGGGGGGTAGAGTGAGTTTCTTGGAGGCAAAAAAGGTCAAAGTTCAAAGAGGAAAGGTACCGGAACAGGGCTCTTCTCTTAGGTGCCTGGCCTAGGCCGTTAACATTAAGGGTGCAAATTCGTAAAAAGGACGCCATTTTATTCATAATACACAAATACACAAAAGGGGGGGTGGTTTATTTAATAAAGGGCCGGGCTAACTAACACAGCGACCGCAAGCCTCCTCAAGAATATCATAAACAAACAGGCAAATTGAGACTGAAAGCGGTTCCAAATAAATGTAAAGACTTCCAAAACTCTCCTCACGCAATTTGATTATTATGAAAAATGGCTAGGCTTGTAAATCGATAGAGTAACTCAAGTGTGATGCTTACTTATTCAAATAGAATGCCGGTCCGTGGCAGGGGGACAGGTTGGGCTTGTGGGTAATTTTACCGGTTGCCCCATCGCAGGCACTCGGACTGGCGACTTTGAACACTGAGTGCCGCGGTTACAACCCCCATTTGCGTGGACAAGGAACTGTCCTGGACAGCAATATGGCCTACTGAGCACAGCACGCGTGCTCTATGACGTAGACAATTTATATTGTGACAGAGGTCTACACGCTAGGACTTTCCCGCCTCTGCAACTGACTTCCATAGAAATACCGACATGCGGCTTGAAGTACACAGCAGGAGGGATCCGGCTGGACGGTACGACACGGCCTATGATGAGCGCGAATCGGCGGCCGCACGCGTCGGGGCAGCAACAGCAGGGGGCGCTCGCAAACGATTGAGTGGGAAAAGTGGCCCAAGCACGGCGTGATGCTCACCTTATTCAAACAGAATGGGGGTCCGGGGCGAAGGGGCAGGTTGGGCTTGTGGCTACTTTCGGTGCTTGCGCCGTCGCGGGCACTCGGAACGGCGATTTTCAACACCGAGTGCAGCGGGTGTAATTACCACGGCGGCACCGACAAAAACGGTATGCCTGCCCCTGGACAGTAATGAGGCATAATGAGCGCGAGTCGGCACCGACGCAGCAACGGCAGCAGGGGGTCTCTTGCAAAACGATCAAGTCAAAAAAGTAGCCCAATTCTATTTTATTCGGGCGGGCTAACAGCCGCCACCACGAATATCACACAAAATTGTTAAAGGGAAGGAGGGAAATGGGGAGAAATTCATTAAAAGGAGGGCGGAAAGTAAACAAAAGTTACAATAATGGCGAGACGAAAAGGCACAATGAAAAAATACAGTTACAGACACCTAGGGCGCTGCACGAAAAAATACACAAATAAGGACGACCGGAAATTACGAAAAATTATACAGTTGCAGACGACAAGGACGCTGCACGAGAAAAAAAGACAATACACTATTGGGGACGACAAAAGTACGGAATAATTCAGAGTGTTGCAGACGACAAATTTTATATTATGTATGTGTTGGTTGCCCGGGGGATGGGTTTAAATTAAATACTGGACGACGTCGGCCAAGACACCTTCGAGGTCGGCATTCGACCTGCTCCGTTGTAAAGTAAGTCGAAAGTTCACAGTGTGTTTCAGGGTCCGGATCAGGTGTTGGGGTACGTTAATTAAAGGGCGGGGGTCGTGTTTAATGCGATTACGAGTCTTCCAAATGGTGTGGGTGAGGGATGTATTTAACAGAGCTACAAGGGTTGAGGAGTATGGATTGTCTGACAGGGGGGTTTTAGGGAAAGTTAGGTAACTGGGGGTGTCGAAATATGTAAAGGTGTTATTAAGGAGGGAATTTAGGGTGTTTTTAACAAGGGATAAAAGTGGCTGTATAGTGGGGCAGGTATGGAAGAGGTGACTGAAGGTTTCCAGGGGGTAATTGCAAAAAAGGCATTGGGGATCTAAATCGAGGGGGAGGTAGGACTTCTGACATTTCAGGGGGAGGATTTTGTGGACTAGTCTGTAGTTGAATGTTTTGAGGTAATTGGGAAAGATGGGGTGATGAATTTGGGACCAGTCGGTGTGCAAAAAGGGGTGCTGGGAATCATTTATTAATCGGGTGTAAAGGGGTTTGGATTTGGGACAAAGCAGTTCTTGTTCGGAGGGACTAAAGGAATTGATCAGGGAGAGAATATGTTGATAGTGAGTGGAGGGTGTTGTGGCGTGGGGGAGGTTATTTCTTAGTCTGAGGCTGTATAAATTTGATAGGGGGAGGCCGAGGTTATATTCAAAGAGGGAGAGTTGGGGGGTTGTTGGGGTGTCCAAGATTCGATGTTTGTAGTAATTTTTTACAGAAAAGAGAATGGATAGGTCAGCATAGAGGGGTAGATTTGCCGCGCCGTAACCACCAAGGTCACGGCGGGCTGCCAAGATGTTAATAGGCAAGGTTGGTAGGTTTGGGCCTCCGACAAAGCTTGCCACAATGCCGTCGACCCGCTCTCGTTGCTGGGGTGGTAAGGGGTAAATTTTAGCAAGGTACGAAATTTCGGGAAGGAGGATAGTTTTTGAAAGAATGCATTTCGAATCGAAGGTGAGAAAGGGGTTGCTAATAGTTTTGGCGCGGGATTGTAAAGAGGTAATTACTTGGCGCCAAGCCGCTTTTATTATTGAGGGTGCGCCGATGGGAATATTTAACGGTGTAATTTTATCCGGGTTCCATTTAATTTGATTAAAAAGGGGGTCGTCTGAGAGAGGGTGGAGGATGGCAATTGCTTCTGTTTTGGCGGGGTTCAGTTTAAGACCGGTGAATTCAGAAAATTTATTAATAAGTGACAGGGCGTTACAGAGGGACTGCCGATGCGCCACCACGAGGGTGACGTCATCGGCGTAAGCAATTGCCTTGGGAATATTGCGGCATGGCACAGGGGTCGAAATGATAGAGGGGGTGTTTTGGAGGGCAACGAGTAACGGGTCTAAAGCAATCAGGAAGAGGTTCAGACTAAGGGGGTCTCCTTGTCTGACACCTCTCCTGATGGGAAAATCCCTTGTGGCGAAGCCATTGACGAAGACCCGGGAGTGGGCGCTGGAGTGAAGAGCAGAAAGATATTGAGTAAAGAGATGGGGAAAGCGTTTAAGATTTAATTGGGAGAGTAACCATGGGAAGGAAATAGAGTCGAAGGCTTTTTGGAAATCAAGAGAAACGAAAAACGAATTTGAATTAATTGAAGAAGCGTGAGAGTGTAAATCGCGAAGAAGTGTGGTTGCGTCTGAGGTAGAGGATCCGGGGGTAGCAAATTGGTTGTGGGATAAAATTAAAGAAATAAAGGGCTTGATACGGAGGTTAAGGATTTTATGAAGGATTTTGAGGTCGGTATTAAGTAAAGAAATAGGGCGGTAATTGGTTAAAAGGGTGGGGTCGTTTTTCTTATGAATAATTGTTATATGGCCGAGATTAAATTCCAATGGGGTGTAGGCGTTTTGGTAGGAGAAGTTGAGGGCTTGGGTAAGGTCGGACCCGATTAGGTCCCAGCAACGAGTATAAAACTCGATGCTGAGCCCATCGGGCCCGGGGGTTTTGTTAGGGGAAAAGAGGGAAAGGGCTGTTTTTACTTCGGACATTGTGATGGGGGATGAGAGGGAATCTAGGTACTGATCAGGGATTAATTTGGAAGGAAGTTGGGCAAATTGGTCACTGGGGGGCGGCAAGGGAAGTTGTTGGAATGTGTATAAGTCTGCGTAAAATTTTCGTGTGTGGTCTAATATTTCCTTGGGGGTTGTTAGGGGGAGTCCATGGGGGTCTTGAAATTCGAGGATGGGGGGTTTGCGACGTGAAGGGAAAAGCTGGGAATAGAGAGTTTTATCGGCTATGTTTTTGAATTGGGGATCGGAGGAGAGGGATTTAATAAGTGAGGAGCGGGCATTGGAAAGGTATGTATTATTTAGGGACTTTTTGAGGGATTGGAAATGGGCTAAGTTTTGTGGGGTCGGGTAATCATTCACTTTTTGGCGGGAGGATTCGAACTGCTGGTGAAGGAGGAGGGTTTCGGTGCGATGGAGTTGGGCTAAACGTTTTGAATGGGATTGGAGGAGGGATTTAAATTTAGTTTTAAGGGTAAGCCAGAAGTCCATGGGATTTGGGTGGAAAGGTCCTAGGGTTTGCCAGAGGGGATAATGTTGGGAGAGATCTATTTGAAAGTCAGGGTCAAGGAGGGTAGATGTGTTATTCTTCCAGGAGCCTTTGCCCCTGGGAGGAGAGGAAATGATGTTGAGGGTGAGGGTAACTAGATCGTGGTCGGAGAAGGGACATGGAGTAAATGTATGCTGCTTAGGGATTAATGGAGGGGAAATATAAACTCTATCTATTCGGGATTGGGTACCAGGGGCGCGACGGGAAAATTGACAAAGGGAGGGATGAAGAGTGCGGAAGGAGTCTTGGAGGTTAAAGGTGGATAATAAATGAATCAAAGGGGGGCTAGGCCGGCGTGACTGTGCAGGGGGATATTTGTCAAGGGTGGGGTTTAAGACGCAATTAAAATCGCCGGCCAAAATTAAGGGGTGGGGTGAAGTTAAATAAGGGTAGAGGGAGTCAAAAAAGTTATTTCGAAGGGTAAAATTCTGGGAACCGGAGGGAGCGTAAATATTAACTATATGGAAGGTATGGGTTAGGGTTGAGATGTCGGCCGCAATAATGCGACCGGCAGAGTCAGAAAATGAATTGAGAATTTGAAGTGTGGAGGAGTTTAGAAGAACTGCGACACCACCTTGGGCATAGCCTGTCGGAGGTGCCGAGTTTAAGAGGATGGGGCCAGAAGTCCATTCGGACTTCCACAGGGATTCGGTTTGGGGAGTAGAGTGAGTTTCTTGGAGGCAAAAAAGGTCAAAGTTCAAAGAGGAAAGGTACCGGAACAGGGCTCTTCTCTTAGGTGCCTGGCCTAGGCCGTTAACATTAAGGGTGCAAATTCGTAAAAAGGACGCCATTTTATTCATAATACACAAATACACAAAAGGGGGGGTGGTTTATTTAATAAAAGGTTGAGTTAAAGTCATTGGGAATTTTAGCTTTACAGGTACAAACTACTTGTTCCCCGGGCATTATATTATACGTGACGCCACAAGTGCAGCTTATTAGCAGGCGTTGGCACCTTTTATTGGTGCAACGAGACGGGCTAAGGTAGGCTTCTTCGGGAGCCCAAGTGCCACAGCGGCATTTAAAATGTGCTGTGCTGCATAAACATGTTATCACCTTGCCTGCATATGCTGTGTGGCAGCATGACGTCTTCTTTTGGGGAGACGGAGTTGGACTTTTCTTGCGTTTGCGGGATTGAACTTTTGTGAACCCGTCTTCGTTCCGCTTATTTGGTTTGGGTGTGGATGACGCCATTGGTTGGTCGCGTACATCCATTGAACTGGTTGAAGTTGGGGCGGTATCAGCCAACACGGGCTGCAGGATACTGCGACGTACCGCCTCTGGTGTCTTGATGTTGTTGACAACATTGGACGTTGGGGCGCTAGAGGGTGATTGCGCCTCTGAAGTCTTGTTGTTGTTGTTGCTGGGAGTTGTAGCGGTGTTAGCCAACTCGGGCTGCTGCATACTGCGTTGTACCGCCTCTGGTGTCTTCTTTTCTTCGCCAACATTGGGCGTTGGGGCGCTAGAGGTTGTAAGCGCCTCTGTAGACTTCGCGCCGCTTCCCGTGACGTCAGCTGTCACGGTTGGCGGCGCATCTTCAGTGGCAACAGCTGCCACATCTTTCTTATTCACAGGTGTGACTTCACGTGTCACACCTGGAGTTGTAACGGCTTTATCGGCCGTTTCTGGAGCCTTCGCATTTTGCGTCGGGGCGGCCTTATCAGCTGCCTCTGAGGTCTTCGCATTTTGCGTCGGGACGGTCTTATCAGCCGCCTCTGGCGCCTTCTCGTCGAGCGTTGCGACGAGCGCACCTGCGCTCGCCAACGCCGACTCGCTCTTATCTTTAACTTGCTGTTCTTCAGCACCTGCGTCTTTCGTTGCGGCTGCAGCCGCTTTTCGCTCTTCTGCATGTTTTGCGAAACTTGGGCACTCGCGTTTAACATGACCCATTTCGTGACAAAAGTCACACTTCTTGGGCTGTCCTTCGTACGTAACCTCGATCATTTTCTTGCCCAGACGCAGGCGCTCGGGAATATGGTTTTTGGCCAAAATTGAGCTCTTCATTATAATGACGCGCTTGCCACAATAGACGCTTTCGTCGTCATAGACTTTCCACCCCTTTTTGACTGGGGCGAACTTCGACATGTATTCTAACAATGCCGACATTTTAATACGTGGGTGCACCTTCGACAAAAACACCCGTATTTCGTCGTCGCAGTGGGCGTTGGCGTAGACTGCCTTGTCACTAGCTCTAATTGCGGCAGCGAGCTCTTTGGCTTTGTCAGCGGAAGAGCAGTTAAAGAGCACCTTTCCATTCGGGTAAGGGATAACGCCCTCCAAAGCCCGAATGCTCACTTTAAGCTGTTTTAAAAGTTTGTACAGCTCTGGCTTCTTAAGCCCAGGGTTAAAGCGGGCTTCAACGTCGAGATTGGGGTCGGTTGCAAAGGGGTCAACCGCTTGCACATTTCCGGCCGAGACAACAGGCCGGGAAGCTAACGCTTGCGCGTAGTTCATAATTCTTTCTTGGTTTTGTGCGTCTCCACAAATTACGCACGGGCTGGCCACTGGCAGCTCACCTCTCCTATCAAACAAATAGCAGCCCTTACAAGGGCTGGGCTGGCTTTGCACAGTGGCCTCAGTTAGTCTAGGACAACAGATCATAAAACAGAAATCTAAGGACGAAAACTTGATACTGCTTGAAATCACTGCTGATAGATAGACTCGAATAAATTGCTATATCGCCGAATAGAGGTTAGTAATTTTATGAGGTTATAGCTGGGTTGTCGATTGGGTAGTGATGGGTATCTGTCTAAGGTAGGGTTGGTTACGCAATTAAAATCACCAGTAAAAACAATTGGGTGGGTAGAAGAAATATAGGGGTAGAGAGAGTCGAAGAATTTGTTATTGAATATGTAATTTTTTGTGCCGGAGGGTGCGTATATATTAACTAAGTGAAAGGTATGGGTCAGGGTTGATATATCGGCCGCAATAATGCGACCGTCAGAGTCAGAAGTTGAGTTAAGAATTCGGAGGCTGGAGGAGTTTAGAAGAACTGCGACACCCCCGTAGGCAGAGCCTTTTAGAGGTGCCGAGTTTAAGAGGATGGGGCCGTGGGTCCATTCGGACTTCCACAGGGATTCGGTATGGGGGGTAGAGTGAGTTTCTTGGAGACAAAAAAGGTCAAATTTCAAAGAGGAAAGGTACCGAATTAGGGCTCTTCTCTTGGAGGCTTGACCGATGCCGTTGACGTTCAGTGTACATATGGACAGATAACTTGTCGGCGCCATCATATACATAAAAAACAAAACATTGTGTTAAAGCAAATACAAAAAGTAAACGACCAAAAAAAAAAATTTTGTTGCGTATCAATATGTGCGGTTTTTACAGTGTCGATGCATTAAAATCAGTGGGCAGCACGGTTCCGCATGAGCACCGTGCCACCTCTCCATGTTTAAGGTCGCGGAGAGATCCGCAGCTGCACGCAATTAATAGCCTGCGGCATGTTTTGTTGGTACAACGCGATGGGTTATAATAGTTTTTATCTGGAGCCCAGTTTCCGCAAGTACATTTGACATGGATGTCACCACAGAGGCATGTCATATTATTATACTTATTGTTTAGGGCGGAGCGGCAACATTTTGTACGCATTGTTTTCGGTGACGTACCGCTTTTATGGCGTTTTATCACCTGGGTAAAGCCTTCCTCATCGGTTGTCGACGATTCCTTTCGATGCTTCGGCGTTGACGTCGCTGACGGGTTGGCGAACAGCTGGGCCAACGCGGAGTGTTGGGTGTGTTCGGGTGACGAAGGTTTGGTTGTGTTATCCACCGCGCCCTCGTGCGGCTTCTCGTTTGTGTTGGTGTTGTCGCCTGGTGAGACGGTTTGTTGCACGCACGTTGATGTGACGTCAGACGTCAACATGGGTATCTCGTCAGCTGTTACTGCGCCCGCGTCAGCTGTTGTTGCTCCCGCGTCGGCTGTTGTTGTTCCCACGTCATCGTCAGCTGTTGTTGCGCCCGCGTCAGCTGTTGTTGCGCCCGCGTCAGCTGATGTTGTTGCTCCCGCGTCAGCTGTTGTGGTTGCGTGGGAGTTATCGCACGCCTCTAGCACCGTGCGGGGATCGTTGCATTGCATCTCCTCGCTCGTTGCGGCAATCGACCCAGCGTCGGTTGCTTCTGGAGTCTTGCGGTGTTCGCCGCGCTGGTTCTTATCAGTAGTTGTAACAACCGACCCAGCGTCGGTTGCTTCTGCAGTCTTGCGGTGTTCGCCGCACTGCTCTTTATCACTCGTTGTAGCACCTGACACAACGTCGGGCGCTTCTGACGTCTTGCGGAGTTCACCGCACTGCTCTTTATTGGCTGTTGTAGCCATCGACCCAGCGTCGGTGGCTTCTGACGTCTTCTCTATCTCTACGCTTTGCGCCTTATCGGCCTTGCTTCTCGCTGCTTCGCGTTTCGCAGCTGCAGCTGCTTGCTTTTCGGAAATTTCTTTGCGAAAGCTTGGGCAGTCAACCTTGACATGTCCCATTTCGTGACAAAAATCACAACGTTTTGGCTGCCCTGGATAGTCAACCTCAATTTGATTGTTCGATAGGCGCAAGCGCTCTGGTATCGGATTCAATTTCAGTACCGACGCCTTCATATACATAACACGTCGGCCTCCATAAACGTTATAATCATCGAACATCTTCCACCCTCTATAGACAGGGGCGTACTTTTTAAAGTAATCCATTAGGGCTGGCATTTTTATGGTTGGTGGAACTTTGTTTAGAAAAACCCTTATTTCATCGTCGCAGCGAGCTGTAGCGAACACTGCTTTTTGGCTGTTTCGTAATGCGGCAGCCAAGTTGCGCGCCTTTTCCATTGTTGGTGTAAAGAATTTAACCCGTCCATTGGGGTAATTAAACAGCCCAGTTAGAGATAGTCGTACACTGACTTTCTCCTTCTTCAGAAGCGCATAAATTTCGGCGCGTTTGAGCCCGGGGTTAAAGCGAGCGTCAACTTCTAGGTTTTCGTCCGTCTTGAACGGATCTTCTGGCACAGATTGGGCCGGCACACTTGGCCCAGCTACAACACTGGCATAGCTCATTCTGGCACAAAATTGTGTGTTCAAAAAACAGACACACACTGGTCGCTGGCAGATCACCTCTCCTACCTAAGGCAGCAGCCCTGAAAAGGGCCGGGCTAACTAACACAGCGACCGCAAGCCTCCTCAAGAATATCATAAACAAACAGGCAAATTGAGACTGAAAGCGGTTCCAAATAAATGTAAAGACTTCCAAAACTCTCCTCACGCAATTTGATTATTATGAAAAATGGCTAGGCTTGTAAATCGATAGAGTAACTCAGGTGTGATGCTTACTTTTCAAATAGAATGCCGGTCCGTGGCAGGGGGACAGGTTGGGCTTGTGGGTAATTTTACCGGTTGCCCCATCGCAGGCACTCGGACTGGCGACTTTGAACACTGAGTGCCGCGGTTACAACCCCCATTTGCGTGGACAAGGAACTGTCCTGGGGCGGCATTACGAACACATCTCGCTAAGTTTAGCGAGCTCGGTATTGACGCACGACCTCGTTAAGTCGAGATTTGGTATTACGAACCCCCGTCTCGCTAACCGGACCTCGCTAAAATCCTCGCTAAGTAGCGAGGAGCTGAGACCACTCGCTAACGCCAAAATATTCCGGACAAAGCCGCACAGCTGCGTCGGCAATTAATAATGGCTGTCTATTTTGCCGCTAAACGCTCATATAAACGAAAAAAGGTAAGACAAAATCCCCTGGAAATGTCGGATTTAGAATTAATTTCAGAATATCGAATGCCCAAAGCTGTGATAATGGAATTGTGCAACCACTTGCACCAAGATTTAAATCCAAAGAGTGCCAGTAAAAGATGTCTTACAGTGGAAGAACAAGTTTTGATATCATTAAAACTTTTGGCATCGGGAAGCTTTCAAAATTCAGCCAAGGACAATATTAATGTTTCACAACCAACTGTCAGTGTAGTGCTAAGTCGATTTATGGATAGTTTGATTTCAAAACGACATCAATTCATCCACATGCCAAACAGGATGTCTTCAACAATGATAAAGCAACACTTTTACTCAATTGCACGGTTTCCTGGTGTCATAGGGGCCATTGATGGAACACATATTCCCATAATTGCACCAAGTGAGGAAGAACATCTCTTTGTTAACAGAAAGGGTTACCATTCCATCAATGTGCAGGCAAGTTGCATACTTTTCCCTTGAGATAAATTGGTTTTGACTTCAAATTCGGTTTGCAGGCTATATGTGACGCCAATATGGTATTTCTGGATGTGGTATGCAAGTGGCCTGGCTCATGTCATGATTCATTCATTCTTCGACAATCAAATGTGTACCAGGAGTTTGAGAGTGGAAAATATCACGATGACATTTTGCTGGGTGACAGTGGTTATCCATTAAAACCTTGGTTGATGACACCTCTTAGCCATCCAAGTACCCCTTCACAACAGAAGTATAATAAGGCTCACAAACAAACACGGTCAACTATAGAGAAGTTAGTTACACTTGTCTTGCATCTCATAACATTAACATGAATGATAATAAAGCTTTGTTGTTTAGGGCATTTGGTGTTTTAAAACAGAGATGGAGAGTTATTGATCACACAGGAGGAAGGTTATGTTATTCACCTTTACAAGTTTGTAAAATTACAATGTGTTGTTTCATTCTGCACAATATTTGTCGCCTTCACAATGTGCCACTGCCTCAACCACTGCCAGCAAACGCTGACATAGATTCACTACTAGACACCACCACAACAAATGAAATTCATGACTTACAAGGTAGTACTGTGAGAGATTCCATTGTTTCTACATTCCAATAAAGTCATGTTTGTGACATGTTTTTGCGTTTGTTTATTGAAAAAAGTGGCTGCACAGCAACACAGAAATGAACTTGAAAAAGTAGGTAACAGAATACTGAACGAATATGAAAGTCATAAGGTAGGTGAAAAGAACAGTGAAGAATTTGAAACTAATGAAGTAGGGTAATGAAAAACAGTGAACAAGAATGAATAAAACCCTGACAGACTTGCACAGATTTGGACCTTTAAAACCAGCAGTGAATAAAAGAAAATTGAAAAACACATGCAGAAAGAAGCATATTGTTGAAAATGCAAATTAGTTCTAATCATCAACTGTGAAGGGTTGACTGCAGGTTAGTTCAACTTTACTGGTTTCAGACAACTGCAACTTTTGTCGCTGCAAATCATTTGCTATTATCATTTGTTCCAACTGTTGCTGTTGAATTATAGCTATGTTTGATATTTGGACATAAATTTCTTTTTGTATGTCAACTATGTCCTTTTCTGGATCACGACGGCGGCGCTTTGCTTTGGGTTGTGATGATGCTTCGGAGTGTGATGATGCAGGGCTCACTGGTTCTTGAATTATTTCAAAAAGGCTGTCATCCATAGTTGAACATGTGAATGCAACCGGTTCTTCAACATCTTTAGGTGCTTGGCTAGTAGTAGCAAACTGGGAAACACTTTCTACAAAAAAAAACATTTAGCATTACAAGTGCACAAACCATTGTAACATAACAAAGGTTACTTAACTGTCACTGCTTTCAAGTGATGATGCACCTTTTATTCCATACACTGCTTGTTGTCCAATTATGTTAATTATTTGATAATGCACATCCGAAGGTGGTGTAGCTTTGTTGACACCACCACCTGTTTTGGTTGATTCTTTTTTCCATTCCGACACTGATTTTTTTGCAACACTTTTTAAATCCCACCACTTATGTTCCACCTGATCAATTGTGCGATTAACACCACTGATATTGACTGAATTGACCTGTAAAATATCATAATCTATGTAGAGCAGTAATAAAAAAATATTGTGCTGAAATCTTACCATAGTTGTCACTACTTTCCAAGCTTGTTGTTTTGAAGCAACTGTAATTTCTGGTGAAAATGAACCCAGAATGCATTTTGCATTTTTTTCCACTGCATTAACTAATGCTTCTACTTCAACAGCTGTCCATCTTGGAGATCGCTTTTTTACAGTTTTACTGCTTTTTGTATCCATAATCAATTTCTACTTTTTAAAAACTACAGTTTACACAATGACCAAACACAAGAAATAAATGATTCGTCATAAAACTTGCAAAACAATGCCGCCAATGTCCACGTGAAGCTCAACTACAAACACAAAAAGCTTTCCGTAAGATGTCGCATAGCGCGACTTCCTAATTTTGCTGAGTCAGACGTCTTTTTTCTCACGATTTTGACGCATTCTCTCGTTTCTGCGTCAGGCTTTAGCGAGGTGTTTGCGAGGACACTTCGTAATACCAAATACGTTACCGAGTTCCTCGCTCGTAAAGTCCTCGCTAAAAATTATTTTAGCGAGCTCGTTAACTTAGCGAGCGAGCAAGTGTTCATAATGCCGCCCCTGGACAGCAATATGGCCTACTGAGCACAGCACGCGTGCTCTATGACGTAGACAATTTATATTGTGACAGAGGTCTACACGCTAGGACTTTCCCGCCTCTGCAACTGACTTCCATAGAAATACCGACATGCGGCTTGAAGTACACAGCAGGAGGGATCCGGCTGGACGGTACGACACGGCCTATGATGAGCGCGAATCGGCGGCCGCACGCGTCGGGGCAGCAACAGCAGGGGGCGCTCGCAAACGATTGAGTGGGAAAAGTGGCCCAAGCAGGGCGTGATGCTCACCTTATTCAAACAGAATGGGGGTCCGGGGCGAAGGGGCAGGTTGGGCTTGTGGCTACTTTCGGTGCTTGCGCCGTCGCGGGCACTCGGAACGGCGATTTTCAACACCGAGTGCAGCGGGTGTAATTACCACGGCGGCACCGACAAAAACGGTATGCCTGCCCCTGGACAGTAATGAGGCATAATGAGCGCGAGTCGGCACCGACGCAGCAACGGCAGCAGGGGGTCTCTTGCAAAACGATCAAGTCAAAAAAGTAGCCCAATTCTATTTTATTCGGGCGGGCTAACAGCCGCCACCACGAATATCACACAAAATTGTTAAAGGGAAGGAGGGAAATGGGGAGAAATTCATTAAAAGGAGGGCGGAAAGTAAACAAAAGGTACAATAATGGCGAGACGAAAAGGCACAATGAAAAAATACAGTTACAGACACCTAGGGCGCTGCACGAAAAAATACACAAATAAGGACGACCGGAAATTACGAAAAATTATACAGTTGCAGACGACAAGGACGCTGCACGAGAAAAAAAGACAATACACTATTGGGGACGACAAAAGTACGGAATAATTCAGAGTGTTGCAGACGACAAATTTTATACTATGTATGTGTTGGTTGCCCGGGGGATGGGTTTAAATTAAATACTGGACGACGTCGGCCAAGACACCTTCGAGGTCGGCATTCGACCTGCTCCGTTGTAAAGTAAGTCGAAAGTTCATAGTGTGTTTCAGGGTCCGGATCAGGTGTTGGGGTACGTTAATTAAAGGGCGGGGGTCGTGTTTAATGCGATTACGAGTCTTCCAAATGGTGTGGGTGAGGGATGTATTTAACAGAGCTACAAGGGTTGAGGAGTATGGATTGTCTGACAGGGGGGTTTTAGGGAAAGTTAGGTAACTGGGGGTGTCGAAATATGTAAAGGTGTTATTAAGGAGGGAATTTAGGGTGTTTTTAACAAGGGATAAAAGTGGCTGTATAGTGGGGCAGGTATGGAAGAGGTGACTGAAGGTTTCCAGGGGGTAATTGCAAAAAAGGCATTGGGGATCTAAATCGAGGGGGAGGTAGGACTTCTGACATTTCAGGGGGAGGATTTTGTGGACTAGTCTGTAGTTGAATGTTTTGAGGTAATTGGGAAAGATGGGGTGATGAATTTGGGACCAGTCGGTGTGCAAAAAGGGGTGCTGGGAATCATTTATTAATCGGGTGTAAAGGGGTTTGGATTTGGGACAAAGCAGTTCTTGTTCGGAGGGACTAAAGGAATTGATCAGGGAGAGAATATGTTGATAGTGAGTGGAGGGTGTTGTGGCGTGGGGGAGGTTATTTCTTAGTCTGAGGCTGTATAAATTTGATAGGGGGAGGCAGAGGTTATATTCAAAAAGGGAGAGTTGGGGGGTTGTTGGGGTGTCCAAGATTCGATGTTTGTAGTAATTTTTTACAGAAAAGAGAATGGATAGGTCAGCATAGAGGGGTAGATTTGCCGCGCCGTAACCACCAAGGTCACGGCGGGCTGCCAAGATGTTAATAGGCAAGGTTGGTAGGTTTGGGCCTCCGACAAAGCTTGCCACAATGCCGTCGACCCGCTCTCGTTGCTGGGGTGGTAAGGGGTAAATTTTAGCAAGGTACGAAATTTCGGGAAGGAGGATAGTTTTTGAAAGAATGCATTTCGAATCGAAGGTGAGAAAGGGGTTGCTAATAGTTTTGGCGCGGGATTGTAAAGAGGTAATTACTTGGCGCCAAGCCGCTTTTATTATTGAGGGTGCGCCGATGGGAATATTTAACGGTGTAATTTTATCCGGGTTCCATTTAATTTGATTAAAAAGGGGGTCGTCTGAGAGAGGGTGGAGGATGGCAATTGCTTCTGTTTTGGCGGGGTTCAGTTTAAGACCGGTGAATTCAGAAAATTTATTAATAAGTGACAGGGCGTTACAGAGGGACTGCCGATGCGCCACCACGAGGGTGACGTCATCGGCGTAAGCAATTGCCTTGGGAATATTGCGGCATGGCACAGGGGTCGAAATGATAGAGGGGGTGTTTTGGAGGGCAACGAGTAACGGGTCTAAAGCAATCAGGAAGAGGTTCAGACTAAGGGGGTCTCCTTGTCTGACACCTCTCCTGATGGGAAAATCCCTTGTGGCGAAGCCATTGACGAAGACCCGGGAGTGGGCGCTGGAGTGAAGAGCAGAAAGATATTGAGTAAAGAGAGGGGGAAAGCGTTTAAGATTTAATTGGGAGAGTAACCATGGGAATGAAATAGAGTCGAAGGCTTTTTGGAAATCAAGAGAAACGAAAAACGAATTTGAATTAATTGAAGAAGCGTGAGAGTGTAAATCGCGAAGAAGTGTGGTTGCGTCTGAGGTAGAGGATCCGGGGGTAGCAAATTGGTTGTGGGATAAAATTAAAGAAATAAAGGGCTTGATACGGAGGTTAAGGATTTTATGAAGGATTTTGAGGTCGGTATTAAGTAAAGAAATAGGGCGGTAATTGGTTAAAAGGGTGGGGTCGTTTTTCTTATGAATAATTGTTATATGGCCGAGATTAAATTCCAATGGGGTGTAGGCGTTTTGGTAGGAGAAGTTGAGGGCTTGGGTAAGGTCGGACCCGATTAGGTCCCAGCAACGAGTATAAAACTCGATGCTGAGCCCATCGGGCCCGGGGGTTTTGTTAGGGGAAAAGAGGGAAAGGGCTGTTTTTACTTCGGACATTGTGATGGGGGATGAGAGGGAATCTAGGTACTGATCAGGGATTAATTTGGAAGGAAGTTGGGCAAATTGGTCACTGGGGGGCGGCAAGGGAAGTTGTTGGGATGTGTATAAGTCTGCGTAAAATTTTCGTGTGTGGTCTAATATTTCCTTGGGGGTTGTTAGGGGGAGTCCATGGGGGTCTTGAAATTCGAGGATGGGGGGTTTGCGACGTGAAGGGAAAAGCTGGGAATAGAGAGTTTTATCGGCTATGTTTTTGAATTGGGGATCGGGGGAGAGGGATTTAATAAGTGAGGAGCGGGCATTGGAAAGGTATGTATTATTTAGGGACTTTTTGAGGGATTGGAAATGGGCTAAGTTTTGTGGGGTCGGGTAATCATTCACTTTTTGGCGGGAGGATTCGAACTGCTGGTGAAGGAGGAGGGTTTCGGTGCGATGGAGTTGGGCTAAACGTTTTGAATGGGATTGGAGGAGGGATTTAAATTTAGTTTTAAGGGTAAGCCAGAAGTCCATGGGATTTGGGTGGAAAGGTCCTAGGGTTTGCCAGAGGGGATAATGTTGGGAGAGATCTATTTGAAAGTCAGGGTCAAGGAGGGTAGATGTGTTATTCTTCCAGGAGCCTTTGCCCCTGGGAGGAGAGGAAATGATGTTGAGGGTGAGGGTAACTAGATCGTGGTCGGAGAAGGGACATGGAGTAAATGTATGCTGCTTAGGGATTAATGGAGGGGAAATATAAACTCTATCTATTCGGGATTGGGTACCAGGGGCGCGACGGGAAAATTGACAAAGGGAGGGATGAAGAGTGCGGAAGGAGTCTTGGAGGTTAAAGGTGGATAATAAATGAATCAAAGGGGGGCTAGGCCGGCGTGACTGTGCAGGGGGATATTTGTCAAGGGTGGGGTTTAAGACGCAATTAAAATCGCCGGCCAAAATTAAGGGGTGGGGTGAAGTTAAATAAGGGTAGAGGGAGTCAAAAAAGTTATTTCGAAGGGTAAAATTCTGGGAACCGGAGGGAGCGTAAATATTAACTATATGGAAGGTATGGGTTAGGGTTGAGATGTCGGCCGCAATAATGCGACCGGCAGAGTCAGAAAATGAATTGAGAATTTGAAGTGTGGAGGAGTTTAGAAGAACTGCGACACCACCTTGGGCATAGCCTGTCGGAGGTGCCGAGTTTAAGAGGATGGGGCCAGAAGTCCATTCGGACTTCCACAGGGATTCGGTTTGGGGAGTAGAGTGAGTTTCTTGGAGGCAAAAAAGGTCAAAGTTCAAAGAGGAAAGGTACCGGAACAGGGCTCTTCTCTTAGGTGCCTGGCCTAGGCCGTTAACATTAAGGGTGCAAATTCGTAAAAAGGACGCCATTTTATTCATAATACACAAATACACAAAAGGGGGGGTGGTTTATTTAATAAAAGGTTGAGTTAAAGTCATTGGGAATTTTAGCTTTACAGGTACAAACTACTTGTTCCCCGGGCATTATATTATACGTGACGCCACAAGTGCAGCTTATTAGCAGGCGTTGGCACCTTTTATTGGTGCAACGAGACGGGCTAAGGTAGGCTTCTTCGGGAGCCCAAGTGCCACAGCGGCATTTAAAATGTGCTGTGCTGCATAAACATGTTATCACCTTGCCTGCATATGCTGTGTGGCAGCATGACGTCTTCTTTTGGGGAGACGGAGTTGGACTTTTCTTGCGTTTGCGGGATTGAACTTTTGTGAACCCGTCTTCGTTCCGCTTATTTGGTTTGGGTGTGGATGACGCCATTGGTTGGTCGCGTACATCCATTGAACTGGTTGAAGTTGGGGCGGTATCAGCCAACACGGGCTGCAGGATACTGCGACGTACCGCCTCTGGTGTCTTGATGTTGTTGACAACATTGGACGTTGGGGCGCTAGAGGGTGATTGCGCCTCTGAAGTCTTGTTGTTGTTGTTGCTGGGAGTTGTAGCGGTGTTAGCCAACTCGGGCTGCTGCATACTGCGTTGTACCGCCTCTGGTGTCTTCTTTTCTTCGCCAACATTGGGCGTTGGGGCGCTAGAGGTTGTAAGCGCCTCTGTAGACTTCGCGCCGCTTCCCGTGACGTCAGCTGTCACGGTTGGCGGCGCATCTTCAGTGGCAACAGCTGCCACATCTTTCTTATTCACAGGTGTGACTTCACGTGTCACACCTGGAGTTGTAACGGCTTTATCGGCCGTTTCTGGAGCCTTCGCATTTTGCGTCGGGGCGGCCTTATCAGCTGCCTCTGAGGTCTTCGCATTTTGCGTCGGGACGGTCTTATCAGCCGCCTCTGGCGCCTTCTCGTCGAGCGTTGCGACGAGCGCACCTGCGCTCGCCAACGCCGACTCGCTCTTATCTTTAACTTGCTGTTCTTCAGCACCTGCGTCTTTCGTTGCGGCTGCAGCCGCTTTTCGCTCTTCTGCATGTTTTGCGAAACTTGGGCACTCGCGTTTAACATGACCCATTTCGTGACAAAAGTCACACTTCTTGGGCTGTCCTTCGTACGTAACCTCGATCATTTTCTTGCCCAGACGCAGGCGCTCGGGAATATGGTTTTTGGCCAAAATTGAGCTCTTCATTATAATGACGCGCTTGCCACAATAGACGCTTTCGTCGTCATAGACTTTCCACCCCTTTTTGACTGGGGCGAACTTCGACATGTATTCTAACAATGCCGACATTTTAATACGTGGGTGCACCTTCGACAAAAACACCCGTATTTCGTCGTCGCAGTGGGCGTTGGCGTAGACTGCCTTGTCACTAGCTCTAATTGCGGCAGCGAGCTCTTTGGCTTTGTCAGCGGAAGAGCAGTTAAAGAGCACCTTTCCATTCGGGTAAGGGATAACGCCCTCCAAAGCCCGAATGCTCACTTTAAGCTGTTTTAAAAGTTTGTACAGCTCTGGCTTCTTAAGCCCAGGGTTAAAGCGGGCTTCAACGTCGAGATTGGGGTCGGTTGCAAAGGGGTCAACCGCTTGCACATTTCCGGCCGAGACAACAGGCCGGGAAGCTAACGCTTGCGCGTAGTTCATAATTCTTTCTTGGTTTTGTGCGTCTCCACAAATTACGCACGGGCTGGCCACTGGCAGCTCACCTCTCCTATCAAACAAATAGCAGCCCTTACAAGGGCTGGGCTGGCTTTGCACAGTGGCCTCAGTTAGTCTAGGACAACAGATCATAAAACAGAAATCTAAGGACGAAAACTTGATACTGCTTGAAATCACTGCTGATAGATAGACTCGAATAAATTGCTATATCGCCGAATAGAGGTCAGAACACGTATGCTTGCCTTATTCAAATAGAATGCCGGTCCGTGGCAGGGGGACAGGTTGGGCTTGTGGGTAATTTTACCGGTTGCCCCATCGCAGGCACTCGGACTGGCGACTTTGAACACTGAGTGCCGCGGTTACAACCCCCATTTGCGTGGACAAGGAACTGTCCTGGACAGCAATATGGCCTACTGAGCACAGCACGCGTGCTCTATGACGTAGACAATTTATATTGTGACAGAGGTCTACACGCTAGGACTTTCCCGCCTCTGCAACTGACTTCCATAGAAATACCGACATGCGGCTTGAAGTACACAGCAGGAGGGATCCTGCTGGACGGTACGACACGGCCTATGATGAGCGCGAATCGGCGGCCGCACGCGTCGGGGCAGCAACAGCAGGGGGCGCTCGCAAACGATTGAGTGGGAAAAGTGGCCCAAGCAGGGCGTGATGCTCACCTTATTCAAACAGAATGGGGGTCCGGGGCGAAGGGGCAGGTTGGGCTTGTGGCTACTTTCGGTGCTTGCGCCGTCGCGGGCACTCGGAACGGCGATTTTCAACACCGAGTGCAGCGGGTGTAATTACCACGGCGGCACCGACAAAAACGGTATGCCTGCCCCTGGACAGTAATGAGGCATAATGAGCGCGAGTCGGCACCGACGCAGCAACGGCAGCAGGGGGTCTCTTGCAAAACGATCAAGTCAAAAAAGTAGCCCAAGCATTTTTTTTTTTTTTTTTTTATTCGGATGAGCACAAGGCCACCACGAATATCACACTACAAGTAGGAATGGAAAAGACGAATAAGAAAGGTACAAAAGGAAAAAAGATTTTGTAGACGACATGTATTACACAATAATAGAAATAGATAAGTTTGGAGGAGAGAGAGGAAAAAGTGCGGGAAAGGGACAGTTACGTTAACAATGACGCTAATGGAGTGCATAAGAATACAAAATAAAGGAGGCACGTGCAAAAAATATACACAAAAAAATAATACTTGTAACAATACATCGGGGGGGTGGAGAGAAGGTTACCAGTTTTGGGTGATGAAATTTTTTACGTCGGCCAGGAGGCCTTCGAGAGAGGGGTTTTCCCTGTAACGCTGTAAAGTGAGTCTTAGAGATATAGATGTTTTAAAGGATCGGATGAGGTGTGTGGGGATGTTATTCAAAGGGCGGGGGTCGTGTTTAATGCGATTACGGGTTTTCCAAATGATGTGGGTTAAGGAGGAGTTTAAAAGGGCTGTTAGAGTCGACGCGTAAGGGGTGTCGTGTTGGGGGAGTTTTGGGAAATTAAGGTGTAAAGGGGTGTCGAAGTAGGGAATGGTGGTATTTAGCAAGGAGTTAAGGGTTTTTTTAACGAGGTTTAGAAGGGGTTGAATTTTGGGGCAGTTGTGGAAAAGATGTGAAAAAGTTTCGGATGGGTAAGTGCAGAGGTAACAGTGAGGATTTTTGTCGAGTGGAAGAAAAGTTTGTTGGCATTTGAGGGGGAGAATTTTGTAGGTGAGGCGGTAATTGAATGTTTTAAGATAATTGGGGAAAATAGGGTTATGAATTTGGGTCCAGTCTGTCAGGTTATGGGGGTTTGGGGAGGTATTTGTCAATCTGGTGTAGAGGGGTTTTAATTTAGGGCAAAGAAGTTCCTGTTCTGTGGGGTTTATGGAGGTTATTAAAGTGTATAGGTATTGATAGTGAGGGGAGGGTGTTGCTGCGTGAGGTAGAAAATTTCGTGTCCGGAGGTCGAATAATTGAGAAATTTGGAGTCCAAGGTTATATTCAAAGAGGGAAAGTTGCGGTGTAGTTGGGGTGTCAAGGATACGATGTTTATAATATTTTTTGAAGGAAGAAAGCAAAAGAAGGTCGGAATAGAGGGGGATGTTGGCCGCGCCGTAACCTCCGAGGTCACGGCGGGCTGCCAGAGTGTTGATGGGCAAGGTAGGGTTGTTTGGGCCTACGACAAAGTTCACCACGATGCCGTCGACCCACTCGCGTTGCCGGGATGGTAGGGGGTAGGTGTTGGCCATATAAGAGATTTTGGGGAGGAGCATTGTTTTGGAAAGGATGCATTTCGAATCGAAAGTTAGAAAGGGGTTGCTTATAGAGTTGGCGCGGGTTTGTAAAGAGGAAATTTTTGTGTGCCATGCCGTTGTTATAGCTGAGGGTGCGCCGATGGGTGTTTTTAAAGGATTTATTGAGTTAAGGTTCCAATTAATATGATTCAAAAGGGGTTCGTCGGTAGGAGGTTGGAGGATGGCAATTGCTTCGGTTTTGGTGGGGTTTAGTTTAAGACCAGATAATTTACTAAATTTATCAATTAATGCCAGGGATTGGATGAGGGATTGCCGATGCGCCACCACTAGGGTGACGTCATCGGCGTAAGCAATTGCCTTGGGTGTATTTCGGCATGGCACAGGGGTAGACATGATAGCGGGGGTGTTTTGGATGGCAACGAGAAGTGGGTCTAAGGCGATCAGGAAGAGGATCAAACTAAGGGGGTCACCTTGTCTGACTCCTCTCCTGATCGGAAACTCCATCGTGGCGAAACCATTGACGTAGGCCCGGGTATTGGCAGAAGAATGAAGGGCACAGAGATAATCAGTAAAGAGAGGGGGAAAGTGTCTAAGTTTTAGTTGGAGAAGAAGCCATGGGAAAGAAATAGAATCAAAAGCTTTTTGGAAATCGAGTGAAATGAAGAAAGAGTCCGAATTGATTAGAGAGGCGTGGTGATAAAGGTCGCGAAGAAGGGAAGTGGCGTCAGCTGTTGAGTTGCCGGGTGTGGAGAATTGGTGGGGAGAGAGAATTGAGGAGATGAAGGGTTTGATGCGGAGGTTGAGGATTTTATGTAAGATTTTGAGGTCGGTATTAAGGAGAGAAATGGGTCGGTAGTTGTTTAAGAGAGTCGGGTCGTTCTTTTTATGAATAAGGGTAAGGTGTCCGAGATTAAATTCCATTGGGGTATATGCGTTAAGGTAGGCGTAGTTGAGGGCTTGGGTCAGGTCGGCCCCGATGAAGTCCCAGCAGAGCGAGTAAAACTCGATGCTGAGACCATCGGGACCGGGGGTTCTGCCGGAGGGAATAAGGGAGAGTGTGCTTTTAATTTCGTGTTGGGTTATAGGGTTTGAGAGAGTGTCGCGGAGTTGGTCGGGGATGGTTTTTGAGGGGTGTTTAAGGAATTCGTTATTAGGTTGCGGAGGAGGTAATTGTTGGTCGGAATAAAGGGCAGAGAAGAATTTTCTAGTGTGGGATAGAAGTTCCTTAGGGGTTGAGAGGGGGAGTCCATGGGGGTCTTGTAATTCGAGAATTGGGGGGTGTTTGCGGGTAGGGAGGAGCTGAGTGTACAGGGATTTGTCGGCTATGTTTTTGTAATGTGGGTCGGAGGAAAGTGATTTGATGAGGGAAGAGCGGGATTTGGAGAGGTAAATGTTGTTAAGGGACTTCTTAAGGGACTGGAAATGAGCTAGGTTTTGTGGGGTGGGATTACCATTGACTATTTTTCTGGCGTTTTCAAATTGTTGCTGGAGGTGTTGGGATTCGGTGCGGTATTGTTGGGAAAGGCGTTTGGAGTGAGATTGTAGGAGTGTTTTAAATTTGTACTTGAGGGTGAGCCAGTATTCCATGGGGTTGGGGTGAAGAGGAGCCAGAGTTTGCCAGAGGGGATAATGTAGGGAAAAGTCTTGTTGAAAGAGAGGGTCAGTGAAGGTGGAGGTATTGTTCTTCCAGGAGCCTTTGCCCCTGGGGGGAGAAGAAATGAGGTTAAGGGTTAGAGTGACGAGGTCGTGGTCAGAGAAGGGGCATGGAGTGAAAAGATGTTGTTTAGGGATCAATGGGGGGGCAGTGTAAATTCGGTCTATGCGGGATTGGGTGCCGGGGGCGCGTCGAGAATATTGGCAAAGGGAGGGATGGAGAGTGCGGAATGAATCTTGAAGGTCAAAGGTGGATAATAATTTAACTAAAGGGGGGCTAGGTCTACGTGTTTGGAGGGGAGGGTATTTATCAAGGGCTGGGTTTAGGACACAATTAAAATCACCGGCAAGAATTAAAGGGTGGGTGGAGGTTAAGTACGGGTAAAGGGAATCGAAAAAGTTATTGTTATTGCTATGGTTTTTCTTGCCGGAGGGGGCGTAAATATTTACCAGGTGAAAGGTGTGGGTGAGGGTTGAGATGTCGGCAGCAATAATGCTACCGGCAGAATCAGAAACGGAATTGAGAATTTGAAGTGTGGAGGAGTTTAGAAGAACTGCGACACCTCCTCGGGCATAGCCCTTCAGAGGTGCCGAGTTTAAGAGGACGGGGCCGGAAGTCCATTCAGACTTCCAGAGGGATTCGGTTTGGGGAGTAGAGTGAGTTTCTTGTAAGCAGTAAAGGTCAAAGTTCAAAGAGGAAAGGTATTGAAACAGGGCCCTCCTCTTGGGTGCCTGGCCTAGGCCGTTAACATTAAGAGTACATATTCGCAAATACGACGCCATTGTATACATAAAAAATAAACAAGTAGGTGGTGGGTGATAACGGTGGTTTTACAAAAACGTTGCATTAAAATCGTCGGGAATTGTGGCTTTGCAACTGCACACAACCTTCTCCCCGGGCAAAAGGTTATAACATACACCGCAAGTGCAGCTAATAAGCAGGCGTTGGCACCGTTTATTGGTACAACGAGACGGGCTAAGGTAGGCTTCTTGCGCAGCCCAATTTCCACAGCGACATTTTAAATGTGCTGTGTCGCATAAACATTTAATGTGCTCGCCTGCGTATGCTGTGTGGCAGCATGACGTCTTCTTCTTGGGCGAAGGTGTTGCACTGTTCTTGCGTTTGCGGGATCTCACTGTGTTGAAACCTTCGTCGTCCCGCTTCATTGGTTTGGGGGTTGATGACGCCATTGGTTGCGTCACTGGGACGGGAGCGTCAGTGGAAACCATTTGTGTTGTAGCGGTTTCAGCCAACACGGGCTGCAGGATTCTGCGACGTACCGCCTCTGGTGTCTTGTTGGTGTCGCCGACATTGGTCGTTGGGGCGCTAGAGGGTGCTTGCGCCTCTGAAGACTTGTTGTTGTTGGGTGTTGTAGCGGTGTCAGCCAATTCGGGCTGCTGCATACTGTGGTATACCGCCTCTGGTGTCTTCTTGTTAAATCCCAAATTACGCGTTGCGGCGCTAGAGGTTGTGAGCGCCTCTGTAGACTTCGCGCCGCTTCCCGTGACGTCAGCTGTCACGGTTGGCGGCACATCTTCAGTGGCAACAGCTTTCACGCCTTGCTTGTTCACAGGTGTGACGTCGGATGTCACACCTGGAGTTGTAACGGTTTTATCTACCGTTTCTGGAGCCTTCTCAACTTGCGTCGGGACGGCCTTATCAGCCGCCTCTGGCGCCTTCTCGTCGAGCGTTGCGACGAGCGCACCTGCGCCCGCCAACGCCGACTCGCTCTTATCTTCAACTTGCTTGTTTTTCGCGCCTGCGTCTTTCGTTGCGGTTGCAGCCGCTTTTCGCTCTTCTGCATGTTTTGCGAAACTTGGGCAATCGCGTTTAACATGGCCCATTTCGTGACAAAAATCACACTTCTTGGGCTGACCTTCGTAGGTAACCTCGATCATTTTCTTGCCCAGACGCAGGCGCTCGGGAATATGGTTTTGGGCCAAAATTGAGCTCTTCATGATAATGACGCGCTTGCCACAATAGACGCTTTCGTCGTCATAGACTTTCCACCCTTTCTTGACTGGGGCGTACTTCGACATAAAGTTTAAGATTGCCGATATTTTAATACGCGGGTGAACTTTGGACAGAAACACCCGTATCTCATCATCACAGTGCGCATTGGCATAGACTGCCTTGCCACTGGCTCTGATAGTGGCAGCAAGCTCTTTGGCCTTTTCTGCAGAGGCGCAGTTAAATACAACTTTTCCATTCGGGTAGGGGATAACGCCCTCCAAAGCCCGAATGCTCACTTTAAGCTGCTTCAAGAGTTTGTACAGCTCTTGCTTCTTAAGCCCAGGGTTGAATCGGGCCTCAACATCAAGGTTAGGGTCTGTGTCGAATGGATCGACCGCTGGCACATTTCCGGCCGAAACAACAGGCCGGGAAGCTAACGCTTGCGCGTAATTCATAACTTTCAATGCCTTTTGTGCGTCTCCAACAAAATCGCACGGGCTGGCCACTGGCAGCTCACCTCTCCTATTAAACAAATAGCAGCCCTTACAAGGGCTGGGCTGGCTTTGCACAGTGGCCTCAGATAGTCTACAACAGATCATTAACCAGAAAAACTAAGACGAAAACTTGTAAAACTGGCCGAATTCACTGCTTTATATAGACTTAAATAATTTCCAATAAAGTAACTCAGGTGTGATGCTTACTGTGTTCAAATAGAATGCCGGTCCGTGGCAGGGGGACAGGTTGGGCTTGTGGGTAATTTTACCGGTTACCCCATCGCAGGCACTCGGACTGGCGACTTTGAACACTGAGTGCCGCGGTTACAACCCCCATTTGCGTGGACAAGGAACTGTCCTGGACAGCAATATGGCCTACTGAGCACAGCACGCGTGCTCTATGACGTAGATAATTTATATTGTGACAGAGGTCTACACGCTAGGACTTTCCCGCCTCTGCAACTGACTTCCATAGAAATACCGACATGCGGCTTGAAGTACACAGCAGGAGGGATCCGGCTGGACGGTACGACACGGCCTATGATGAGCGCGAATCGGCGGCCGCACGCGTCGGGGCAGCAACAGCAGGGGGCGCTCGCAAACGATTGAGTGGGAAAAGTGCCCCAAGCAGGGCGTGATGCTCACCTTATTCAAACAGAATGGGGGTCCGGGGCGAAGGGGCAGGTTGGGCTTGTGGCTACTTTCGGTGCTTGCGCCGTCGCGGGCACTCGGAACGGCGATTTTCAACCACTTAACAATGGGCTAGATAGGGCCGAAGTTAAGACTGGGTGGGATAGGATGGATTCTGTTTTTTTCGAGCCCCAAGCCCACTTAACAATGGGAGACATAGGCTGGACTCTGTTTTTTTCGAGCCCCAAGCCCACTTAACAATGGGAGACATTGGCTGGACTCTGTTTTTTTCGAGCCCCAAGCCCACGACAGAGTCCAGCCTATCCCACCCAGTCTTAACTTCGGCCCTATCTAGCCCATTGTTAAGTGGGTCGCGAAAAAAACAAAGTCCTGCGTATGTCGCCCATTGTTAAGTGGGCTTGGGGCTCGAAAAAAACAGAGTCCAGCCTATCCCACCCAGTCTTAACTTCGGCCCTATCTAGCCCATTGTTAAGTGGGTCGCGAAAAAAACAGAGTCCAGCCTATCCCACCCAGTCTTAACTTCAGCCCTATCTCGCCCATTGTTAAGTGGGTCGCGAAAAAAACAGAGTCCAGCCTATGTCTCCCATTGTTAAGTGGGCTTGGGGCTAGAAAAAAACAGAGTCCAGCCTATCCCACCCAGTCTTAACTTCGGCCCTATCTCGCCCATTGTTAAGTGGGTCGCGAAAAAAACAGAGTCCAGCCTATGTCTCCCATTGTTAAGTGGGCTTGGGGCACGAAAAAAACAGAGTCCAGCCTATCCCACCCAGTCTTAACTTCGGCCCTATCTCGCCCATTGTTAAGTGGGTCGCGAAAAAAACAGAGTCCAGCCTATGTCGCCCATTGTTAAGTGGGCTTAGGGCTCGAAAAAAACAGAGTCCAGCCAATGTCTCCCATTGTTAAGTGGGCTTGGGGCTCGAAAAAAACAGAGTCCAGCTTATCCCACCCAGTCTTAACTTCGGCCCTATCTAGCCCATTGTTAAGTGGGTGGCGAAAAAAACAGAGTCCAGCCTATCCCACCCAGTCTTAACTTCAGCCCTATCTCGCCCATTGTTAAGTGGGTCGCGAAAAAAACAGAGTCCAGCCTATGTCTCCTATTGTTAAGTGGGCTTGGGGCTCGAAAAAAACAGAGTCCAGCCCATCCCACCCAGTCTTAACTTCGGCCCTATCTAGCCCATTGTTAAGTGGGTCGCGAAAAAAACAGAGTCCAGCCTATGTCGCCCATTGTTAAGTGGGCTTAGGGCTCGAAAAAAACAGAGTCCAGCCAATGTCTCCCATTGTTAAGTGGGCTTGGGGCTCGAAAAAAACAGAGTCCAGCTTATCCCACCCAGTCTTAACTTCGGCCCTATCTAGCCCATTGTTAAGTGGGTGGCGAAAAAAACAGAGTCCAGCCTATCCCACCCAGTCTTAACTTCAGCCCTATCTCGCCCATTGTTAAGTGGGTCGCGAAAAAAACAGAGTCCAGCCTATGTCTCCTATTGTTAAGTGGGCTTGGGGCTCGAAAAAAACAGAGTCCAGCCCATCCCACCCAGTCTTAACTTCGGCCCTATCTAGCCCATTGTTAAGTGGGTGGCGAAAAAAACAGAGTTCAGCCTATGTCTCCCATTGTTAAGTGGGCTTGGGGCTCGAAAAAAACAGAGTCCAGCCTATCCCACCCAGTCTTAATTTCGGCCCTATCTCGCCCATTGTTAAGTGGGTCACGAAAAAAACAGAGTCCAGCATATGTCGCCCATTGTTAAGTGGGCTTGGGGCTCGAAAAAAACAGAGTCCAGCCTATCCCACCCAGTCTTAACTTCGGCCCTATCTCGCCCATCGTTAAATGGGTCGCGAAAAAAACAGAGTCCAGCCAATGTCTCCCATTGTTAAGTGGGCTTGGGGCTCGAAAAAAACAGAGTCCAGCCTATCCCACCCAGTCTTAACTTCGGCCCTATCTAGCCCATTGTTAAGTGGGTCGCGAAAAAAACAGAGTCCAGCCAATGTCTCCCATTGTTAAGTGGGCTTGGGGCTCGAAAAAAACAGAGTCCAGCCTATCCCACCCAGTCTTAACTTCGGCCCTATCTCGCCCATTGTTAAGTGGGTCGCGAAAAAAACAGAGTCCAGCCTATGTCGCCCATTGTTAAGTGGGCTTAGGGCTCGAAAAAAACAGAGTCCAGCCTATCCCACCCAGTCTTAACTTCGGCCCTATCTAGCCCATTGTTAAGTGGGTGGCGAAAAAAACAGAGTCCAGCCTATCCCACCCAGTCTTAACTTCGGCCCTATCTCGCCCATTGTTAAGTGGGTCGCGATAAAAACAGAGTCCAGCCTATGTCTCCCATTGTTAAGTGGGCTTGGGGCTCGAAAAAAACAGAGTCCAGCCTATCCCACCCAGTCTTAACTTCGGCCCTATCTCGCCCATTGTTATGTGGGTCGCGAAAAAAACAGAGTCCAGCCCATGTCGCCCATTGTTAAGTGGGCTTGGGGCTCGAAAAAAACAGAGTCCAGCCTAAAACACCCAGTCTTAACTTCGGCCCTATCTCGCCCATGGTTAAGTGGGTCGCGAAAAAAACAGAGTCCAGCCTATGTCTCCCATTGTTAAGTGGGCTTGGGGCTAGAAAAAAACAGAGTCCAGCCTATCCCACCCAGTCTTAACTTCGGCCCTATCTCGCCCATTGTTAAGTGGGTCGCGAAAAAAACAGAGTCCAGCCTATGTCTCCCATTGTTAAGTGGGCTTGGGGCTAGAAAAAAAACAGAGTCCAGCCTATCCCACCCAGTCTTAACTTCGGCAATATCTCGCCCATTGTTAAGTGGGTCGCGAAAAAAACAGAGTCCAGCCTATGTCTCCCATTGTTAAGTGGGCTTGGGGCTCGAAAAAAACAGAGTCCAGCCCATCCCACCCAGTCTTAACTTCGGCCCTATCTCGCCCATTGTTAAGTGGGTCGCGAAAAAAACAGAGTCCAGCCTATGTCTGCCATTGTTAAGTGGGCATGGGGCTCGAAAAAAACAGAGTCCAGCCTATAACACCCAGTCTTAACTTCGGCCCTATTTCGCCCATTGTTAAGTGGGTCGCGAAAAAAACAGAGTCCAGCCTATGTCTCCCATTGTTAAGTGGGCTTGGGGCTCGAAAAAAACAGAGTCCAGCCTATAACACCCAGTCTTAACTTCGGCCCTATTTCGCCCATTGTTAAGTGGGTCGCGAAAAAAACAGAGTCCAGCCTATGTCTCCCATTGTTAAGTGGGCTTGGGGCTCGAAAAAAACAGAGTCCAGCCTATAACACCCAGTCTTAACTTCGGCCCTATCTCGCCCATTGTTAAGTGGGTCGCGAAAAAAACAGAGTCCAGCCTATGTCTCCCATTGTTAAGTGGGCTTGGGGCTCGAAAAAAACAGAGTCCAGCCTATCCCACCCAGTCTTAACTTCGGCCCTATCTCGCCCATTGTTAAGTGGGTCGCGAAAAAAAACAGAGTCCAGCCTATGTCTCCCATTGTTAAGTGGGCTTGGGGCTCGAAAAAAACAGAGTCCAGCCTATCCCACCCAGTCTTAACTTCGGCCCTATCTAGCCCATTGTTAAGTGGGTCGCGAAAAAAACAGAGTCCAGCCTATGTCTCCCATTGTTAAGTGGGCTTTGGGTTCGAAAAAAACAGAGTCCAGCCTATCCCACCCAGTCTTAACTTCGGCCCTATCTAGCCCATTGTTAAGTGGGTCGCGAAAAAAACAGAGTCCAGCCTATGTCTCCCATTGTTAAGTGGGCTTGGGGCTCGAAAAAACAGAGTCCAGCCTATAACACCCAGTCTTAACTTCGGCCCTATTTCGCCCATTGTTAAGTGGGTCGCGTAAAAAACAGAGTCCAGCCTATGTCTCCCATTGTTAAGTGGGCTTGGGGCTCGAAAAAAACAGAGTCCAGCCTATAACACCCAGTCTTAACTTCGGCCCTATCTCGCCCATTGTTAAGTGGGTCGCGAAAAAAACAAGAGTCCAGCCTATGTCTCCCATTGTTAAGTGGGCTTGGGGCTCGAAAAAAACAGAGTCCAGCCTATCCCACCCAGTCTTAACTTCGGCCCTATCTCGCCCATTGTTAAGTGGGTCGCGAAAAAAACAGAGTCCAGCCTATGTCTCCCATTGTTAAGTGGGCTTGGGGCTAGAAAAAAACAGAGTCCAGCCTATCCCACCCAGTCTTAACTTCGGCAATATCTCGCCCATTGTTAAGTGGGTCGCGAAAAAAACAGAGTCCAGCCTATGTCGCCCATTGTTAAGTGGGCTTAGGGCTCGAAAAAAACAGAGTCCAGCCAATGTCTCCCATTGTTAAGTGGGCTTGGGGCTCGAAAAAAACAGAGTCCAGCTTATCCCACCCAGTCTTAACTTCGGCCCTATCTAGCCCATTGTTAAGTGGGTGGCGAAAAAAACAGAGTCCAGCCTATCCCACCCAGTCTTAACTTCAGCCCTATCTCGCCCATTGTTATGTGGGTCGCGAAAAAAACAGAGTCCAGCCTATGTCTCCTATTGTTAAGTGGGCTTGGGGCTCGAAAAAAACAGAGTCCAGCCCATCCCACCCAGTCTTAACTTCGGCCCTATCTAGCCCATTGTTAAGTGGGTGGCGAAAAAAACAGAGTTCAGCCTATGTCTCCCATTGTTAAGTGGGCTTGGGGCTCGAAAAAAACAGAGTCCAGCCTATCCCACCCAGTCTTAATTTCGGCCCTATCTCGCCCATTGTTAAGTGGGTCACGAAAAAAACAGAGTCCAGCATATGTCGCCCATTGTTAAGTGGGCTTGGGGCTCGAAAAAAACAGAGTCCAGCCTATCCCACCCAGTCTTAACTTCGGCCCTATCTCGCCCATCGTTAAATGGGTCGCGAAAAAAACAGAGTCCAGCCAATGTCTCCCATTGTTAAGTGGGCTTGGGGCTCGAAAAAAACAGAGTCCAGCCTATCCCACCCAGTCTTAACTTCGGCCCTATCTAGCCCATTGTTAAGTGGGTCGCGAAAAAAACAGAGTCCAGCCAATGTCTCCCATTGTTAAGTGGGCTTGGGGCTCGAAAAAAACAGAGTCCAGCCTATCCCACCCAGTCTTAACTTCGGCCCTATCTCGCCCATTGTTAAGTGGGTCGCGAAAAAAACAGAGTCCAGCCTATGTCGCCCATTGTTAAGTGGGCTTAGGGCTCGAAAAAAACAGAGTCCAGCCTATCCCACCCAGTCTTAACTTCGGCCCTATCTAGCCCATTGTTAAGTGGGTGGCGAAAAAAACAGAGTCCAGCCTATCCCACCCAGTCTTAACTTCGGCCCTATCTCGCCCATTGTTAAGTGGGTCGCGATAAAAACAGAGTCCAGCCTATGTCTCCCATTGTTAAGTGGGCTTGGGGCTCGAAAAAAACAGAGTCCAGCCTATCCCACCCAGTCTTAACTTCGGCCCTATCTCGCCCATTGTTATGTGGGTCGCGAAAAAAACAGAGTCCAGCCCATGTCGCCCATTGTTAAGTGGGCTTGGGGCTCGAAAAAAACAGAGTCCAGCCTAAAACACCCAGTCTTAACTTCGGCCCTATCTCGCCCATGGTTAAGTGGGTCGCGAAAAAAACAGAGTCCAGCCTATGTCTCCCATTGTTAAGTGGGCTTGGGGCTAGAAAAAAACAGAGTCCAGCCTATCCCACCCAGTCTTAACTTCGGCCCTATCTCGCCCATTGTTAAGTGGGTCGCGAAAAAAACAGAGTCCAGCCTATGTCTCCCATTGTTAAGTGGGCTTGGGGCTAGAAAAAAAACAGAGTCCAGCCTATCCCACCCAGTCTTAACTTCGGCAATATCTCGCCCATTGTTAAGTGGGTCGCGAAAAAAACAGAGTCCAGCCTATGTCTCCCATTGTTAAGTGGGCTTGGGGCTCGAAAAAAACAGAGTCCAGCCCATCCCACCCAGTCTTAACTTCGGCCCTATCTCGCCCATTGTTAAGTGGGTCGCGAAAAAAACAGAGTCCAGCCTATGTCTGCCATTGTTAAGTGGGCATGGGGCTCGAAAAAAACAGAGTCCAGCCTATAACACCCAGTCTTAACTTCGGCCCTATTTCGCCCATTGTTAAGTGGGTCGCGAAAAAAACAGAGTCCAGCCTATGTCTCCCATTGTTAAGTGGGCTTGGGGCTCGAAAAAAACAGAGTCCAGCCTATAACACCCAGTCTTAACTTCGGCCCTATTTCGCCCATTGTTAAGTGGGTCGCGAAAAAAACAGAGTCCAGCCTATGTCTCCCATTGTTAAGTGGGCTTGGGGCTCGAAAAAAACAGAGTCCAGCCTATAACACCCAGTCTTAACTTCGGCCCTATCTCGCCCATTGTTAAGTGGGTCGCGAAAAAAACAGAGTCCAGCCTATGTCTCCCATTGTTAAGTGGGCTTGGGGCTCGAAAAAAACAGAGTCCAGCCTATCCCACCCAGTCTTAACTTCGGCCCTATCTCGCCCATTGTTAAGTGGGTCGCGAAAAAAAACAGAGTCCAGCCTATGTCTCCCATTGTTAAGTGGGCTTGGGGCTCGAAAAAAACAGAGTCCAGCCTATCCCACCCAGTCTTAACTTCGGCCCTATCTAGCCCATTGTTAAGTGGGTCGCGAAAAAAACAGAGTCCAGCCTATGTCTCCCATTGTTAAGTGGGCTTTGGGTTCGAAAAAAACAGAGTCCAGCCTATCCCACCCAGTCTTAACTTCGGCCCTATCTAGCCCATTGTTAAGTGGGTCGCGAAAAAAACAGAGTCCAGCCTATGTCTCCCATTGTTAAGTGGGCTTGGGGCTCGAAAAAACAGAGTCCAGCCTATAACACCCAGTCTTAACTTCGGCCCTATTTCGCCCATTGTTAAGTGGGTCGCGTAAAAAACAGAGTCCAGCCTATGTCTCCCATTGTTAAGTGGGCTTGGGGCTCGAAAAAAACAGAGTCCAGCCTATAACACCCAGTCTTAACTTCGGCCCTATCTCGCCCATTGTTAAGTGGGTCGCGAAAAAAACAAGAGTCCAGCCTATGTCTCCCATTGTTAAGTGGGCTTGGGGCTCGAAAAAAACAGAGTCCAGCCTATCCCACCCAGTCTTAACTTCGGCCCTATCTCGCCCATTGTTAAGTGGGTCGCGAAAAAAACAGAGTCCAGCCTATGTCTCCCATTGTTAAGTGGGCTTGGGGCTAGAAAAAAACAGAGTCCAGCCTATCCCACCCAGTCTTAACTTCGGCAATATCTCGCCCATTGTTAAGTGGGTCGCGAAAAAAACAGAGTCCAGCCTATGTCTCCCATTGTTAAGTGGGCTTGGGGCTCTAAAAAAACAGAGTCCAGCCCATCCCACCCAGTCTTAACTTCGGCCCTATCTAGCCCATTGTTAAGTGGGTCGCGAAAAAAACAGAGTCCAGCCTATGTCGCCCATTGTTAAGTGGGCTTGGGGCCGGAAAAAAACAGAGTCCAGCCTATCCCACCCAGTCTTAACTTCGGCCCTATCTCGCCCATTGTTAAGTGGGTCGCGAAAAAAACAGAGTCCAGCCTATGTCGCCCATTGTTAAGTGGGCTTGGGGCTCGAAAAAAACAGAGTCCAGCCTATCCCACCCAGTCTTAACTTCGGCGCTATCTAGCCCATTGTTAAGTGGGTCGCGAAAAAAACAGAGTCCAGCCTATGTCTCCCATTGTTAAGTGGGCTTGGGGCTCGAAAAAAACAGAGTCCAGCCTATCCCACCCAGTCTTAACTTCGGCCCTATCTCGCCCATTGTTAAGTGGGTCGCGAAAAAAACAGAGTCCAGCCTATGTCTCCCATTGTTAAGTGGGCTTTGGGTTCGAAAAAAACAGAGTCCAGCCTATCCCACCCAGTCTTAACTTCGGCCCTATCTAGCCCATTGTTAAGTGGGTCGCGAAAAAAACAGAGTCCAGCCTATGTCTCCCATTGTTAAGTGGGCTTGGGGCTCGAAAAAACAGAGTCCAGCCTATAACACCCAGTCTTAACTTCGGCCCTATTTCGCCCATTGTTAAGTGGGTCGCGTAAAAAACAGAGTCCAGCCTATGTCTCCCATTGTTAAGTGGGCTTGGGGCTCGAAAAAAACAGAGTCCAGCCTATAACACCCAGTCTTAACTTCGGCCCTATCTCGCCCATTGTTAAGTGGGTCGCGAAAAAAACAAGAGTCCAGCCTATGTCTCCCATTGTTAAGTGGGCTTGGGGCTCGAAAAAAACAGAGTCCAGCCTATCCCACCCAGTCTTAACTTCGGCCCTATCTCGCCCATTGTTAAGTGGGTCGCGAAAAAAACAGAGTCCAGCCTATGTCGCCCATTGTTAAGTGGGCTTGGGGCTCGAAAAAAACAGAGTCCAGCCTATCCCACCCAGTCTTAACTTCGGCCCTATCTCGCCCATTGTTAAGTGGGTCGCGAATAAAACAGAGTCCAGCCAATGTCTCCCATTGTTAAGTGGGCTTGGGGCTCGAAAAAAACAGAGTCCAGCCTATCCCACCCAGTCTTAACTTCGGCCCTATCTCGCCCATTGTTAAGTGGGTCGCGAAAAAAACAGAGTCCAGCCTATGTCGCCCATTGTTAAGTGGGCTTAGGGCTCGAAAAAAACAGAGTCCAGCCTATCCCACCCAGTCTTAACTTCGGCCCTATCTAGCCCATTGTTAAGTGGGTGGCGAAAAAAACAGAGTCCAGCCTATCCCACCCAGTCTTAACTTCGGCCCTATCTCGCCCATTGTTAAGTGGGTCGCGAAAAAAACAGAGTTCAGCCTATGTCTCCCATTGTTAAGTGGGCTTGGGGCTAGAAAAAAACAGAGTCCAGCCTATCCCACCCAGTCTTAACTTCGGCCCTATCTCGCCCATTGTTAAGTGGGTCGCGATAAAAACAGAGTCCAGCCTATGTCTGCCATTGTTAAGTGGGCATGGGGCTCGAAAAAAACAGAGTCCAGCCTATAACACCCAGTCTTAACTTCGGCCCTATTTCGCCCATTGTTAAGTGGGTCGCGAAAAAAACAGAGTCCAGCCTATGTCTCCCATTGTTAAGTGGGCTTGGGGCTCGAAAAAAACAGAGTCCAGCCTATAACACCCAGTCTTAACTTCGGCCCTATTTCGCCCATTGTTAAGTGGGTCGCGAAAAAAACAGAGTCCAGCCTATGTCTCCCATTGTTAAGTGGGCTTGGGGCTCGAAAAAAACAGAGTCCAGCCTATCCCACCCAGTCTTAACTTCGGCCCTATCTCGCCCATTGTTAAGTGGGTCGCGAAAAAAACAGAGTCCAGCCTATGTCTCCCATTGTTAAGTGGGCTTGGGGCTAGAAAAAAACAGAGTCCAGCCTATCCCACCCAGTCTTAACTTCGGCAATATCTCGCCCATTGTTAAGTGGGTCGCGAAAAAAACAGAGTCCAGCCTATGTCTCCCATTGTTAAGTGGGCTTGGGGCTCGAAAAAAACAGAGTCCAGCCCATCCCACCCAGTCTTAACTTCGGCCCTATCTAGCCCATTGTTAAGTGGGTCGCGAAAAAAACAGAGTCCAGCCTATGTCTGCCATTGTTAAGTGGGCATGGGGCTCGAAAAAAACAGAGTCCAGCCTATAACACCCAGTCTTAACTTCGGCCCTATTTCGCCCATTGTTAAGTGGGTCGCGAAAAAAACAGAGTCCAGCCTATGTCTCCCATTGTTAAGTGGGCTTGGGGCTCGAAAAAAACAGAGTCCAGCCTATAACACCCAGTCTTAACTTCGGCCCTATTTCGCCCATTGTTAAGTGGGTCGCGAAAAAAACAGAGTCCAGCCTATGTCTCCCATTGTTAAGTGGGCTTGGGGCTCGAAAAAAACAGAGTCCAGCCTATCCCACCCAGTCTTAACTTCGGCCCTATCTCGCCCATTGTTAAGTGGGTCGCGAAAAAAACAGAGTCCAGCCTATGTCTCCCATTGTTAAGTGGGCTTGGGGCTAGAAAAAAACAGAGTCCAGCCTATCCCACCCAGTCTTAACTTCGGCAATATCTCGCCCATTGTTAAGTGGGTCGCGAAAAAAACAGAGTCCAGCCTATGTCTCCCATTGTTAAGTGGGCTTGGGGCTCTAAAAAAACAGAGTCCAGCCCATCCCACCCAGTCTTAACTTCGGCCCTATCTAGCCCATTGTTAAGTGGGTCGCGAAAAAAACAGAGTCCAGCCTATGTCTCCCATTGTTAAGTGGGCTTGGGGCTCTAAAAAAACAGAGTCCAGCCCATCCCACCCAGTCTTAACTTCGGCCCTATCTAGCCCATTGTTAAGTGGGTCGCGAAAAAAACAGAGTCCAGCCTATGTCTGCCATTGTTAAGTGGGCATGGGGCTCGAAAAAAACAGAGTCCAGCCTATAACACCCAGTCTTAACTTCGGCCCTATTTCGCCCATTGTTAAGTGGGTCGCGAAAAAAACAGAGTCCAGCCTATGTCTCCCATTGTTAAGTGGGCTTGGGGCTCGAAAAAAACAGAGTCCAGCCTATAACACCCAGTCTTAACTTCGGCCCTATTTCGCCCATTGTTAAGTGGGTCGCGAAAAAAACAGAGTCCAGCCTATGTCTCCCATTGTTAAGTGGGCTTGGGGCTCGAAAAAAACAGAGTCCAGCCTATCCCACCCAGTCTTAACTTCGGCCCTATCTCGCCCATTGTTAAGTGGGTCGCGAAAAAAACAGAGTCCAGCCTATGTCTCCCATTGTTAAGTGGGCTTGGGGCTAGAAAAAAACAGAGTCCAGCCTATCCCACCCAGTCTTAACTTCGGCAATATCTCGCCCATTGTTAAGTGGGTCGCGAAAAAAACAGAGTCCAGCCTATGTCTCCCATTGTTAAGTGGGCTTGGGGCTCTAAAAAAACAGAGTCCAGCCCATCCCACCCAGTCTTAACTTCGGCCCTATCTAGCCCATTGTTAAGTGGGTCGCGAAAAAAACAGAGTCCAGCCTATGTCGCCCATTGTTAAGTGGGCTTGGGGCCGGAAAAAAACAGAGTCCAGCCTATCCCACCCAGTCTTAACTTCGGCCCTATCTCGCCCATTGTTAAGTGGGTCGCGAAAAAAACAGAGTCCAGCCTATGTCGCCCATTGTTAAGTGGGCTTGGGGCTCGAAAAAAACAGAGTCCAGCCTATCCCACCCAGTCTTAACTTCGGCGCTATCTAGCCCATTGTTAAGTGGGTCGCGAAAAAAACAGAGTCCAGCCTATGTCTCCCATTGTTAAGTGGGCTTGGGGCTCGAAAAAAACAGAGTCCAGCCTATCCCACCCAGTCTTAACTTCGGCCCTATCTCGCCCATTGTTAAGTGGGTCGCGAAAAAAACAGAGTCCAGCCTATGTCTCCCATTGTTAAGTGGGCTTTGGGTTCGAAAAAAACAGAGTCCAGCCTATCCCACCCAGTCTTAACTTCGGCCCTATCTAGCCCATTGTTAAGTGGGTCGCGAAAAAAACAGAGTCCAGCCTATGTCTCCCATTGTTAAGTGGGCTTGGGGCTCGAAAAAACAGAGTCCAGCCTATAACACCCAGTCTTAACTTCGGCCCTATTTCGCCCATTGTTAAGTGGGTCGCGTAAAAAACAGAGTCCAGCCTATGTCTCCCATTGTTAAGTGGGCTTGGGGCTCGAAAAAAACAGAGTCCAGCCTATAACACCCAGTCTTAACTTCGGCCCTATCTCGCCCATTGTTAAGTGGGTCGCGAAAAAAACAAGAGTCCAGCCTATGTCTCCCATTGTTAAGTGGGCTTGGGGCTCGAAAAAAACAGAGTCCAGCCTATCCCACCCAGTCTTAACTTCGGCCCTATCTCGCCCATTGTTAAGTGGGTCGCGAAAAAAACAGAGTCCAGCCTATGTCGCCCATTGTTAAGTGGGCTTTGGGCTCGAAAAAAACAGAGTCCAGCCTATCCCACCCAGTCTTAACTTCGGCCCTATCTCGCCCATTGTTAAGTGGGTCGCGAATAAAACAGAGTCCAGCCAATGTCTCCCATTGTTAAGTGGGCTTGGGGCTCGAAAAAAACAGAGTCCAGCCTATCCCACCCAGTCTTAACTTCGGCCCTATCTCGCCCATTGTTAAGTGGGTCGCGAAAAAAACAGAGTCCAGCCTATGTCGCCCATTGTTAAGTGGGCTTAGGGCTCGAAAAAAACAGAGTCCAGCCTATCCCACCCAGTCTTAACTTCGGCCCTATCTAGCCCATTGTTAAGTGGGTGGCGAAAAAAACAGAGTCCAGCCTATCCCACCCAGTCTTAACTTCGGCCCTATCTCGCCCATTGTTAAGTGGGTCGCGAAAAAAACAGAGTTCAGCCTATGTCTCCCATTGTTAAGTGGGCTTGGGGCTAGAAAAAAACAGAGTCCAGCCTATCCCACCCAGTCTTAACTTCGGCCCTATCTCGCCCATTGTTAAGTGGGTCGCGATAAAAACAGAGTCCAGCCTATGTCTCCCATTGTTAAGTGGGCTTGGGGCTCGAAAAAAACAGAGTCCAGCCTATCCCACCCAGTCTTAACTTCGGCCCTATCTCGCCCATTGTTATGTGGGTCGCGAAAAAAACAGAGTCCAGCCCATGTCGCCCATTGTTAAGTGGGCTTGGGGCTCGAAAAAAACAGAGTCCAGCCTAAAACACCCAGTCTTAACTTCGGCCCTATCTCGCCCATGGTTAAGTGGGTCGCGAAAAAAACAGAGTCCAGCCTATGTCTCCCATTGTTAAGTGGGCTTGGGGCTCGAAAAAAACAGAGTCCAGCCTATCCCACCCAGTCTTAACTTCGGCCCTATCTCGCCCATTGTTTAGTGGGTCGCGAAAAAAACAGAGTCCAGCCTATGTCTCCCATTGTTAAGTGGGCTTGGGGCTAGAAAAAAAACAGAGTCCAGCCTATCCCACCCAGTCTTAACTTCGGCAATATCTCGCCCATTGTTAAGTGGGTCGCGAAAAAAACAGAGTCCAGCCTATGTCTCCCATTGTTAAGTGGGCTTGGGGCTCGAAAAAAACAGAGTCCAGCCCATCCCACCCAGTCTTAACTTCGGCCCTATCTAGCCCATTGTTAAGTGGGTCGCGAAAAAAACAGAGTCCAGCCTATGTCGCCCATTGTTAAGTGGGCTTGGGGCTCGAAAAAAACAGAGTCCAGCCCATCCCACCCAGTCTTAACTTCGGCCCTATCTCGCCCATTGTTAAGTGGGTCGCGAAAAAAACAGAGTCCAGCCTATGTCTGCCATTGTTAAGTGGGCATGGGGCTCGAAAAAAACAGAGTCCAGCCTATAACACCCAGTCTTAACTTCGGCCCTATTTCGCCCATTGTTAAGTGGGTCGCGAAAAAAACAGAGTCCAGCCTATGTCTCCCATTGTTAAGTGGGCTTGGGGCTCGAAAAAAACAGAGTCCAGCCTATAACACCCAGTCTTAACTTCGGCCCTATTTCGCCCATTGTTAAGTGGGTCGCGAAAAAAACAGAGTCCAGCCTATGTCTCCCATTGTTAAGTGGGCTTGGGGCTCGAAAAAAACAGAGTCCAGCCTATAACACCCAGTCTTAACTTCGGCCCTATCTCGCCCATTGTTAAGTGGGTCGCGAAAAAAACAGAGTCCAGCCTATGTCTCCCATTGTTAAGTGGGCTTGGGGCTCGAAAAAAACAGAGTCCAGCCTATCCCACCCAGTCTTAACTTCGGCCCTATCTCGCCCATTGTTTAGTGGGTCGCGAAAAAAACAGAGTCCAGCCTATGTCTCCCATTGTTAAGTGGGCTTGGGGCTCGAAAAAAACAGAGTCCAGCCTATCCCACCCAGTCTTAACTTCGGCAATATCTCGCCCATTGTTAAGTGGGTCGCGAAAAAAACAGAGTCCAGCCTATGTCTCCCATTGTTAAGTGGGCTTGGGGCTCGAAAAAAACAGAGTCCAGCCTATCCCACCCAGTCTTAACTTCGGCCCTATCTCGCCCATTGTTAAGTGGGTCGCGAAAAAAACAGAGTCCAGCCTATGTCGCCCATTGTTAAGTGGGCTTGGGGCTCGAAAAAAACAGAGTCCAGCCTATCCCACCCAGTCTTAACTTCGGCCCTATCTCGCCCATTGTTAAGTGGGTCGCGAAAAAAACAGAGTCCAGCCAATGTCTCCCATTGTTAAGTGGGCTTGGGGCTCGAAAAAAACAGAGTCCAGCCTATCCCACCCAGTCTTAACTTCGGCCCTATCTCGCCCATTGTTAAGTGGGTCGCGAAAAAAACAGAGTCCAGCCTATGTCGCCCATTGTTAAGTGGGCTTAGGGCTCGAAAAAAACAGAGTCCAGCCTATCCCACCCAGTCTTAACTTCGGCCCTATCTAGCCCATTGTTAAGTGGGTGGCGAAAAAAACAGAGTCCAGCCTATCCCACCCAGTCTTAACTTCGGCCCTATCTCGCCCATTGTTAAGTGGGTCGCGAAAAAAACAGAGTTCAGCCTATGTCTCCCATTGTTAAGTGGGCTTGGGGCTAGAAAAAAACAGAGTCCAGCCTATCCCACCCAGTCTTAACTTCGGCCCTATCTCGCCCATTGTTTAGTGGGTCGCGAAAAAAACAGAGTCCAGCCTATGTCTCCCATTGTTAAGTGGGCTTGGGGCTCGAAAAAAACAGAGTCCAGCCTATCCCACCCAGTCTTAACTTCGGCCCTATCTCGCCCATTGTTAAGTGGGTCGCGAAAAAAACAGAGTCCAGCCTATGTCGCCCATTGTTAAGTGGGCTTGGGGCTCGAAAAAAACAGAGTCCAGCCTATCCCACCCAGTCTTAACTTCGGCCCTATCTCGCCCATTGTTAAGTGGGTCGCGAAAAAAACAGAGTCCAGCCTATGTCTCCCATTGTTAAGTGGGCTTTGGGCTCGAAAAAAACAGAGTCCAGCCTATCCCACCCAGTCTTAACTTCGGCCCTATCTCGCCCATTGTTAAGTGGGTCGCGAAAAAAACAGAGTCCAGCCTATGTCTCCCATTGTTAAGTGGGCTTTGGGCTCGAAAAAAACAGAGTCCAGCCTATCCCACCCAGTCTTAACTTCGGCCCTATCTAGCCCATTGTTAAGTGGGTCGCGAAAAAAACAGAGTCCAGCCTATGTCTCCCATTGTTAAGTGGGCTTGGGGCTCGAAAAAACAGAGTCCAGCCTATAACACCCAGTCTTAACTTCGGCCCTATTTCGCCCATTGTTAAGTGGGTCGCGTAAAAAACAGAGTCCAGCCTATGTCTCCCATTGTTAAGTGGGCTTGGGGCTCGAAAAAAACAGAGTCCAGCCTATAACACCCAGTCTTAACTTCGGCCCTATCTCGCCCATTGTTAAGTGGGTCGCGAAAAAAACAAGAGTCCAGCCTATGTCTCCCATTGTTAAGTGGGCTTGGGGCTCGAAAAAAACAGAGTCCAGCCTATCCCACCCAGTCTTAACTTCGGCCCTATCTCGCCCATTGTTAAGTGGGTCGCGAAATAAAACAGAGTCCAGCCTATGTCTCCCATTGTTAAGTGGGCTTGGGGCTCGAAAAAAACAGAGTCCAGCCTATCCCACCCAGTCTTAACTTCGGCCCTATCTCGCCCATTGTTAAGTGGGTCGCGAAAAAAACAGAGTCCAGCCTATGTCTCCCATTGTTAAGTGAGCTTGGGGCTCGAAAAAAACAGAGTCCAGCCTATCCCACCCAGTCTTAACTTCGGCCCTATCTCGCCCATTGTTAAGTGGGTCGCGAAAAAAACAGAGTCCAGCCTATGTCTCCCATTGTGAAGTGGGCTTGGGGCTCGAAAAAAACAGAGTCCAGTCTATAACACCCAGTCTTAACTTCGGCCCTATCTCGCCCATTGTTAAGTGGGTCGCGAAAAAAACAGAGTCCAGCCTATGTCTCCCATTGTTAAGTGGGCTTTGGGCTCGAAAAAAACAGAGTCCAGCCTATCCCACCCAGTCTTAACTTCGGCCCTATCTCGCCCATTGTTAAGTGGGTCGCGAAAAAAACAGAGTCCAGCCTATGTCTCCCATTGTTAAGTGGGCTTTGTGCTCGAAAAAAACAGAGTCCAGCCTATCCCACCCAGTCTTAACTTCGGCCCTATCTAGCCCATTGTTAAGTGGGTCGCGAAAAAAACAGAGTCCAGCCTATGTCTCCCATTGTTAAGTGGGCTTGGGGCTCGAAAAAACAGAGTCCAGCCTATAACACCCAGTCTTAACTTCGGCCCTATTTCGCCCATTGTTAAGTGGGTCGCGTAAAAAACAGAGTCCAGCCTATGTCTCCCATTGTTAAGTGGGCTTGGGGCTCGAAAAAAACAGAGTCCAGCCTATAACACCCAGTCTTAACTTCGGCCCTATCTCGCCCATTGTTAAGTGGGTCGCGAAAAAAACAAGAGTCCAGCCTATGTCTCCCATTGTTAAGTGGGCTTGGGGCTCGAAAAAAACAGAGTCCAGCCTATCCCACCCAGTCTTAACTTCGGCCCTATCTCGCCCATTGTTAAGTGGGTCGCGAAAAAAAACAGAGTCCAGCCTATGTCTCCCATTGTTAAGTGGGCTTGGGGCTCGAAAAAAACAGAGTCCAGCCTATCCCACCCAGTCTTAACTTCGGCCCTATCTCGCCCATTGTTAAGTGGGTCGCGAAAAAAACAGAGTCCAGCCTATGTCTCCCATTGTTAAGTGAGCTTGGGGCTCGAAAAAAACAGAGTCCAGCCTATCCCACCCAGTCTTAACTTCGGCCCTATCTCGCCCATTGTTAAGTGGGTCGCGAAAAAAACAGAGTCCAGCCTATGTCTCCCATTGTGAAGTGGGCTTGGGGCTCGAAAAAAACAGAGTCCAGTCTATAACACCCAGTCTTAACTTCGGCCCTATCTCGCCCATTGTTAAGTGGGTCGCGAAAAAAACAGAGTCCAGCCTATGTCTCCCATTGTTAAGTGGGCTTGGGGCTAGAAAAAAACAGAGTCCAGCCTATCCCACCCAGTCTTAACTTCGGCCCTATCTCGCCCATTGTTAAGTGGGTCGCGAAAAAAACAGAGTCCAGCCTATGTCTCCCATTGTTAAGTGGGTCGCGAAAAAAACAGAGTCCAGCCTATGTCTCCCATTGTTAAGTGGGCTTGGGGCTCGAAAAAAACAGAGTCCAGCCCATCCCACCCAGTCTTAACTTCGGCCCTATCTAGCCCATTGTTAAGTGGGTCGCGAAAAAAACAGAGTCCAGCCTATGTCGCCCATTGTTAAGTGGGCTTGGGGCTCGAAAAAAACAGAGTCCAGCCCATCCCACCCAGTCTTAACTTCGGCCCTATCTCGCCCATTGTTAAGTGGGTCGCGAAAAAAACAGAGTCCAGCCTATGTCGCCCATTGTTAAGTGGGCTTGGGGCTCGAAAAAAACAGAGTCCAGCCCATCCCACCCAGTCTTAACTTCGGCCCTATCTTGCCCATTGTTAAGTGGGTCGCGAAAAAAACAGAGTCCAGCCTATGTCTGCCATTGTTAAGTGGGCATGGGGCTCGAAAAAAACAGAGTCCAGCCTATCCCACCCAGTCTTAACTTCGGCGCTATCTAGCCCATTGTTAAGTGGGTCGCGAAAAAAACAGAGTCCAGCCTATGTCTCCCATTGTTAAGTGGGCTTGGGGCTCGAAAAAAACAGAGTCCAGCCTATCCCACCCAGTCTTAACTTCGGCCCTATCTCGCCCATTGTTAAGTGGGTCGCGAAAAAAACAGAGTCCAGCCTATGTCTCCCATTGTTAAGTGGGCTTGGGGCTAGAAAAAAACAGAGTCCAGCCTATGTCTCCCATTGTTAAGTGGGCTTGGGGCTCGAAAAAAACAGAGTCCAGCCCATCCCACCCAGTCTTAACTTCGGCCCTATCTCGCCCATTGTTAAGTGGGTCGCGAAAAAAACAGAGTCCAGCCTATGTCTGCCATTGTTAAGTGGGCATGGGGCTCGAAAAAAACAGAGTCCAGCCTATAACACCCAGTCTTAACTTCGGCCCTATTTCGCCCATTGTTAAGTGGGTCGCGAAAAAAACAGAGTCCAGCCTATGTCTCCCATTGTTAAGTGGGCTTGGGGCTCGAAAAAAACAGAGTCCAGCCTATCCCATCCAGTCTTAACTTCGGCCCTATCTCGCCCATTGTTAAGTGGGTCGCGAAAAAAAACAGTGTCCAGCCTATGTCTCCCATTGTTAAGTGGGCTTTGGGCTCGAAAAAAACAGAGTCCAGCCTATCCCACCCAGTCTTAACTTCGGCCCTATCTAGCCCATTGTTAAGTGGGTCGCGAAAAAAACAAGAGTCCAGCCTATGTCTCCCATTGTTAAGTGGGCTTGGGGCTCGAAAAAAACAGAGTCCAGCCTATCCCACCCAGTCTTAACTTCGGCCCTATCTCGCCCATTGTTAAGTGGGTCGCGAAAAAAAACAGAGTCCAGCCTATGTCTCCCATTGTTAAGTGGGCTTGGGGCTCGAAAAAAACAGAGTCCAGCCTATCCCACCCAGTCTTAACTTCGGCCCTATCTCGCCCATTGTTAAGTGGGTCGCGAAAAAAACAGAGTCCAGCCTATGTCTCCCATTGTTAAGTGAGCTTGGGGCTCGAAAAAAACAGAGTCCAGCCTATCCCACCCAGTCTTAACTTCGGCCCTATCTAGCCCATTGTTAAGTGGGTCGCGAAAAAAACAAGAGTCCAGCCTATGTCTCCCATTGTTAAGTGGGCTTGGGGCTCGAAAAAAACAGAGTCCAGCCTATAACACCCAGTCTTAACTTCGGCCCTATTTCGCCCATTGTTAAGTGGGTCGCGAAAAAAACAGAGTCCAGCCTATGTCTCCCATTGTTAAGTGGGCTTTGGGCTCGAAAAAAACAGAGTCCAGCCTATCCCACCCAGTCTTAACTTCGGCCCTATCTCGCCCATTGTTAAGTGGGTCGCGAAAAAAACAGAGTCCAGCCTATGTCTCCCATTGTTAAGTGGGCTTTGTGCTCGAAAAAAACAGAGTCCAGCCTATCCCACCCAGTCTTAACTTCGGCCCTATCTAGCCCATTGTTAAGTGGGTCGCGAAAAAAACAGAGTCCAGCCTATGTCTCCCATTGTTAAGTGGGCTTGGGGCTCGAAAAAACAGAGTCCAGCCTATAACACCCAGTCTTAACTTCGGCCCTATTTCGCCCATTGTTAAGTGGGTCGCGTAAAAAACAGAGTCCAGCCTATGTCTCCCATTGTTAAGTGGGCTTGGGGCTCGAAAAAAACAGAGTCCAGCCTATAACACCCAGTCTTAACTTCGGCCCTATCTCGCCCATTGTTAAGTGGGTCGCGAAAAAAACAAGAGTCCAGCCTATGTCTCCCATTGTTAAGTGGGCTTGGGGCTCGAAAAAAACAGAGTCCAGCCTATCCCACCCAGTCTTAACTTCGGCCCTATCTCGCCCATTGTTAAGTGGGTCGCGAAAAAAAACAGAGTCCAGCCTATGTCTCCCATTGTTAAGTGGGCTTGGGGCTCGAAAAAAACAGAGTCCAGCCTATCCCACCCAGTCTTAACTTCGGCCCTATCTCGCCCATTGTTAAGTGGGTCGCGAAAAAAACAGAGTCCAGCCTATGTCTCCCATTGTTAAGTGAGCTTGGGGCTCGAAAAAAACAGAGTCCAGCCTATCCCACCCAGTCTTAACTTCGGCCCTATCTCGCCCATTGTTAAGTGGGTCGCGAAAAAAACAGAGTCCAGCCTATGTCTCCCATTGTGAAGTGGGCTTGGGGCTCGAAAAAAACAGAGTCCAGTCTATAACACCCAGTCTTAACTTCGGCCCTATCTCGCCCATTGTTAAGTGGGTCGCGAAAAAAACAGAGTCCAGCCTATGTCTCCCATTGTTAAGTGGGCTTGGGGCTAGAAAAAAACAGAGTCCAGCCTATCCCACCCAGTCTTAACTTCGGCCCTATCTCGCCCATTGTTAAGTGGGTCGCGAAAAAAACAGAGTCCAGCCTATGTCTCCCATTGTTAAGTGGGTCGCGAAAAAAACAGAGTCCAGCCTATGTCTCCCATTGTTAAGTGGGCTTGGGGCTCGAAAAAAACAGAGTCCAGCCCATCCCACCCAGTCTTAACTTCGGCCCTATCTAGCCCATTGTTAAGTGGGTCGCGAAAAAAACAGAGTCCAGCCTATGTCGCCCATTGTTAAGTGGGCTTGGGGCTCGAAAAAAACAGAGTCCAGCCCATCCCACCCAGTCTTAACTTCGGCCCTATCTCGCCCATTGTTAAGTGGGTCGCGAAAAAAACAGAGTCCAGCCTATGTCGCCCATTGTTAAGTGGGCTTGGGGCTCGAAAAAAACAGAGTCCAGCCCATCCCACCCAGTCTTAACTTCGGCCCTATCTTGCCCATTGTTAAGTGGGTCGCGAAAAAAACAGAGTCCAGCCTATGTCTGCCATTGTTAAGTGGGCATGGGGCTCGAAAAAAACAGAGTCCAGCCTATCCCACCCAGTCTTAACTTCGGCGCTATCTAGCCCATTGTTAAGTGGGTCGCGAAAAAAACAGAGTCCAGCCTATGTCTCCCATTGTTAAGTGGGCTTGGGGCTCGAAAAAAACAGAGTCCAGCCTATCCCACCCAGTCTTAACTTCGGCCCTATCTCGCCCATTGTTAAGTGGGTCGCGAAAAAAACAGAGTCCAGCCTATGTCTGCCATTGTTAAGTGGGCATGGGGCTCGAAAAAAACAGAGTCCAGCCTATAACACCCAGTCTTAACTTCGGCCCTATTTCGCCCATTGTTAAGTGGGTCGCGAAAAAAACAGAGTCCAGCCTATGTCTCCCATTGTTAAGTGGGCTTGGGGCTCGAAAAAAACAGAGTCCAGCCTATCCCATCCAGTCTTAACTTCGGCCCTATCTCGCCCATTGTTAAGTGGGTCGCGAAAAAAAACAGTGTCCAGCCTATGTCTCCCATTGTTAAGTGGGCTTTGGGCTCGAAAAAAACAGAGTCCAGCCTATCCCACCCAGTCTTAACTTCGGCCCTATCTAGCCCATTGTTAAGTGGGTCGCGAAAAAAACAAGAGTCCAGCCTATGTCTCCCATTGTTAAGTGGGCTTGGGGCTCGAAAAAAACAGAGTCCAGCCTATCCCACCCAGTCTTAACTTCGGCCCTATCTCGCCCATTGTTAAGTGGGTCGCGAAAAAAAACAGAGTCCAGCCTATGTCTCCCATTGTTAAGTGGGCTTGGGGCTCGAAAAAAACAGAGTCCAGCCTATCCCACCCAGTCTTAACTTCGGCCCTATCTCGCCCATTGTTAAGTGGGTCGCGAAAAAAACAGAGTCCAGCCTATGTCTCCCATTGTTAAGTGAGCTTGGGGCTCGAAAAAAACAGAGTCCAGCCTATCCCACCCAGTCTTAACTTCGGCCCTATCTAGCCCATTGTTAAGTGGGTCGCGAAAAAAACAAGAGTCCAGCCTATGTCTCCCATTGTTAAGTGGGCTTGGGGCTCGAAAAAAACAGAGTCCAGCCTATAACACCCAGTCTTAACTTCGGCCCTATTTCGCCCATTGTTAAGTGGGTCGCGAAAAAAACAGAGTCCAGCCTATGTCTCCCATTGTTAAGTGGGCTTGGGGCTCGAAAAAAACAGAGTCCAGCCTATCCCACCCAGTCTTAACTTCGGCCCTATCTCGCCCATTGTTAAGTGGGTCGCGAAAAAAAACAGAGTCCAGCCTATGTCTCCCATTGTTAAGTGGGCTTGGGGCTCGAAAAAAACAGAGTCCAGCCTATCCCACCCAGTCTTAACTTCGGCCCTATCTCGCCCATTGTTAAGTGGGTCGCGAAAAAAACAGAGTCCAGCCTATGTCTCCCATTGTTAAGTGAGCTTGGGGCTCGAAAAAAACAGAGTCCAGCCTATCCCACCCAGTCTTAACTTCGGCCCTATCTCGCCCATTGTTAAGTGGGTCGCGAAAAAAACAGAGTCCAGCCTATGTCTCCCATTGTTAAGTGGGCTTGGGGCTCGAAAAAAACAGAGTCCAGCCTATCCCACCCAGTCTTAACTTCGGCCCTATCTCGCCCATTGTTAAGTGGGTCGCGAAAAAAAACAGAGTCCAGCCTATGTCTCCCATTGTTAAGTGGGCTTGGGGCTCGAAAAAAACAAGAGTCCAGCCTATCCCACCCAGTCTTAACTTCGGCCCTATCTCGCCCATTGTTAAGTGGGTCGCGAAAAAAACAGAGTCCAGCCTATGTCTCCCATTGTTAAGTGGGCTTTGGGCTCGAAAAAAACAGAGTCCAGCCTATCCCACCCAGTCTTAACTTCGGCCCTATCTAGCCCATTGTTAAGTGGGTCGCGAAAAAAACAGAGTCCAGCCTATGTCTCCCATTGTTAAGTGGGCTTGGGGCTCGAAAAAAACAGAGTCCAGCCTATAACACCCAGTCTTAACTTCGGCCCTATTTCGCCCATTGTTAAGTGGGTCGCGAAAAAAACAGAGTCCAGCCTATGTCTCCCATTGTTAAGTGGGCTTGGGGCTCGAAAAAAACAGAGTCCAGCCTATAACACCCAGTCTTAACTTCGGCCCTATCTCGCCCATTGTTAAGTGGGTCGCGAAAAAAACAGAGTCCAGCCTGTGTCTCCCATTGTTAAGTGGGCTTGGGGCTCGAAAAAAACAGAGTCCAGCCTATCCCACCCAGTCTTAACTTCGGCCCTATCTCGCCCATTGTTAAGTGGGTCGCGAAAAAAAACAGAGTCCAGCCTATGTCTCCCATTGTTAAGTGGGCTTGGGGCTCGAAAAAAACAGAGTCCAGCCTATCCCACCCAGTCTTAACTTCGGCCCTATCTCGCCCATTGTTAAGTGGGTCGCGAAAAAAACAGAGTCCAGCCTATGTCTCCCATTGTTAAGTGAGCTTGGGGCTCGAAAAAAACAGAGTCCAGCCTATCCCACCCAGTCTTAACTTCGGCCCTATCTCGCCCATTGTTAAGTGGGTCGCGAAAAAAACAGAGTCCAGCCTATGTCTCCCATTGTTAAGTGGGCTTGGGGCTAGAAAAAAACAGAGTCCAGCCTATCCCACCCAGTCTTAACTACGGCCCTATCTCGCCCATTGTTAAGTGGGTCGCGAAAAAAACAGAGTCCAGCCTATGTCTCCCATTGTTAAGTGGGCTTGGGGCTCGAAAAAAACAGAGTCCAGCCTATAACACCCAGTCTTAACTTCGGCCCTATCTCGCCCATTGTTAAGTGGGTCGCGAAAAAAACAGAGTCCAGCCTATGTCTCCCATTGTTAAGTGGGCTTGGGGCTCGAAAAAAACAGAGTCCAGCCTATCCCACCCAGTCTTAACTTCGGCCCTATCTCGCCCATTGTTAAGTGGGTCGCGAAAAAAAACAGAGTCCAGCCTATGTCTCCCATTGTTAAGTGGGCTTGGGGCTCGAAAAAAACAGAGTCCAGCCTATCCCACCCAGTCTTAACTTCGGCCCTATCTCGCCCATTGTTAAGTGGGTCGCGAAAAAAAACAGAGTCCAGCCTGTGTCTCCCATTGTTAAGTGGGCTTGGGGCTCGAAAAAAACAGAGTCCAGCCTATCCCACCCAGTCTTAACTTCGGCCCTATCTCGCCCATTGTTAAGTGGGTCGCGAAAAAAAACAGAGTCCAGCCTATGTCTCCCATTGTTAAGTGGGCTTGGGGCTCGAAAAAAACAGAGTCCAGCCTATCCCACCCAGTCTTAACTTCGGCCCTATCTCGCCCATTGTTAAGTGGGTCGCGAAAAAAACAGAGTCCAGCCTATGTCTCCCATTGTTAAGTGAGCTTGGGGCTCGAAAAAAACAGAGTCCAGCCTATCCCACCCAGTCTTAACTTCGGCCCTATCTCGCCCATTGTTAAGTGGGTCGCGAAAAAAACAGAGTCCAGCCTATGTCTCCCATTGTTAAGTGGGCTTGGGGCTAGAAAAAAACAGAGTCCAGCCTATCCCACCCAGTCTTAACTACGGCCCTATCTCGCCCATTGTTAAGTGGGTCGCGAAAAAAACAGAGTCCAGCCTATGTCTCCCATTGTTAAGTGGGCTTGGGGCTCGAAAAAAACAGAGTCCAGCCTATAACACCCAGTCTTAACTTCGGCCCTATCTCGCCCATTGTTAAGTGGGTCGCGAAAAAAACAGAGTCCAGCCTATGTCTCCCATTGTTAAGTGGGCTTGGGGCTCGAAAAAAACAGAGTCCAGCCTATCCCACCCAGTCTTAACTTCGGCCCTATCTCGCCCATTGTTAAGTGGGTCGCGAAAAAAAACAGAGTCCAGCCTATGTCTCCCATTGTTAAGTGGGCTTGGGGCTCGAAAAAAACAGAGTCCAGCCTATCCCACCCAGTCTTAACTTCGGCCCTATCTCGCCCATTGTTAAGTGGGTCGCGAAAAAAACAGAGTCCAGCCTATGTCTCCCATTGTTAAGTGAGCTTGGGGCTCGAAAAAAACAGAGTCCAGCCTATCCCACCCAGTCTTAACTTCGGCCCTATCTCGCCCATTGTTAAGTGGGTCGCGAAAAAAACAGAGTCCAGCCTATGTCTCCCATTGTTAAGTGGGCTTGGGGCTAGAAAAAAACAGAGTCCAGCCTATCCCACCCAGTCTTAACTTCGGCCCTATCTCGCCCATTGTTAAGTGGGTCGCGAAAAAAACAGAGTCCAGCCTATGTCTCCCATTGTTAAGTGGGCTTGGGGCTAGAAAAAAACAGAGTCCAGCCTATCCCACCCAGTCTTAACTTCGGCAATATCTCGCCCATTGTTAAGTGGGTCGCGAAAAAAACAGAGTCCAGCCTATGTCTCCCATTGTTAAGTGGGCTTGGGGCTCGAAAAAAACAGAGTCCAGCCCATCCCACCCAGTCTTAACTTCGGCCCTATCTAGCCCATTGTTAAGTGGGTCGCGAAAAAAACAGAGTCCAGCCTATGTCGCCCATTGTTAAGTGGGCTTGGGGCTCGAAAAAAACAGAGTCCAGCCTATCCCACCCAGTCTTAACTTCGGCCCTATCTCGCCCATTGTTAAGTGGGTCGCGAAAAAAACAGAGTCCAGCCTATGTCTCCCATTGTTAAGTGGGCTTTGGGCTCGAAAAAAACAGAGTCCAGCCTATCCCATCCAGTCTTAACTTCGGCCCTATCTCGCCCATTGTTAAGTGGGTCGCGAAAAAAACAGAGTCCAGCCTATGTCTCCCATTGTTAAGTGGGCTTTGGGCTCGAAAAAAACAGAGTCCAGCCTATCCCACCCAGTCTTAACTTCGGCCCTATCTAGCCCATTGTTAAGTGGGTCGCGAAAAAAACAGAGTCCAGCCTATGTCTCCCATTGTTAAGTGGGCTTGGGGCTCGAAAAAACAGAGTCCAGCCTATAACACCCAGTCTTAACTTCGGCCCTATTTCGCCCATTGTTAAGTGGGTCGCGTAAAAAACAGAGTCCAGCCTATGTCTCCCATTGTTAAGTGGGCTTGGGGCTCGAAAAAAACAGAGTCCAGCCTATAACACCCAGTCTTAACTTCGGCCCTATCTCGCCCATTGTTAAGTGGGTCGCGAAAAAAACAAGAGTCCAGCCTATGTCTCCCATTGTTAAGTGGGCTTGGGGCTCGAAAAAAACAGAGTCCAGCCTATCCCACCCAGTCTTAACTTCGGCCCTATCTCGCCCATTGTTAAGTGGGTCGCGAAAAAAAACAGAGTCCAGCCTATGTCTCCCATTGTTAAGTGGGCTTGGGGCTCGAAAAAAACAGAGTCCAGCCTATCCCACCCAGTCTTAACTTCGGCCCTATCTCGCCCATTGTTAAGTGGGTCGCGAAAAAAACAGAGTCCAGCCTATGTCTCCCATTGTTAAGTGAGCTTGGGGCTCGAAAAAAACAGAGTCCAGCCTATCCCACCCAGTCTTAACTTCGGCCCTATCTCGCCCATTGTTAAGTGGGTCGCGAAAAAAACAGAGTCCAGCCTATGTCTCCCATTGTGAAGTGGGCTTGGGGCTCGAAAAAAACAGAGTCCAGTCTATAACACCCAGTCTTAACTTCGGCCCTATCTCGCCCATTGTTAAGTGGGTCGCGAAAAAAACAGAGTCCAGCCTATGTCTCCCATTGTTAAGTGGGCTTGGGGCTAGAAAAAAACAGAGTCCAGCCTATCCCACCCAGTCTTAACTTCGGCCCTATCTCGCCCATTGTTAAGTGGGTCGCGAAAAAAACAGAGTCCAGCCTATGTCTCCCATTGTTAAGTGGGCTTGGGGCTAGAAAAAAACAGAGTCAGGCATATCCCACCCAGTCTTAACTTCGGCAATATCTCGCCCATTGTTAAGTGGGTCGCGAAAAAAACAGAGTCCAGCCTATGTCTCCCATTGTTAAGTGGGCTTGGGGCTCGAAAAAAACAGAGTCCAGCCCATCCCACCCAGTCTTAACTTCGGCCCTATCTCGCCCATTGTTGAGTGGGTCGCGAAAAAAACAGAGTCCAGCCTATGTCTGCCATTGTTAAGTGGGCATGGGGCTCGAAAAAAACAGAGTCCAGCCTATCCCACCCAGTCTTAACTTCGGCGCTATCTAGCCCATTGTTAAGTGGGTCGCGAAAAAAACAGAGTCCAGCCTATGTCTCCCATTGTTAAGTGGGCTTGGGGCTCGAAAAAAACAGAGTCCAGCCTATCCCACCCAGTCTTAACTTCGGCCCTATCTCGCCCATTGTTAAGTGGGTCGCGAAAAAAACAGAGTCCAGCCTATGTCTCCCATTGTTAAGTGGGCTTGGGGCTAGAAAAAAACAGAGTCCAGCCTATCCCACCCAGTCTTAACTTCGGCCCTATCTAGCCCATTGTTAAGTGGGTCGCGAAAAAAACAGAGTCCAGCCTATGTCTCCCATTGTTAAGTGGGCTTGGGGCTAGAAAAAAAACAGAGTCCAGCCTATCCCACCCAGTCTTAACTTCGGCAATATCTCGCCCATTGTTAAGTGGGTCGCGAAAAAAACAGAGTCCAGCCTATGTCTCCCATTGTTAAGTGGGCTTGGGGCTCGAAAAAAACAGAGTCCAGCCCATCCCACCCAGTCTTAACTTCGGCCCTATCTAGCCCATTGTTAAGTGGGTCGCGAAAAAAACAGAGTCCAGCCTATGTCGCCCATTGTTAAGTGGGCTTGGGGCTCGAAAAAAACAGAGTCCAGCCCATCCCACCCAGTCTTAACTTCGGCCCTATCTAGCCCATTGTTAAGTGGGTCGCGAAAAAAACAGAGTCCAGCCTATGTCTGCCATTGTTAAGTGGGCATGGGGCTCGAAAAAAACAGAGTCCAGCCTATAACACCCAGTCTTAACTTCGGCCCTATTTCGCCCATTGTTAAGTGGGTCGCGAAAAAAACAGAGTCCAGCCTATGTCTCCCATTGTTAAGTGGGCTTGGGGCTCGAAAAAAACAGAGTCCAGCCTATCCCATCCAGTCTTAACTTCGGCCCTATCTCGCCCATTGTTAAGTGGGTCGCGAAAAAAAACAGTGTCCAGCCTATGTCGCCCATTGTTAAGTGGGCTTGGGGCTCGAAAAAAACAGAGTCCAGCCTATCCCACCCAGTCTTAACTTCGGCCCTATCTCGCCCATTGTTAAGTGGGTCGCGAAAAAAACAGAGTCCAGCCTATGTCTCTCATTGTTAAGTGGGCTTTGGGCTCGAAAAAAACAGAGTCCAGCCTATCCCACCCAGTCTTAACTTCGGCCCTATCTAGCCCATTGTTAAGTGGGTCGCGAAAAAAACAAGAGTCCAGCCTATGTCTCCCATTGTTAAGTGGGCTTGGGGCTCGAAAAAAACAGAGTCCAGCCTATAACACCCAGTCTTAACTTCGGCCCTATTTCGCCCATTGTTAAGTGGGTCGCGAAAAAAACAGAGTCCAGCCTATGTCTCCCATTGTTAAGTGGGCTTGGGGCTCGAAAAAAACAGAGTCCAGCCGATCCCACCCAGTCTTAACTTCGGCCCTATCTCGCCCATTGTTAAGTGGGTCGCGAAAAAAACAGAGTCCAGCCTATGTCGCCCATTGTTAAGTGGGCTTGGGGCCGGAAAAAAACAGAGTCCAGCCGATCCCACCCAGTCTTAACTTCGGCCCTATCTCGCCCATTGTTAAGTGGGTCGCGAAAAAAACAGAGTCCAGCCTATGTCGCCCATTGTTAAGTGGGCTTGGGGCTCGAAAAAAACAGAGTCCAGCCTATCCCACCCAGTCTTAACTTCGGCGCTATCTAGCCCATTGTTAAGTGGGTCGCGAAAAAAACAGAGTCCAGCCTATGTCTCCCATTGTTAAGTGGGCTTGGGGCTCGAAAAAAACAGAGTCCAGCCTATCCCACCCAGTCTTAACTTCGGCCCTATCTCGCCCATTGTTAAGTGGGTCGCGAAAAAAACAGAGTCCAGCCTATGTCTCCCATTGTTAAGTGGGCTTGGGGCTAGAAAAAAAACAGAGTCCAGCCTATCCCACCCAGTCTTAACTTCGGCCCTATCTAGCCCATTGTTAAGTGGGTCGCGAAAAAAACAGAGTCCAGCCTATGTCGCCCATTGTTAAGTGGGCTTGGGGCTCGAAAAAAACAGAGTCCAGCCCATCCCACCCAGTCTTAACTTCGGCCCTATCTAGCCCATTGTTAAGTGGGTCGCGAAAAAAACAGAGTCCAGCCTATGTCTGCCATTGTTAAGTGGGCATGGGGCTCGAAAAAAACAGAGTCCAGCCTATAACACCCAGTCTTAACTTCGGCCCTATTTCGCCCATTGTTAAGTGGGTCGCGAAAAAAACAGAGTCCAGCCTATGTCTCCCATTGTTAAGTGGGCTTGGGGCTCGAAAAAAACAGAGTCCAGCCTATCCCATCCAGTCTTAACTTCGGCCCTATCTCGCCCATTGTTAAGTGGGTCGCGAAAAAAAACAGTGTCCAGCCTATGTCGCCCATTGTTAAGTGGGCTTGGGGCTCGAAAAAAACAGAGTCCAGCCTATCCCACCCAGTCTTAACTTCGGCCCTATCTCGCCCATTGTTAAGTGGGTCGCGAAAAAAACAGAGTCCAGCCTATGTCTCTCATTGTTAAGTGGGCTTTGGGCTCGAAAAAAACAGAGTCCAGCCTATCCCACCCAGTCTTAACTTCGGCCCTATCTAGCCCATTGTTAAGTGGGTCGCGAAAAAAACAAGAGTCCAGCCTATGTCTCCCATTGTTAAGTGGGCTTGGGGCTCGAAAAAAACAGAGTCCAGCCTATAACACCCAGTCTTAACTTCGGCCCTATTTCGCCCATTGTTAAGTGGGTCGCGAAAAAAACAGAGTCCAGCCTATGTCTCCCATTGTTAAGTGGGCTTGGGGCTCGAAAAAAACAGAGTCCAGCCTATCCCACCCAGTCTTAACTTCGGCCCTATCTCGCCCATTGTTAAGTGGGTCGCGAAAAAAACAGAGTCCAGCCTATGTCTCCCATTGTTAAGTGGGCTTGGGGCTCGAAAAAAACAGAGTCCAGCCGATCCCACCCAGTCTTAACTTCGGCCCTATCTCGCCCATTGTTAAGTGGGTCGCGAAAAAAACAGAGTCCAGCCTATGTCGCCCATTGTTAAGTGGGCTTGGGGCCGGAAAAAAACAGAGTCCAGCCGATCCCACCCAGTCTTAACTTCGGCCCTATCTCGCCCATTGTTAAGTGGGTCGCGAAAAAAACAGAGTCCAGCCTATGTCGCCCATTGTTAAGTGGGCTTGGGGCTCGAAAAAAACAGAGTCCAGCCTATCCCACCCAGTCTTAACTTCGGCGCTATCTAGCCCATTGTTAAGTGGGTCGCGAAAAAAACAGAGTCCAGCCTATGTCTCCCATTGTTAAGTGGGCTTGGGGCTCGAAAAAAACAGAGTCCAGCCTATCCCACCCAGTCTTAACTTCGGCCCTATCTCGCCCATTGTTAAGTGGGTCGCGAAAAAAACAGAGTCCAGCCTATGTCTCCCATTGTTAAGTGGGCTTGGGGCTCGAAAAAAACAGAGTCCAGCCTATCCCACCCAGTCTTAACTTCGGCCCTATCTCACCCATTGTTAAGTGGGTCGCGAAAAAAACAGAGTCCAGCCTATGTCTCCCATTGTTAAGTGGGCTTGGGGCTCGAAAAAACAGAGTCCAGCCTATAACACCCAGTCTTAACTTCGGCCCTATTTCGCCCATTGTTAAGTGGGTCGCGTAAAAAACAGAGTCCAGCCTATGTCTCCCATTGTTAAGTGGGCTTGGGGCTCGAAAAAAACAGAGTCCAGCCTATAACACCCAGTCTTAACTTCGGCCCTATCTCGCCCATTGTTAAGTGGGTCGCGAAAAAAACAAGAGTCCAGCCTATGTCTCCCATTGTTAAGTGGGCTTGGGGCTCGAAAAAAACAGAGTCCAGCCTATCCCACCCAGTCTTAACTTCGGCCCTATCTCGCCCATTGTTAAGTGGGTCGCGAAAAAAAACAGAGTCCAGCCTATGTCTCCCATTGTTAAGTGGGCTTGGGGCTCGAAAAAAACAGAGTCCAGCCTATCCCACCCAGTCTTAACTTCGGCCCTATCTCGCCCATTGTTAAGTGGGTCGCGAAAAAAACAGAGTCCAGCCTATGTCGCCCATTGTTAAGTGGGCTTGGGGCTCGAAAAAAACAGAGTCCAGCCTATCCCACCCAGTCTTAACTTCGGCCCTATCTCGCCCATTGTTAAGTGGGTCGCGAAAAAAACAGAGTCCAGCCTATGTCTCCCATTGTTAAGTGGGCTTTGGGCTCGAAAAAAACAGAGTCCAGCCTATCCCACCCAGTCTTAACTTCGGCCCTATCTCGCCCATTGTTAAGTGGGTCGCGAAAAAAACAGAGTCCAGCCTATGTCTCCCATTGTTAAGTGGGCTTTGGGCTCGAAAAAAACAGAGTCCAGCCTATCCCACCCAGTCTTAACTTCGGCCCTATCTAGCCCATTGTTAAGTGGGTCGCGAAAAAAACAGAGTCCAGCCTATGTCTCCCATTGTTAAGTGGGCTTGGGGCTCGAAAAAACAGAGTCCAGCCTATAACACCCAGTCTTAACTTCGGCCCTATTTCGCCCATTGTTAAGTGGGTCGCGTAAAAAACAGAGTCCAGCCTATGTCTCCCATTGTTAAGTGGGCTTGGGGCTCGAAAAAAACAGAGTCCAGCCTATAACACCCAGTCTTAACTTCGGCCCTATCTCGCCCATTGTTAAGTGGGTCGCGAAAAAAACAAGAGTCCAGCCTATGTCTCCCATTGTTAAGTGGGCTTGGGGCTCGAAAAAAACAGAGTCCAGCCTATCCCACCCAGTCTTAACTTCGGCCCTATCTCGCCCATTGTTAAGTGGGTCGCGAAAAAAAACAGAGTCCAGCCTATGTCTCCCATTGTTAAGTGGGCTTGGGGCTCGAAAAAAACAGAGTCCAGCCTATCCCACCCAGTCTTAACTTCGGCCCTATCTCGCCCATTGTTAAGTGGGTCGCGAAAAAAACAGAGTCCAGCCTATGTCTCCCATTGTTAAGTGAGCTTGGGGCTCGAAAAAAACAGAGTCCAGCCTATCCCACCCAGTCTTAACTTCGGCCCTATCTCGCCCATTGTTAAGTGGGTCGCGAAAAAAACAGAGTCCAGCCTATGTCTCCCATTGTGAAGTGGGCTTGGGGCTCGAAAAAAACAGAGTCCAGTCTATAACACCCAGTCTTAACTTCGGCCCTATCTCGCCCATTGTTAAGTGGGTCGCGAAAAAAACAGAGTCCAGCCTATGTCTCCCATTGTTAAGTGGGCTTTGGGCTCGAAAAAAACAGAGTCCAGCCTATCCCACCCAGTCTTAACTTCGGCCCTATCTCGCCCATTGTTAAGTGGGTCGCGAAAAAAACAGAGTCCAGCCTATGTCTCCCATTGTTAAGTGGGCTTTGGGCTCGAAAAAAACAGAGTCCAGCCTATCCCACCCAGTCTTAACTTCGGCCCTATCTAGCCCATTGTTAAGTGGGTCGCGAAAAAAACAGAGTCCAGCCTATGTCTCCCATTGTTAAGTGGGCTTGGGGCTCGAAAAAACAGAGTCCAGCCTATAACACCCAGTCTTAACTTCGGCCCTATTTCGCCCATTGTTAAGTGGGTCGCGTAAAAAACAGAGTCCAGCCTATGTCTCCCATTGTTAAGTGGGCTTGGGGCTCGAAAAAAACAGAGTCCAGCCTATAACACCCAGTCTTAACTTCGGCCCTATCTCGCCCATTGTTAAGTGGGTCGCGAAAAAAACAAGAGTCCAGCCTATGTCTCCCATTGTTAAGTGGGCTTGGGGCTCGAAAAAAACAGAGTCCAGCCTATCCCACCCAGTCTTAACTTCGGCCCTATCTCGCCCATTGTTAAGTGGGTCGCGAAAAAAAACAGAGTCCAGCCTATGTCTCCCATTGTTAAGTGGGCTTGGGGCTCGAAAAAAACAGAGTCCAGCCTATCCCACCCAGTCTTAACTTCGGCCCTATCTCGCCCATTGTTAAGTGGGTCGCGAAAAAAACAGAGTCCAGCCTATGTCTCCCATTGTTAAGTGAGCTTGGGGCTCGAAAAAAACAGAGTCCAGCCTATCCCACCCAGTCTTAACTTCGGCCCTATCTCGCCCATTGTTAAGTGGGTCGCGAAAAAAACAGAGTCCAGCCTATGTCTCCCATTGTGAAGTGGGCTTGGGGCTCGAAAAAAACAGAGTCCAGTCTATAACACCCAGTCTTAACTTCGGCCCTATCTCGCCCATTGTTAAGTGGGTCGCGAAAAAAACAGAGTCCAGCCTATGTCTCCCATTGTTAAGTGGGCTTGGGGCTAGAAAAAAACAGAGTCCAGCCTATCCCACCCAGTCTTAACTTCGGCCCTATCTCGCCCATTGTTAAGTGGGTCGCGAAAAAAACAGAGTCCAGCCTATGTCTCCCATTGTTAAGTGGGTCGCGAAAAAAACAGAGTCCAGCCTATGTCTCCCATTGTTAAGTGGGCTTGGGGCTCGAAAAAAACAGAGTCCAGCCCATCCCACCCAGTCTTAACTTCGGCCCTATCTAGCCCATTGTTAAGTGGGTCGCGAAAAAAACGTCGCCCATTGTTAAGTGGGCTTGGGGCTCGAAAAAAACAGAGTCCAGCCCATCCCACCCAGTCTTAACTTCGGCCCTATCTCGCCCATTGTTAAGTGGGTCGCGAAAAAAACAGAGTCCAGCCTATGTCGCCCATTGTTAAGTGGGCTTGGGGCTCGAAAAAAACAGAGTCCAGCCCATCCCACCCAGTCTTAACTTCGGCCCTATCTTGCCCATTGTTAAGTGGGTCGCGAAAAAAACAGAGTCCAGCCTATGTCTGCCATTGTTAAGTGGGCATGGGGCTCGAAAAAAACAGAGTCCAGCCTATCCCACCCAGTCTTAACTTCGGCGCTATCTAGCCCATTGTTAAGTGGGTCGCGAAAAAAACAGAGTCCAGCCTATGTCTCCCATTGTTAAGTGGGCTTGGGGCTCGAAAAAAACAGAGTCCAGCCTATCCCACCCAGTCTTAACTTCGGCCCTATCTCGCCCATTGTTAAGTGGGTCGCGAAAAAAACAGAGTCCAGCCTATGTCTCCCATTGTTAAGTGGGCTTGGGGCTCGAAAAAAACAGAGTCCAGCCCATCCCACCCAGTCTTAACTTCGGCCCTATCTCGCCCATTGTTAAGTGGGTCGCGAAAAAAACAGAGTCCAGCCTATGTCTGCCATTGTTAAGTGGGCATGGGGCTCGAAAAAAACAGAGTCCAGCCTATAACACCCAGTCTTAACTTCGGCCCTATTTCGCCCATTGTTAAGTGGGTCGCGAAAAAAACAGAGTCCAGCCTATGTCTCCCATTGTTAAGTGGGCTTGGGGCTCGAAAAAAACAGAGTCCAGCCTATCCCATCCAGTCTTAACTTCGGCCCTATCTCGCCCATTGTTAAGTGGGTCGCGAAAAAAAACAGTGTCCAGCCTATGTCTCCCATTGTTAAGTGGGCTTTGGGCTCGAAAAAAACAGAGTCCAGCCTATCCCACCCAGTCTTAACTTCGGCCCTATCTAGCCCATTGTTAAGTGGGTCGCGAAAAAAACAAGAGTCCAGCCTATGTCTCCCATTGTTAAGTGGGCTTGGGGCTCGAAAAAAACAGAGTCCAGCCTATCCCACCCAGTCTTAACTTCGGCCCTATCTCGCCCATTGTTAAGTGGGTCGCGAAAAAAAACAGAGTCCAGCCTATGTCTCCCATTGTTAAGTGGGCTTGGGGCTCGAAAAAAACAGAGTCCAGCCTATCCCACCCAGTCTTAACTTCGGCCCTATCTCGCCCATTGTTAAGTGGGTCGCGAAAAAAACAGAGTCCAGCCTATGTCTCCCATTGTTAAGTGAGCTTGGGGCTCGAAAAAAACAGAGTCCAGCCTATCCCACCCAGTCTTAACTTCGGCCCTATCTAGCCCATTGTTAAGTGGGTCGCGAAAAAAACAAGAGTCCAGCCTATGTCTCCCATTGTTAAGTGGGCTTGGGGCTCGAAAAAAACAGAGTCCAGCCTATAACACCCAGTCTTAACTTCGGCCCTATTTCGCCCATTGTTAAGTGGGTCGCGAAAAAAACAGAGTCCAGCCTATGTCTCCCATTGTTAAGTGGGCTTGGGGCTCGAAAAAAACAGAGTCCAGCCTATCCCACCCAGTCTTAACTTCGGCCCTATCTCGCCCATTGTTAAGTGGGTCGCGAAAAAAAACAGAGTCCAGCCTATGTCTCCCATTGTTAAGTGGGCTTGGGGCTCGAAAAAAACAGAGTCCAGCCTATCCCACCCAGTCTTAACTTCGGCCCTATCTCGCCCATTGTTAAGTGGGTCGCGAAAAAAACAGAGTCCAGCCTATGTCTCCCATTGTGAAGTGGGCTTGGGGCTCGAAAAAAACAGAGTCCAGTCTATAACACCCAGTCTTAACTTCGGCCCTATCTCGCCCATTGTTAAGTGGGTCGCGAAAAAAACAGAGTCCAGCCTATGTCTCCCATTGTTAAGTGGGCTTGGGGCTAGAAAAAAACAGAGTCCAGCCTATCCCACCCAGTCTTAACTTCGGCCCTATCTCGCCCATTGTTAAGTGGGTCGCGAAAAAAACAGAGTCCAGCCTATGTCTCCCATTGTTAAGTGGGTCGCGAAAAAAACAGAGTCCAGCCTATGTCTCCCATTGTTAAGTGGGCTTGGGGCTCGAAAAAAACAGAGTCCAGCCCATCCCACCCAGTCTTAACTTCGGCCCTATCTAGCCCATTGTTAAGTGGGTCGCGAAAAAAACAGAGTCCAGCCTATGTCGCCCATTGTTAAGTGGGCTTGGGGCTCGAAAAAAACAGAGTCCAGCCCATCCCACCCAGTCTTAACTTCGGCCCTATCTCGCCCATTGTTAAGTGGGTCGCGAAAAAAACAGAGTCCAGCCTATGTCGCCCATTGTTAAGTGGGCTTGGGGCTCGAAAAAAACAGAGTCCAGCCCATCCCACCCAGTCTTAACTTCGGCCCTATCTTGCCCATTGTTAAGTGGGTCGCGAAAAAAACAGAGTCCAGCCTATGTCTGCCATTGTTAAGTGGGCATGGGGCTCGAAAAAAACAGAGTCCAGCCTATCCCACCCAGTCTTAACTTCGGCGCTATCTAGCCCATTGTTAAGTGGGTCGCGAAAAAAACAGAGTCCAGCCTATGTCTCCCATTGTTAAGTGGGCTTGGGGCTCGAAAAAAACAGAGTCCAGCCTATCCCACCCAGTCTTAACTTCGGCCCTATCTCGCCCATTGTTAAGTGGGTCGCGAAAAAAACAGAGTCCAGCCTATGTCTCCCATTGTTAAGTGGGCTTGGGGCTAGAAAAAAACAGAGTCCAGCCTATGTCTCCCATTGTTAAGTGGGCTTGGGGCTCGAAAAAAACAGAGTCCAGCCCATCCCACCCAGTCTTAACTTCGGCCCTATCTCGCCCATTGTTAAGTGGGTCGCGAAAAAAACAGAGTCCAGCCTATGTCTGCCATTGTTAAGTGGGCATGGGGCTCGAAAAAAACAGAGTCCAGCCTATAACACCCAGTCTTAACTTCGGCCCTATTTCGCCCATTGTTAAGTGGGTCGCGAAAAAAACAGAGTCCAGCCTATGTCTCCCATTGTTAAGTGGGCTTGGGGCTCGAAAAAAACAGAGTCCAGCCTATCCCATCCAGTCTTAACTTCGGCCCTATCTCGCCCATTGTTAAGTGGGTCGCGAAAAAAAACAGTGTCCAGCCTATGTCTCCCATTGTTAAGTGGGCTTTGGGCTCGAAAAAAACAGAGTCCAGCCTATCCCACCCAGTCTTAACTTCGGCCCTATCTAGCCCATTGTTAAGTGGGTCGCGAAAAAAACAAGAGTCCAGCCTATGTCTCCCATTGTTAAGTGGGCTTGGGGCTCGAAAAAAACAGAGTCCAGCCTATCCCACCCAGTCTTAACTTCGGCCCTATCTCGCCCATTGTTAAGTGGGTCGCGAAAAAAAACAGAGTCCAGCCTATGTCTCCCATTGTTAAGTGGGCTTGGGGCTCGAAAAAAACAGAGTCCAGCCTATCCCACCCAGTCTTAACTTCGGCCCTATCTCGCCCATTGTTAAGTGGGTCGCGAAAAAAACAGAGTCCAGCCTATGTCTCCCATTGTTAAGTGAGCTTGGGGCTCGAAAAAAACAGAGTCCAGCCTATCCCACCCAGTCTTAACTTCGGCCCTATCTAGCCCATTGTTAAGTGGGTCGCGAAAAAAACAAGAGTCCAGCCTATGTCTCCCATTGTTAAGTGGGCTTGGGGCTCGAAAAAAACAGAGTCCAGCCTATAACACCCAGTCTTAACTTCGGCCCTATTTCGCCCATTGTTAAGTGGGTCGCGAAAAAAACAGAGTCCAGCCTATGTCTCCCATTGTTAAGTGGGCTTGGGGCTCGAAAAAAACAGAGTCCAGCCTATCCCACCCAGTCTTAACTTCGGCCCTATCTCGCCCATTGTTAAGTGGGTCGCGAAAAAAAACAGAGTCCAGCCTATGTCTCCCATTGTTAAGTGGGCTTGGGGCTCGAAAAAAACAGAGTCCAGCCTATCCCACCCAGTCTTAACTTCGGCCCTATCTCGCCCATTGTTAAGTGGGTCGCGAAAAAAACAGAGTCCAGCTTATGTCTCCCATTGTTAAGTGAGCTTGGGGCTCGAAAAAAACAGAGTCCAGCCTATCCCACCCAGTCTTAACTTCGGCCCTATCTCGCCCATTGTTAAGTGGGTCGCGAAAAAAACAGAGTCCAGCCTATGTCTCCCATTGTTAAGTGGGCTTGGGGCTCGAAAAAAACAGAGTCCAGCCTATCCCACCCAGTCTTAACTTCGGCCCTATCTCGCCCATTGTTAAGTGGGTCGCGAAAAAAAACAGAGTCCAGCCTATGTCTCCCATTGTTAAGTGGGCTTGGGGCTCGAAAAAAACAAGAGTCCAGCCTATCCCACCCAGTCTTAACTTCGGCCCTATCTCGCCCATTGTTAAGTGAGTCGCGAAAAAAACAGAGTCCAGCCTATGTCTCCCATTGTTAAGTGGGCTTTGGGCTCGAAAAAAACAGAGTCCAGCCTATCCCACCCAGTCTTAACTTCGGCCCTATCTAGCCCATTGTTAAGTGGGTCGCGAAAAAAACAGAGTCCAGCCTATGTCTCCCATTGTTAAGTGGGCTTGGGGCTCGAAAAAAACAGAGTCCAGCCTATAACACCCAGTCTTAACTTCGGCCCTATTTCGCCCATTGTTAAGTGGGTCGCGAAAAAAACAGAGTCCAGCCTATGTCTCCCATTGTTAAGTGGGCTTGGGGCTCGAAAAAAACAGAGTCCAGCCTATAACACCCAGTCTTAACTTCGGCCCTATCTCGCCCATTGTTAAGTGGGTCGCGAAAAAAACAGAGTCCAGCCTGTGTCTCCCATTGTTAAGTGGGCTTGGGGCTCGAAAAAAACAGAGTCCAGCCTATCCCACCCAGTCTTAACTTCGGCCCTATCTCGCCCATTGTTAAGTGGGTCGCGAAAAAAACAGAGTCCAGCCTATGTCTCCCATTGTTAAGTGGGCTTGGGGCTAGAAAAAAACAGAGTCCAGCCTATGTCTCCCATTGTTAAGTGGGCTTGGGGCTCGAAAAAAACAGAGTCCAGCCCATCCCACCCAGTCTTAACTTCGGCCCTATCTCGCCCATTGTTAAGTGGGTCGCGAAAAAAACAGAGTCCAGCCTATGTCTGCCATTGTTAAGTGGGCATGGGGCTCGAAAAAAACAGAGTCCAGCCTATAACACCCAGTCTTAACTTCGGCCCTATTTCGCCCATTGTTAAGTGGGTCGCGAAAAAAACAGAGTCCAGCCTATGTCTCCCATTGTTAAGTGGGCTTGGGGCTCGAAAAAAACAGAGTCCAGCCTATCCCATCCAGTCTTAACTTCGGCCCTATCTCGCCCATTGTTAAGTGGGTCGCGAAAAAAAACAGTGTCCAGCCTATGTCTCCCATTGTTAAGTGGGCTTTGGGCTCGAAAAAAACAGAGTCCAGCCTATCCCACCCAGTCTTAACTTCGGCCCTATCTAGCCCATTGTTAAGTGGGTCGCGAAAAAAACAAGAGTCCAGCCTATGTCTCCCATTGTTAAGTGGGCTTGGGGCTCGAAAAAAACAGAGTCCAGCCTATCCCACCCAGTCTTAACTTCGGCCCTATCTCGCCCATTGTTAAGTGGGTCGCGAAAAAAAACAGAGTCCAGCCTATGTCTCCCATTGTTAAGTGGGCTTGGGGCTCGAAAAAAACAGAGTCCAGCCTATCCCACCCAGTCTTAACTTCGGCCCTATCTCGCCCATTGTTAAGTGGGTCGCGAAAAAAACAGAGTCCAGCCTATGTCTCCCATTGTTAAGTGAGCTTGGGGCTCGAAAAAAACAGAGTCCAGCCTATCCCACCCAGTCTTAACTTCGGCCCTATCTAGCCCATTGTTAAGTGGGTCGCGAAAAAAACAAGAGTCCAGCCTATGTCTCCCATTGTTAAGTGGGCTTGGGGCTCGAAAAAAACAGAGTCCAGCCTATAACACCCAGTCTTAACTTCGGCCCTATTTCGCCCATTGTTAAGTGGGTCGCGAAAAAAACAGAGTCCAGCCTATGTCTCCCATTGTTAAGTGGGCTTGGGGCTCGAAAAAAACAGAGTCCAGCCTATCCCACCCAGTCTTAACTTCGGCCCTATCTCGCCCATTGTTAAGTGGGTCGCGAAAAAAAACAGAGTCCAGCCTATGTCTCCCATTGTTAAGTGGGCTTGGGGCTCGAAAAAAACAGAGTCCAGCCTATCCCACCCAGTCTTAACTTCGGCCCTATCTCGCCCATTGTTAAGTGGGTCGCGAAAAAAACAGAGTCCAGCTTATGTCTCCCATTGTTAAGTGAGCTTGGGGCTCGAAAAAAACAGAGTCCAGCCTATCCCACCCAGTCTTAACTTCGGCCCTATCTCGCCCATTGTTAAGTGGGTCGCGAAAAAAACAGAGTCCAGCCTATGTCTCCCATTGTTAAGTGGGCTTGGGGCTCGAAAAAAACAGAGTCCAGCCTATCCCACCCAGTCTTAACTTCGGCCCTATCTCGCCCATTGTTAAGTGGGTCGCGAAAAAAAACAGAGTCCAGCCTATGTCTCCCATTGTTAAGTGGGCTTGGGGCTCGAAAAAAACAAGAGTCCAGCCTATCCCACCCAGTCTTAACTTCGGCCCTATCTCGCCCATTGTTAAGTGAGTCGCGAAAAAAACAGAGTCCAGCCTATGTCTCCCATTGTTAAGTGGGCTTTGGGCTCGAAAAAAACAGAGTCCAGCCTATCCCACCCAGTCTTAACTTCGGCCCTATCTAGCCCATTGTTAAGTGGGTCGCGAAAAAAACAGAGTCCAGCCTATGTCTCCCATTGTTAAGTGGGCTTGGGGCTCGAAAAAAACAGAGTCCAGCCTATAACACCCAGTCTTAACTTCGGCCCTATTTCGCCCATTGTTAAGTGGGTCGCGAAAAAAACAGAGTCCAGCCTATGTCTCCCATTGTTAAGTGGGCTTGGGGCTCGAAAAAAACAGAGTCCAGCCTATAACACCCAGTCTTAACTTCGGCCCTATCTCGCCCATTGTTAAGTGGGTCGCGAAAAAAACAGAGTCCAGCCTGTGTCTCCCATTGTTAAGTGGGCTTGGGGCTCGAAAAAAACAGAGTCCAGCCTATCCCACCCAGTCTTAACTTCGGCCCTATCTCGCCCATTGTTAAGTGGGTCGCGAAAAAAAACAGAGTCCAGCCTATGTCTCCCATTGTTAAGTGGGCTTGGGGCTCGAAAAAAACAGAGTCCAGCCTATCCCACCCAGTCTTAACTTCGGCCCTATCTCGCCCATTGTTAAGTGGGTCGCGAAAAAAACAGAGTCCAGCCTATGTCTCCCATTGTTAAGTGAGCTTGGGGCTCGAAAAAAACAGAGTCCAGCCTATCCCACCCAGTCTTAACTTCGGCCCTATCTCGCCCATTGTTAAGTGGGTCGCGAAAAAAACAGAGTCCAGCCTATGTCTCCCATTGTTAAGTGGGCTTGGGGCTAGAAAAAAACAGAGTCCAGCCTATCCCACCCAGTCTTAACTACGGCCCTATCTCGCCCATTGTTAAGTGGGTCGCGAAAAAAACAGAGTCCAGCCTATGTCTCCCATTGTTAAGTGGGCTTGGGGCTCGAAAAAAACAGAGTCCAGCCTATCCCACCCAGTCTTAACTTCGGCCCTATCTCGCCCATTGTTAAGTGGGTCGCGAAAAAAACAGAGTCCAGCCTATGTCTCCCATTGTTAAGTGAGCTTGGGGCTCGAAAAAAACAGAGTCCAGCCTATCCCACCCAGTCTTTACTTCGGCCCTATCTCGCCCATTGTTAAGTGGGTCGCGAAAAAAACAGAGTCCAGCCTATGTCTCCCATTGTTAAGTGGGCTTGGGGCTCGAAAAAAACAGAGTCCAGCCTATCCCACCCAGTCTTAACTTCGGCCCTATCTAGCCCATTGTTAAGTGGGTCGCGAAAAAAACAGAGTCCAGCCTATGTCTCCCATTGTTAAGTGGGCTTGGGGCTCGAAAAAAACAGAGTCCAGCCTATAACACCCAGTCTTAACTTCGGCCCTATTTCGCCCATTGTTAAGTGGGTCGCGAAAAAAACAGAGTCCAGCCTATGTCTCCCATTGTTAAGTGGGCTTGGGGCTCGAAAAAAACAGAGTCCAGCCTATAACACCCAGTCTTAACTTCGGCCCTATCTCGCCCATTGTTAAGTGGGTCGCGAAAAAAACAGAGTCCAGCCTATGTCTCCCATTGTTAAGTGGGCTTGGGGCTCGAAAAAAACAGAGTCCAGCCTATCCCACCCAGTCTTAACTTCGGCCCTATCTCGCCCATTGTTAAGTGGGTCGCGAAAAAAAACAGAGTCCAGCCTATGTCTCCCATTGTTAAGTGGGCTTGGGGCTCGAAAAAAACAGAGTCCAGCCTATCCCACCCAGTCTTAACTTCGGCCCTATCTCGCCCATTGTTAAGTGGGTCGCGAAAAAAACAGAGTCCAGCCTATGTCTCCCATTGTTAAGTGAGCTTGGGGCTCGAAAAAAACAGAGTCCAGCCTATCCCACCCAGTCTTAACTTCGGCCCTATCTCGCCCATTGTTAAGTGGGTCGCGAAAAAAACAGAGTCCAGCCTATGTCTCCCATTGTTAAGTGGGCTTGGGGCTAGAAAAAAACAGAGTCCAGCCTATCCCACCCAGTCTTAACTTCGGCCCTATCTCGCCCATTGTTAAGTGGGTCGCGAAAAAAACAGAGTCCAGCCTATGTCTCCCATTGTTAAGTGGGCTTGGGGCTCGAAAAAAACAGAGTCCAGCCCATCCCACCCAGTCTTAACTTCGGCCCTATCTAGCCCATTGTTAAGTGGGTCGCGAAAAAAACAGAGTCCAGCCTATGTCGCCCATTGTTAAGTGGGCTTGGGGCTCGAAAAAAACAGAGTCCAGCCTATCCCACCCAGTCTTAACTTCGGCCCTATCTCGCCCATTGTTAAGTGGGTCGCGAAAAAAACAGAGTCCAGCCTATGTCTCCCATTGTTAAGTGGGCTTTGGGCTCGAAAAAAACAGAGTCCAGCCTATCCCATCCAGTCTTAACTTCGGCCCTATCTCGCCCATTGTTAAGTGGGTCGCGAAAAAAACAGAGTCCAGCCTATGTCTCCCATTGTTAAGTGGGCTTTGGGCTCGAAAAAAACAGAGTCCAGCCTATCCCACCCAGTCTTAACTTCGGCCCTATCTAGCCCATTGTTAAGTGGGTCGCGAAAAAAACAGAGTCCAGCCTATGTCTCCCATTGTTAAGTGGGCTTGGGGCTCGAAAAAACAGAGTCCAGCCTATAACACCCAGTCTTAACTTCGGCCCTATTTCGCCCATTGTTAAGTGGGTCGCGTAAAAAACAGAGTCCAGCCTATGTCTCCCATTGTTAAGTGGGCTTGGGGCTCGAAAAAAACAGAGTCCAGCCTATAACACCCAGTCTTAACTTCGGCCCTATCTCGCCCATTGTTAAGTGGGTCGCGAAAAAAACAAGAGTCCAGCCTATGTCTCCCATTGTTAAGTGGGCTTGGGGCTCGAAAAAAACAGAGTCCAGCCTATCCCACCCAGTCTTAACTTCGGCCCTATCTCGCCCATTGTTAAGTGGGTCGCGAAAAAAAACAGAGTCCAGCCTATGTCTCCCATTGTTAAGTGGGCTTGGGGCTCGAAAAAAACAGAGTCCAGCCTATCCCACCCAGTCTTAACTTCGGCCCTATCTCGCCCATTGTTAAGTGGGTCGCGAAAAAAACAGAGTCCAGCCTATGTCTCCCATTGTTAAGTGAGCTTGGGGCTCGAAAAAAACAGAGTCCAGCCTATCCCACCCAGTCTTAACTTCGGCCCTATCTCGCCCATTGTTAAGTGGGTCGCGAAAAAAACAGAGTCCAGCCTATGTCTCCCATTGTGAAGTGGGCTTGGGGCTCGAAAATAACAGAGTCCAGTCTATAACACCCAGTCTTAACTTCGGCCCTATCTCGCCCATTGTTAAGTGGGTCGCGAAAAAAACAGAGTCCAGCCTATGTCTCCCATTGTTAAGTGGGCTTGGGGCTAGAAAAAAACAGAGTCCAGCCTATCCCACCCAGTCTTAACTTCGGCCCTATCTCGCCCATTGTTAAGTGGGTCGCGAAAAAAACAGAGTCCAGCCTATGTCTCCCATTGTTAAGTGGGCTTGGGGCTAGAAAAAAACAGAGTCAGGCATATCCCACCCAGTCTTAACTTCGGCAATATCTCGCCCATTGTTAAGTGGGTCGCGAAAAAAACAGAGTCCAGCCTATGTCTCCCATTGTTAAGTGAGCTTGGGGCTCGAAAAAAACAGAGTCCAGCCCATCCCACCCAGTCTTAACTTCGGCCCTATCTCGCCCATTGTTGAGTGGGTCGCGAAAAAAACAGAGTCCAGCCTATGTCTGCCATTGTTAAGTGGGCATGGGGCTCGAAAAAAACAGAGTCCAGCCTATCCCACCCAGTCTTAACTTCGGCGATATCTAGCCCATTGTTAAGTGGGTCGCGAAAAAAACAGAGTCCAGCCTATGTCTCCCATTGTTAAGTGGGCTTGGGGCTCGAAAAAAACAGAGTCCAGCCTATCCCACCCAGTCTTAACTTCGGCCCTATCTCGCCCATTGTTAAGTGGGTCGCGAAAAAAACAGAGTCCAGCCTATGTCTCCCATTGTTAAGTGGGCTTGGGGCTAGAAAAAAACAGAGTCCAGCCTATCCCACCCAGTCTTAACTTCGGCCCTATCTAGCCCATTGTTAAGTGGGTCGCGAAAAAAACAGAGTCCAGCCTATGTCTCCCATTGTTAAGTGGGCTTGGGGCTAGAAAAAAACAGAGTCCAGCCTATCCCACCCAGTCTTAACTTCGGCAATATCTCGCCCATTGTTAAGTGGGTCGCGAAAAAAACAGAGTCCAGCCTATGTCTCCCATTGTTAAGTGGGCTTGGGGCTCGAAAAAAACAGAGTCCAGCCCATCCCACCCAGTCTTAACTTCGGCCCTATCTAGCCCATTGTTAAGTGGGTCGCGAAAAAAACAGAGTCCAGCCTATGTCGCCCATTGTTAAGTGGGCTTGGGGCTCGAAAAAAACAGAGTCCAGCCCATCCCACCCAGTCTTAACTTCGGCCCTATCTAGCCCATTGTTAAGTGGGTCGCGAAAAAAACAGAGTCCAGCCTATGTCTGCCATTGTTAAGTGGGCATGGGGCTCGAAAAAAACAGAGTCCAGCCTATAACACCCAGTCTTAACTTCGGCCCTATTTCGCCCATTGTTAAGTGGGTCGCGAAAAAAACAGAGTCCAGCCTATGTCTCCCATTGTTAAGTGGGCTTGGGGCTCGAAAAAAACAGAGTCCAGCCTATCCCATCCAGTCTTAACTTCGGCCCTATCTCGCCCATTGTTAAGTGGGTCGCGAAAAAAAACAGTGTCCAGCCTATGTCGCCCATTGTTAAGTGGGCTTGGGGCTCGAAAAAAACAGAGTCCAGCCTATCCCACCCAGTCTTAACTTCGGCCCTATCTCGCCCATTGTTAAGTGGGTCGCGAAAAAAACAGAGTCCAGCCTATGTCTCCCATTGTTAAGTGGGCTTTGGGCTCGAAAAAAACAGAGTCCAGCCTATCCCACCCAGTCTTAACTTCGGCCCTATCTAGCCCATTGTTAAGTGGGTCGCGAAAAAAACAAGAGTCCAGCCTATGTCTCCCATTGTTAAGTGGGCTTGGGGCTCGAAAAAAACAGAGTCCAGCCTATAACACCCAGTCTTAACTTCGGCCCTATTTCGCCCATTGTTAAGTGGGTCGCGAAAAAAACAGAGTCCAGCCTATGTCTCCCATTGTTAAGTGGGCTTGGGGCTCGAAAAAAACAGAGTCCAGCCTATCCCACCCAGTCTTAACTTCGGCCCTATCTCGCCCATTGTTAAGTGGGTCGCGAAAAAAACAGAGTCCAGCCTATGTCTCCCATTGTTAAGTGGGCTTGGGGCTCGAAAAAAACAGAGTCCAGCCTATCCCACCCAGTCTTAACTTCGGCCCTATCTCGCCCATTGTTAAGTGGGTCGCGAAAAAAAACAGAGTCCAGCCTATGTCTCCCATTGTTAAGTGGGCTTGGGGCTCGAAAAAAACAGAGTCCAGCCTATCCCACCCAGTCTTAACTTCGGCCCTATCTCGCCCATTGTTAAGTGGGTCGCGAAAAAAACAGAGTCCAGCCTATGTCTCCCATTGTTAAGTGAGCTTGGGGCTCGAAAAAAACAGAGTCCAGCCTATCCCACCCAGTCTTAACTTCGGCCCTATCTCGCCCATTGTTAAGTGGGTCGCGAAAAAAACAGAGTCCAGCCTATGTCTCCCATTGTTAAGTGGGCTTGGGGCTCGAAAAAAACAGAGTCCAGCCTATAACACCCAGTCTTAACTTCGGCCCTATCTCGCCCATTGTTAAGTGGGTCGCGAAAAAAACAGAGTCCAGCCTATGTCTCCCATTGTTAAGTGGGCTTGGGGCTAGAAAAAAACAGAGTCCAGCCTATCCCACCCAGTCTTAACTTCGGCCCTATCTCGCCCATTGTTAAGTGGGTCGCGAAAAAAACAGAGTCCAGCCTATGTCTCCCATTGTTAAGTGGGCTTGGGGCTCGAAAAAAACAGAGTCCAGCCCATCCCACCCAGCCTTAACTTCGGCCCTATCTAGCCCATTGTTAAGTGGGTCGCGAAAAAAACAGAGTCCAGCCTATGTCGCCCATTGTTAAGTGGGCTTGGGGCTCGAAAAAAACAGAGTCCAGCCCATCCCACCCAGTCTTAACTTCGGCCCTATCTCGCCCATTGTTAAGTGGGTCGCGAAAAAAACAGAGTCCAGCCTATGTCTGCCATTGTTAAGTGGGCATGGGGCTCGAAAAAAACAGAGTCCAGCCTATAACACCCAGTCTTAACTTCGGCCCTATTTCGCCCATTGTTAAGTGGGTCGCGAAAAAAACAGAGTCCAGCCTATGTCTCCCATTGTTAAGTGGGCTTGGGGCTCGAAAAAAACAGAGTCCAGCCTATCCCACCCAGTCTTAACTTCGGCCCTATCTCGCCCATTGTTAAGTGGGTCGCGAAAAAAAACAGTGTCCAGCCTATGTCGCCCATTGTTAAGTGGGCTTGGGGCTCGAAAAAAACAGAGTCCAGCCTATCCCACCCAGTCTTAACTTCGGCCCTATCTCGCCCATTGTTAAGTGGGTCGCGAAAAAAACAGAGTCCAGCCTATGTCTCCCATTGTTAAGTGGGCTTTGGGCTCGAAAAAAACAGAGTCCAGCCTATCCCACCCAGTCTTAACTTCGGCCCTATCTAGCCCATTGTTAAGTGGGTCGCGAAAAAAACAAGAGTCCAGCCTATGTCTCCCATTGTTAAGTGGGCTTGGGGCTCGAAAAAAACAGAGTCCAGCCTATAACACCCAGTCTTAACTTCGGCCCTATTTCGCCCATTGTTAAGTGGGTCGCGAAAAAAACAGAGTCCAGCCTATGTCTCCCATTGTTAAGTGGGCTTGGGGCTCGAAAAAAACAGAGTCCAGCCTATCCCACCCAGTCTTAACTTCGGCCCTATCTCGCCCATTGTTAAGTGGGTCGCGAAAAAAAACAGAGTCCAGCCTATGTCTCCCATTGTTAAGTGGGCTTGGGGCTCGAAAAAAACAGAGTCCAGCCTATCCCACCCAGTCTTAACTTCGGCCCTATCTCGCCCATTGTTAAGTGGGTCGCGAAAAAAACAGAGTCCAGCCTATGTCTCCCATTGTTAAGTGAGCTTGGGGCTCGAAAAAAACAGAGTCCAGCCTATCCCACCCAGTCTTAACTTCGGCCCTATCTAGCCCATTGTTAAGTGGGTCGCGAAAAAAACAAGAGTCCAGCCTATGTCTCCCATTGTTAAGTGGGCTTGGGGCTCGAAAAAAACAGAGTCCAGCCTATAACACCCAGTCTTAACTTCGGCCCTATTTCGCCCATTGTTAAGTGGGTCGCGAAAAAAACAGAGTCCAGCCTATGTCTCCCATTGTTAAGTGGGCTTGGGGCTCGAAAAAAACAGAGTCCAGCCTATCCCACCCAGTCTTAACTTCGGCCCTATCTCGCCCATTGTTAAGTGGGTCGCGAAAAAAAACAGAGTCCAGCCTATGTCTCCCATTGTTAAGTGGGCTTGGGGCTCGAAAAAAACAGAGTCCAGCCTATCCCACCCAGTCTTAACTTCGGCCCTATCTCGCCCATTGTTAAGTGGGTCGCGAAAAAAACAGAGTCCAGCCTATGTCTCCCATTGTTAAGTGGGCTTTGGGCTCGAAAAAAACAGAGTCCAGCCTATCCCACCCAGTCTTAACTTCGGCCCTATCTAGCCCATTGTTAAGTGGGTCGCGAAAAAAACAAGAGTCCAGCCTATGTCTCCCATTGTTAAGTGGGCTTGGGGCTCGAAAAAAACAGAGTCCAGCCTATAACACCCAGTCTTAACTTCGGCCCTATTTCGCCCATTGTTAAGTGGGTCGCGAAAAAAACAGAGTCCAGCCTATGTCTCCCATTGTTAAGTGGGCTTGGGGCTCGAAAAAAACAGAGTCCAGCCTATCCCACCCAGTCTTAACTTCGGCCCTATCTCGCCCATTGTTAAGTGGGTCGCGAAAAAAAACAGAGTCCAGCCTATGTCTCCCATTGTTAAGTGGGCTTGGGGCTCGAAAAAAACAGAGTCCAGCCTATCCCACCCAGTCTTAACTTCGGCCCTATCTCGCCCATTGTTAAGTGGGTCGCGAAAAAAACAGAGTCCAGCCTATGTCTCCCATTGTTAAGTGAGCTTGGGGCTCGAAAAAAACAGAGTCCAGCCTATCCCACCCAGTCTTAACTTCGGCCCTATCTAGCCCATTGTTAAGTGGGTCGCGAAAAAAACAAGAGTCCAGCCTATGTCTCCCATTGTTAAGTGGGCTTGGGGCTCGAAAAAAACAGAGTCCAGCCTATAACACCCAGTCTTAACTTCGGCCCTATTTCGCCCATTGTTAAGTGGGTCGCGAAAAAAACAGAGTCCAGCCTATGTCTCCCATTGTTAAGTGGGCTTGGGGCTCGAAAAAAACAGAGTCCAGCCTATCCCACCCAGTCTTAACTTCGGCCCTATCTCGCCCATTGTTAAGTGGGTCGCGAAAAAAAACAGAGTCCAGCCTATGTCTCCCATTGTTAAGTGGGCTTGGGGCTCGAAAAAAACAGAGTCCAGCCTATCCCACCCAGTCTTAACTTCGGCCCTATCTCGCCCATTGTTAAGTGGGTCGCGAAAAAAACAGAGTCCAGCCTATGTCTCCCATTGTTAAGTGAGCTTGGGGCTCGAAAAAAACAGAGTCCAGCCTATCCCACCCAGTCTTAACTTCGGCCCTATCTCGCCCATTGTTAAGTGGGTCGCGAAAAAAACAGAGTCCAGCCTATGTCTCCCATTGTTAAGTGGGCTTGGGGCTCGAAAAAAACAGAGTCCAGCCTATCCCACCCAGTCTTAACTTCGGCCCTATCTCGCCCATTGTTAAGTGGGTCGCGAAAAAAAACAGAGTCCAGCCTATGTCTCCCATTGTTAAGTGGGCTTGGGGCTCGAAAAAAACAAGAGTCCAGCCTATCCCACCCAGTCTTAACTTCGGCCCTATCTAGCCCATTGTTAAGTGGGTCGCGAAAAAAACAGAGTCCAGCCTATGTCTCCCATTGTTAAGTGGGCTTGGGGCTCGAAAAAAACAGAGTCCAGCCTATAACACCCAGTCTTAACTTCGGCCCTATTTCGCCCATTGTTAAGTGGGTCGCGAAAAAAACAGAGTCCAGCCTATGTCTCCCATTGTTAAGTGGGCTTGGGGCTCGAAAAAAACAGAGTCCAGCCTATAACACCCAGTCTTAACTTCGGCCCTATCTCGCCCATTGATAAGTGGGTCGCGAAAAAAACAGAGTCCAGCCTGTGTCTCCCATTGTTAAGTGGGCTTGGGGCTCGAAAAAAACAGAGTCCAGCCTATCCCACCCAGTCTTAACTTCGGCCCTATCTCGCCCATTGTTAAGTGGGTCGCGAAAAAAAACAGAGTCCAGCCTATGTCTCCCATTGTTAAGTGGGCTTGGGGCTCGAAAAAAACAGAGTCCAGCCTATCCCACCCAGTCTTAACTTCGGCCCTATCTCGCCCATTGTTAAGTGGGTCGCGAAAAAAACAGAGTCCAGCCTATGTCTCCCATTGTTAAGTGAGCTTGGGGCTCGAAAAAAACAGAGTCCAGCCTATCCCACCCAGTCTTAACTTCGGCCCTATCTCGCCCATTGTTAAGTGGGTCGCGAAAAAAACAGAGTCCAGCCTATGTCTCCCATTGTTAAGTGGGCTTGGGGCTAGAAAAAAACAGAGTCCAGCCTATCCCACCCAGTCTTAACTTCGGCCCTATCTCGCCCATTGTTAAGTGGGTCGCGAAAAAAACAGAGTCCAGCCTATGTCTCCCATTGTTAAGTGGGCTTGGGGCTCGAAAAAAACAGAGTCCAGCCTATCCCACCCAGTCTTAACTTCGGCCCTATCTCGCCCATTGTTAAGTGGGTCGCGAAAAAAACAGAGTCCAGCCTATGTCTCCCATTGTTAAGTGAGCTTGGGGCTCGAAAAAAACAGAGTCCAGCCTATCCCACCCAGTCTTAACTTCGGCCCTATCTCGCCCATTGTTAAGTGGGTCGCGAAAAAAACAGAGTCCAGCCTATGTCTCCCATTGTTAAGTGGGCTTGGGGCTCGAAAAAAACAGAGTCCAGCCTATCCCACCCAGTCTTAACTTCGGCCCTATCTCGCCCATTGTTAAGTGGGTCGCGAAAAAAAACAGAGTCCAGCCTATGTCTCCCATTGTTAAGTGGGCTTGGGGCTCGAAAAAAACAGAGTCCAGCCTATCCCACCCAGTCTTAACTTCGGCCCTATCTCGCCCATTGTTAAGTGGGTCGCGAAAAAAACAGAGTCCAGCCTATGTCTCCCATTGTTAAGTGGGCTTTGGGCTCGAAAAAAACAGAGTCCAGCCTATCCCACCCAGTCTTAACTTCGGCCCTATCTAGCCCATTGTTAAGTGGGTCGCGAAAAAAACAGAGTCCAGCCTATGTCTCCCATTGTTAAGTGGGCTTGGGGCTCGAAAAAAACAGAGTCCAGCCTATAACACCCAGTCTTAACTTCGGCCCTATTTCGCCCATTGTTAAGTGGGTCGCGAAAAAAACAGAGTCCAGCCTATGTCTCCCATTGTTAAGTGGGCTTGGGGCTCGAAAAAAACAGAGTCCAGCCTATAACACCCAGTCTTAACTTCGGCCCTATCTCGCCCATTGTTAAGTGGGTCGCGAAAAAAACAGAGTCCAGCCTATGTCTCCCATTGTTAAGTGGGCTTGGGGCTCGAAAAAAACAGAGTCCAGCCTATCCCACCCAGTCTTAACTTCGGCCCTATCTCGCCCATTGTTAAGTGGGTCGCGAAAAAAACAGAGTCCAGCCTATGTCTCCCATTGTTAAGTGAGCTTGGGGCTCGAAAAAAACAGAGTCCAGCCTATCCCACCCAGTCTTAACTTCGGCCCTATCTCGCCCATTGTTAAGTGGGTCGCGAAAAAAACAGAGTCCAGCCTATGTCTCCCATTGTTAAGTGGGCTTGGGGCTAGAAAAAAACAGAGTCCAGCCTATCCCACCCAGTCTTAACTTCGGCCCTATCTCGCCCATTGTTAAGTGGGTCGCGAAAAAAACAGAGTCCAGCCTATGTCTCCCATTGTTAAGTGGGCTTGGGGCTAGAAAAAAACAGAGTCCAGCCTATCCCACCCAGTCTTAACTTCGGCAATATCTCGCCCATTGTTAAGTGGGTCGCGAAAAAAACAGAGTCCAGCCTATGTCTCCCATTGTTAAGTGGGCTTGGGGCTCGAAAAAAACAGAGTCCAGCCAATGTCTCCCATTGTTAAGTGGGCTTGGGGCTCGAAAAAAACAGAGTCCAGCCTATCCCACCCAGTCTTAACTTCGGCCCTATCTAGCCCATTGTTAAGTGGGTCGCGAAAAAAACAGAGTCCAGCCTATGTCGCCCATTGTTAAGTGGGCTTGGGGCTCGAAAAAAACAGAGTCCAGCCTATCCCACCCAGTCTTAACTTCGGCCCTATCTCGCCCATTGTTAAGTGGGTCGCGAAAAAAACAGAGTCCAGCCTATGTCTCCCATTGTTAAGTTGGCTTGGGGCTCGAAAAAAACAGAGTCCAGCCAATGTCTCCCATTGTTAAGTGGGCTTGGGGCTCGAAAAAAACAGAGTCCAGCCTATCCCACCCAGTCTTAACTTCGGCCCTATCTAGCCCATTGTTAAGTGGGTGGCGAAAAAAACAGAGTTCAGCCTATGTCTCCCATTGTTAAGTGGGCTTGGGGCTAGAAAAAAAACAGAGTCCAGCCTATCCCACCCAGTCTTAACTTCGGCCCTATCTAGCCCATTGTTAAGTGGGTCGCGAAAAAAACAGAGTCCAGCCTATGTCTCCCATTGTTAAGTGGGCTTGGGGCTAGAAAAAAACAGAGTCCAGCCTATCCCACCCAGTCTTAACTTCGGCAATATCTCGCCCATTGTTAAGTGGGTCGCGAAAAAAACAGAGTCCAGCCTATGTCTCCCATTGTTAAGTGGGCTTGGGGCTCGAAAAAAACAGAGTCCAGCCCATCCCAACCAGTCTTAACTTCGGCCCTATCTAGCCCATTGTTAAGTGGGTCGCGAAAAAAACAGAGTCCAGCCTATGTCGCCCATTGTTAAGTGGGCTTGGGGCTCGAAAAAAACAGAGTCCAGCCTATCCCACCCAGTCTTAACTTCGGCCCTATCTCGCCCATTGTTAAGTGGGTCGCGAAAAAAACAGAGTCCAGCCTATGTCGCCCATTGTTAAGTGGGCTTGGGGCTCGAAAAAAACAGAGTCCAGCCCATCCCACCCAGTCTTAACTTCGGCCCTATCTCGCCCATTGTTAAGTGGGTAGCGAAAAAAACAGAGTCCAGCCTATGTCTGCCATTGTTAAGTGGGCATGGGGCTCGAAAAAAACAGAGTCCAGCCTATAACACCCAGTCTTAACTTCGGCCCTATTTCGCCCATTGTTAAGTGGGTCGCGAAAAAAACAGAGTCCAGCCTATGTCTCCCATTGTTAAGTGGGCTTGGGGCTCGAAAAAAACAGAGTCCAGCCTATCCCATCCAGTCTTAACTTCGGCCCTATCTCGCCCATTGTTAAGTGGGTCGCGAAAAAAAACAGTGTCCAGCCTATGTCGCCCATTGTTAAGTGGGCTTGGGGCTCGAAAAAAACAGAGTCCAGCCTATCCCACCCAGTCTTAACTTCGGCCCTATCTCGCCCATTGTTAAGTGGGTCGCGAAAAAAACAGAGTCCAGCCTATGTCTCCCATTGTTAAGTGGGCTTGGGGCTAGAAAAAAACAGAGTCCAGCCTATCCCACCCAGTCTTAACTTCGGCCCTATCTAGCCCATTGTTAAGTGGGTCGCGAAAAAAACAGAGTCCAGCCTATGTCTCCCATTGTTAAGTGGGCTTGGGGCTAGAAAAAAACAGAGTCCAGCCTATCCCACCCAGTCTTAACTTCGGCAATATCTCGCCCATTGTTAAGTGGGTCGCGAAAAAAACAGAGTCCAGCCTATGTCTCCCATTGTTAAGTGGGCTTGGGGCTCGAAAAAAACAGAGTCCAGCCCATCCCACCCAGTCTTAACTTCGGCCCTATCTAGCCCATTGTTAAGTGGGTCGCGAAAAAAACAGAGTCCAGCCTATGTCGCCCATTGTTAAGTGGGCTTGGGGCTCGAAAAAAACAGAGTCCAGCCTATCCCACCCAGTCTTAACTTCGGCCCTATCTCGCCCATTGTTAAGTGGGTCGCGAAAAAAACAGAGTCCAGCCTATGTCGCCCATTGTTAAGTGGGCTTGGGGCTCGAAAAAAACAGAGTCCAGCCCATCCCACCCAGTCTTAACTTCGGCCCTATCTCGCCCATTGTTAAGTGGGTCGCGAAAAAAACAGAGTCCAGCCTATGTCTGCCATTGTTAAGTGGGCATGGGGCTCGAAAAAAACAGAGTCCAGCCTATAACACCCAGTCTTAACTTCGGCCCTATTTCGCCCATTGTTAAGTGGGTCGCGAAAAAAACAGAGTCCAGCCTATGTCTCCCATTGTTAAGTGGGCTTGGGGCTCGAAAAAAACAGAGTCCAGCCTATCCCACCCAGTCTTAACTTCGGCCCTATCTCGCCCATTGTTAAGTGGGTCGCGAAAAAAACAGAGTCCAGCCTATGTCGCCCATTGTTAAGTGGGCTTGGGGCTCGAAAAAAACAGAGTCCAGCCCATCCCACCCAGTCTTAACTTCGGCCCTATCTCGCCCATTGTTAAGTGGGTAGCGAAAAAAACAGAGTCCAGCCTATGTCTGCCATTGTTAAGTGGGCATGGGGCTCGAAAAAAACAGAGTCCAGCCTATAACACCCAGTCTTAACTTCGGCCCTATTTCGCCCATTGTTAAGTGGGTCGCGAAAAAAACAGAGTCCAGCCTATGTCTCCCATTGTTAAGTGGGCTTGGGGCTCGAAAAAAACAGAGTCCAGCCTATCCCATCCAGTCTTAACTTCGGCCCTATCTCGCCCATTGTTAAGTGGGTCGCGAAAAAAAACAGTGTCCAGCCTATGTCGCCCATTGTTAAGTGGGCTTGGGGCTCGAAAAAAACAGAGTCCAGCCTATCCCACCCAGTCTTAACTTCGGCCCTATCTCGCCCATTGTTAAGTGGGTCGCGAAAAAAACAGAGTCCAGCCTATGTCTCCCATTGTTAAGTGGGCTTGGGGCTAGAAAAAAACAGAGTCCAGCCTATCCCACCCAGTCTTAACTTCGGCCCTATCTAGCCCATTGTTAAGTGGGTCGCGAAAAAAACAGAGTCCAGCCTATGTCTCCCATTGTTAAGTGGGCTTGGGGCTAGAAAAAAACAGAGTCCAGCCTATCCCACCCAGTCTTAACTTCGGCAATATCTCGCCCATTGTTAAGTGGGTCGCGAAAAAAACAGAGTCCAGCCTATGTCGCCCATTGTTAAGTGGGCTTGGGGCTCGAAAAAAACAGAGTCCAGCCCATCCCACCCAGTCTTAACTTCGGCCCTATCTCGCCCATTGTTAAGTGGGTAGCGAAAAAAACAGAGTCCAGCCTATGTCTGCCATTGTTAAGTGGGCATGGGGCTCGAAAAAAACAGAGTCCAGCCTATAACACCCAGTCTTAACTTCGGCCCTATTTCGCCCATTGTTAAGTGGGTCGCGAAAAAAACAGAGTCCAGCCTATGTCTCCCATTGTTAAGTGGGCTTGGGGCTCGAAAAAAACAGAGTCCAGCCTATCCCATCCAGTCTTAACTTCGGCCCTATCTCGCCCATTGTTAAGTGGGTCGCGAAAAAAAACAGTGTCCAGCCTATGTCGCCCATTGTTAAGTGGGCTTGGGGCTCGAAAAAAACAGAGTCCAGCCTATCCCACCCAGTCTTAACTTCGGCCCTATCTCGCCCATTGTTAAGTGGGTCGCGAAAAAAACAGAGTCCAGCCTATGTCTCCCATTGTTAAGTGGGCTTGGGGCTAGAAAAAAACAGAGTCCAGCCTATCCCACCCAGTCTTAACTTCGGCCCTATCTAGCCCATTGTTAAGTGGGTCGCGAAAAAAACAGAGTCCAGCCTATGTCTCCCATTGTTAAGTGGGCTTGGGGCTAGAAAAAAACAGAGTCCAGCCTATCCCACCCAGTCTTAACTTCGGCAATATCTCGCCCATTGTTAAGTGGGTCGCGAAAAAAACAGAGTCCAGCCTATGTCTCCCATTGTTAAGTGGGCTTGGGGCTCGAAAAAAACAGAGTCCAGCCCATCCCACCCAGTCTTAACTTCGGCCCTATCTAGCCCATTGTTAAGTGGGTCGCGAAAAAAACAGAGTCCAGCCTATGTCGCCCATTGTTAAGTGGGCTTGGGGCTCGAAAAAAACAGAGTCCAGCCTATCCCACCCAGTCTTAACTTCGGCCCTATCTCGCCCATTGTTAAGTGGGTCGCGAAAAAAACAGAGTCCAGCCTATGTCGCCCATTGTTAAGTGGGCTTGGGGCTCGAAAAAAACAGAGTCCAGCCCATCCCACCCAGTCTTAACTTCGGCCCTATCTCGCCCATTGTTAAGTGGGTCGCGAAAAAAAACAGTGTCCAGCCTATGTCGCCCATTGTTAAGTGGGCTTGGGGCTCGAAAAAAACAGAGTCCAGCCTATCCCACCCAGTCTTAACTTCGGCCCTATCTCGCCCATTGTTAAGTGGGTCGCGAAAAAAACAGAGTCCAGCCTATGTCTCCCATTGTTAAGTGGGCTTGGGGCTCGAAAAAAACGGAGTCCAGCCTATCCCATCCAGTCTTAACTTCGGCCCTATCTCGCCCATTGTTAAGTGGGTCGCGAAAAAAAACAGTGTCCAGCCTATGTCGCCCATTGTTAAGTGGGCTTGGGGCTCGAAAAAAACAGAGTCCAGCCTATCCCACCCAGTCTTAACTTCGGCCCTATCTCGCCCATTGTTAAGTGGGTCGCGAAAAAAACAGAGTCCAGCCTATGTCTCCCATTGTTAAGTGGGCTTTGGGCTCGAAAAAAACAGAGTCCAGCCTATCCCACCCAGTCTTAACTTCGGCCCTATCTAGCCCATTGTTAAGTGGGTCGCGAAAAAAACAAGAGTCCAGCCTATGTCTCCCATTGTTAAGTGGGCTTGGGGCTCGAAAAAAACAGAGTCCAGCCTATCCCACCCAGTCTTAACTTCGGCCCTATCTCGCCCATTGTTAAGTGGGTCGCGAAAAAAACAGAGTCCAGCCTATGTCTCCCATTGTTAAGTGGGCTTGGGGCTCGAAAAAAACAGAGTCCAGCCTATCCCACCCAGTCTTAACTTCGGCCCTATCTCGCCCATTGTTAAGTGGGTCGCGAAAAAAACAGAGTCCAGCCTATGTCTCCCATTGTTAAGTGGGCTTTGGGCTCGAAAAAAACAGAGTCCAGCCTATCCCACCCAGTCTTAACTTCGGCCCTATCTAGCCCATTGTTAAGTGGGTCGCGAAAAAAACAGAGTCCAGCCTATGTCTCCCATTGTTAAGTGGGCTTGGGGCTCGAAAAAAACAGAGTCCAGCCTATAACACCCAGTCTTAACTTCGGCCCTATTTCGCCCATTGTTAAGTGGGTCGCGAAAAAAACAGAGTCCAGCCTATGTCTCCCATTGTTAAGTGGGCTTGGGGCTCGAAAAAAACAGAGTCCAGCCTATAACACCCAGTCTTAACTTCGGCCCTATCTCGCCCATTGTTGAGTGGGTCGCGAAAAAAACAGAGTCCAGCCTATGTCTCCCATTGTTAAGTGGGCTTGGGGCTAGAAAAAAAACAGAGTCCAGCCTATCTCACCCAGTCTTAACTTCGGCCCTATCTCGCCCATTGTTAAGTGGGTCGCGAAAAAAACAGAGTCCAGCCTATGTCTCCCATTGTTAAGTGGGCTTGGGGCTCGAAAAAAACAGAGTCCAGCCTATCCCACCCAGTCTTAACTTCGGCCCTATCTCGCCCATTGTTAAGTGGGTCGCGAAACAAACAGAGTCCAGCCTATGTCGCCCATTGTTAAGTGGGCTTGGGGCTCGAAAAAAACGGAGTCCAGCCTATCCCACCCAGTCTTAACTTCGGCCCTATCTCGCCCATTGTTAAGTGGGTCGCGAAAAAAACAGAGTCCAGCCTATGTCTCCCATTGTTAAGTGGGCTTGGGGCTCGAAAAAAACGGAGTCCAGCCTATCCCATCCAGTCTTAACTTCGGCCCTATCTCGCCCATTGTTAAGTGGGTCGCGAAAAAAACAGAGTCCAGCCTATGTCTCCCATTGTTAAGTGGGCTTGGGGCTCGAAAAAAACAGAGTCCAGCCCATCCCACCCAGTCTTAACTTCGGCCCTATCTAGCCCATTGTTAAGTGGGTCGCGAAAAAAACAGAGTCCAGCCTATGTCGCCCATTGTTAAGTGGGCTTGGGGCTCGAAAAAAACAGAGTCCAGCCTATCCCACCCAGTCTTAACTTCGGCCCTATCTCGCCCATTGTTAAGTGGGTCGCGAAAAAAACAGAGTCCAGCCTATGTCGCCCATTGTTAAGTGGGCTTGGGGCTCGAAAAAAACAGAGTCCAGCCCATCCCACCCAGTCTTAACTTCGGCCCTATCTCGCCCATTGTTAAGTGGGTCGCGAAAAAAACAGAGTCCAGCCTATGTCTGCCATTGTTAAGTGGGCATGGGGCTCGAAAAAAACAGAGTCCAGCCTATAACACCCAGTCTTAACTTCGGCCCTATTTCGCCCATTGTTAAGTGGGTCGCGAAAAAAACAGAGTCCAGCCTATGTCTCCCATTGTTAAGTGGGCTTGGGGCTCGAAAAAAACGGAGTCCAGCCTATCCCATCCAGTCTTAACTTCGGCCCTATCTCGCCCATTGTTAAGTGGGTCGCGAAAAAAAACAGTGTCCAGCCTATGTCGCCCATTGTTAAGTGGGCTTGGGGCTCGAAAAAAACAGAGTCCAGCCTATCCCACCCAGTCTTAACTTCGGCCCTATCTCGCCCATTGTTAAGTGGGTCGCGAAAAAAACAGAGTCCAGCCTATGTCTCCCATTGTTAAGTGGGCTTTGGGCTCGAAAAAAACAGAGTCCAGCCTATCCCACCCAGTCTTAACTTCGGCCCTATCTAGCCCATTGTTAAGTGGGTCGCGAAAAAAACAAGAGTCCAGCCTATGTCTCCCATTGTTAAGTGGGCTTGGGGCTCGAAAAAAACAGAGTCCAGCCTATCCCACCCAGTCTTAACTTCGGCCCTATCTCGCCCATTGTTAAGTGGGTCGCGAAAAAAACAGAGTCCAGCCTATGTCTCCCATTGTTAAGTGGGCTTGGGGCTCGAAAAAAACAGAGTCCAGCCTATCCCACCCAGTCTTAACTTCGGCCCTATCTCGCCCATTGTTAAGTGGGTCGCGAAAAAAACAGAGTCCAGCCTATGTCTCCCATTGTTAAGTGGGCTTTGGGCTCGAAAAAAACAGAGTCCAGCCTATCCCACCCAGTCTTAACTTCGGCCCTATCTAGCCCATTGTTAAGTGGGTCGCGAAAAAAACAGAGTCCAGCCTATGTCTCCCATTGTTAAGTGGGCTTGGGGCTCGAAAAAAACAGAGTCCAGCCTATAACACCCAGTCTTAACTTCGGCCCTATTTCGCCCATTGTTAAGTGGGTCGCGAAAAAAACAGAGTCCAGCCTATGTCTCCCATTGTTAAGTGGGCTTGGGGCTCGAAAAAAACAGAGTCCAGCCTATAACACCCAGTCTTAACTTCGGCCCTATCTCGCCCATTGTTGAGTGGGTCGCGAAAAAAACAGAGTCCAGCCTATGTCTCCCATTGTTAAGTGGGCTTGGGGCTAGAAAAAAAACAGAGTCCAGCCTATCTCACCCAGTCTTAACTTCGGCCCTATCTCGCCCATTGTTAAGTGGGTCGCGAAAAAAACAGAGTCCAGCCTATGTCTCCCATTGTTAAGTGGGCTTGGGGCTCGAAAAAAACAGAGTCCAGCCTATCCCACCCAGTCTTAACTTCGGCCCTATCTCGCCCATTGTTAAGTGGGTCGCGAAACAAACAGAGTCCAGCCTATGTCGCCCATTGTTAAGTGGGCTTGGGGCTCGAAAAAAACGGAGTCCAGCCTATCCCACCCAGTCTTAACTTCGGCCCTATCTCGCCCATTGTTAAGTGGGTCGCGAAAAAAACAGAGTCCAGCCTATGTCTCCCATTGTTAAGTGGGCTTTGGGCTCGAAAAAAACAGAGTCCAGCCTATCCCACCCAGTCTTCACTTCGGCCCTATCTAGCCCATTGTTAAGTGGGTTGCGAAAAAAACAAGAGTCCAGCCTATGTCTCCCATTGTTAAGTGGGCTTGGGGCTCGAAAAAAACAGAGTCCAGCCTATCCCACCCAGTCTTAACTTCGGCCCTATCTAGCCCATTGTTAAGTGGGTCGCGAAAAAAACAGAGTCCAGCCTATGTCGCCCATTGTTAAGTGGGCTTGGGGCTCGAAAAAAACAGAGTCCAGCCTATCCCACCCAGTCTTAACTTCGGTCCTATCTCGCCCATTGTTAAGTGGGTCGCGAAAAAAACAGAGTCCAGCCTATGTCTCCCATTGTTAAGTTGGCTTGGGGCTCGAAAAAAACAGAGTCCAGCCAATGTCTCCCATTGTTAAGTGGGCTTGGGGCTCGAAAAAAACAGAGTCCAGCCTATCCCACCCAGTCTTAACTTCGGCCCTATCTAGCCCATTGTTAAGTGGGTGGCGAAAAAAACAGAGTTCAGCCTATGTCTCCCATTGTTAAGTGGGCTTGGGGCTAGAAAAAAAACAGAGTCCAGCCTATCTCACCCAGTCTTAACTTCGGCCCTATCTCGCCCATTGTTAAGTGGGTCGCGAAAAAAACAGAGTCCAGCCTATGTCTCCCATTGTTAAGTGGGCTTGGGGCTCGAAAAAAACAGAGTCCAGCCTATCCCACCCAGTCTTAACTTCGGCCCTATCTCGCCCATTGTTAAGTGGGTCGCGAAACAAACAGAGTCCAGCCTATGTCGCCCATTGTTAAGTGGGCTTGGGGCTCGAAAAAAACGGAGTCCAGCCTATCCCACCCAGTCTTAACTTCGGCCCTATCTCGCCCATTGTTAAGTGGGTCGCGAAAAAAACAGAGTCCAGCCTATGTCTCCCATTGTTAAGTGGGCTTTGGGCTCGAAAAAAACAGAGTCCAGCCTATCCCACCCAGTCTTAACTTCGGCCCTATCTAGCCCATTGTTAAGTGGGTCGCGAAAAAAACAGAGTCCAGCCTATGTCTCCCATTGTTAAGTGGGCTTGGGGCTCGAAAAAAACAGAGTCCAGCCTATAACACCCAGTCTTAACTTCGGCCCTATTTCGCCCATTGTTAAGTGGGTCGCGAAAAAAACAGAGTCCAGCCTATGTCTCCCATTGTTAAGTGGGCTTGGGGCTCGAAAAAAACAGAGTCCAGCCTATAACACCCAGTCTTAACTTCGGCCCTATCTCGCCCATTGTTAAGTGGGTCGCGAAAAAAACAGAGTCCAGCCTATGTCTCCCATTGTTAAGTGGGCTTGGGGCTAGAAAAAAAACAGAGTCCAGCCTATCTCACCCAGTCTTAACTTCGGCCCTATCTCGCCCATTGTTAAGTGGGTCGCGAAAAAAACAGAGTCCAGCCTATGTCTCCCATTGTTAAGTGGGCTTGGGGCTCGAAAAAAACAGAGTCCAGCCTATCCCACCCAGTCTTAACTTCGGCCCTATCTCGCCCATTGTTAAGTGGGTCGCGAAACAAACAGAGTCCAGCCTATGTCGCCCATTGTTAAGTGGGCTTGGGGCTCGAAAAAAACGGAGTCCAGCCTATCCCACCCAGTCTTAACTTCGGCCCTATCTCGCCCATTGTTAAGTGGGTCGCGAAAAAAACAGAGTCCAGCCTATGTCTCCCATTGTTAAGTGGGCTTTGGGCTCGAAAAAAACAGAGTCCAGCCCATCCCACCCAGTCTTAACTTCGGCCCTATCTAGCCCATTGTTAAGTGGGTCGCGAAAAAAACAAGAGTCCAGCCTATGTCTCCCATTGTTAAGTGGGCTTGGGGCTCGAAAAAAACAGAGTCCAGCCTATCCCACCCAGTCTTAACTTCGGCCATATCTAGCCCATTGTTAAGTGGGTCGCGAAAAAAACAGAGTCCAGCCTATGTCGCCCATTGTTAAGTGGGCTTGGGGCTCGAAAAAAACAGAGTCCAGCCTATCCCACCCAGTCTTAACTTCGGTCCTATCTCGCCCATTGTTAAGTGGGTCGCGAAAAAAACAGAGTCCAGCCTATGTCTCCCATTGTTAAGTTGGCTTGGGGCTCGAAAAAAACAGAGTCCAGCCAATGTCTCCCATTGTTAAGTGGGCTTGGGGCTCGAAAAAAACAGAGTCCAGCCTATCCCACCCAGTCTTAACTTCGGCCCTATCTAGCCCATTGTTAAGTGGGTGGCGAAAAAAACAGAGTTCAGCCTATGTCTCCCATTGTTAAGTGGGCTTGGGGCTAGAAAAAAAACAGAGTCCAGCCTATCTCACCCAGTCTTAACTTCGGCCCTATCTCGCCCATTGTTAAGTGGGTCGCGAAAAAAACAGAGTCCAGCCTATGTCTCCCATTGTTAAGTGGGCTTGGGGCTCGAAAAAAACAGAGTCCAGCCTATCCCACCCAGTCTTAACTTCGGCCCTATCTCGCCCATTGTTAAGTGGGTCGCGAAACAAACAGAGTCCAGCCTATGTCGCCCATTGTTAAGTGGGCTTGGGGCTCGAAAAAAACGGAGTCCAGCCTATCCCACCCAGTCTTAACTTCGGCCCTATCTCGCCCATTGTTAAGTGGGTCGCGAAAAAAACAGAGTCCAGCCTATGTCTCCCATTGTTAAGTGGGCTTTGGGCTCGAAAAAAACAGAGTCCAGCCTATCCCACCCAGTCTTAACTTCGGCCCTATCTAGCCCATTGTTAAGTGGGTCGCGAAAAAAACAAGAGTCCAGCCTATGTCTCCCATTGTTAAGTGGGCTTGGGGCTCGAAAAAAACAGAGTCCAGCCTATCCCACCCAGTCTTAACTTCGGCCCTATCTCGCCCATTGTTAAGTGGGTCGCGAAAAAAACAGAGTCCAGCCTATGTCTCCCACTGTTAAGTGGGCTTGGGGCTCGAAAAAAACAGAGTCCAGCCTATCCCACCCAGTCTTAACTTCGGCCCTATCTCGCCCATTGTTAAGTGGGTCGCGAAAAAAACAGAGTCCAGCCTATGTCTCCCATTGTTAAGTGGGCTTTGGGCTCGAAAAAAACAGAGTCCAGCCTATCCCACCCAGTCTTAACTTCGGCCCTATCTAGCCCATTGTTAAGTGGGTCGCGAAAAAAACAGAGTCCAGCCTATGTCTCCCATTGTTAAGTGGGCTTGGGGCTCGAAAAAAACAGAGTCCAGCCTATAACACCCAGTCTTAACTTCGGCCCTATTTCGCCCATTGTTAAGTGGGTCGCGAAAAAAACAGAGTCCAGCCTATGTCTCCCATTGTTAAGTGGGCTTGGGGCTCGAAAAAAACAGAGTCCAGCCTATAACACCCAGTCTTAACTTCGGCCCTATCTCGCCCATTGTTAAGTGGGTCGCGAAAAAAACAGAGTCCAGCCTATGTCTCCCATTGTTAAGTGGGCTTGGGGCTCGAAAAAAACAGAGTCCAGCCTATCCCACCCAGTCTTAACTTCGGTCCTATCTCGCCCATTGTTAAGTGGGTCGCGAAAAAAAACAGAGTCCAGCCAATGTCTCCCATTGTTAAGTGGGCTTGGGGCTCGAAAAAAACAGAGTCCAGCCCATCCCACCCAGTCTTAACTTCGGCCCTATCTCGCCCATTGTTAAGTGGGTCGCGAAAAAAACAGAGTCCAGCCTATGTCGCCCATTGTTAAGTGGGCTTGGGGCTCGAAAAAAACAGAGTCCAGCCAATGTCTCCCATTGTTAAGTGGGTATGGGGCTCGAAAAAAACAGAGTCCAGCCTATCCCACCCAGTCTTAACTTCGGCCCTATCTAGCCCATTGTTAAGTGGGTCGCGAAAAAAACAGAGTCCAGCCTATGTCGCCCATTGTTAAGTGGGCTTGGGGCTCGAAAAAAACAGAGTCCAGCCTATCCCACCCAGTCTTAACTTCGGTCCTATCTCGCCCATTGTTAAGTGGGTCGCGAAAAAAAAAGAGTCCAGCCTATGTCTCCCATTGTTAAGTTGGCTTGGGGCTCGAAAAAAACAGAGTCCAGCCAATGTCTCCCATTGTTAAGTGGGCTTGGGGCTCGAAAAAAACAGAGTCCAGCCTATCCCACCCAGTCTTAACTTCGGCCCTATCTAGCCCATTGTTAAGTGGGTGGCGAAAAAAACAGAGTCCAGCCTATGTCTGCCATTGTTAAGTGGGCATGGGGCTCGAAAAAAACAGAGTCCAGCCTATAACACCCAGTCTTAACTTCGGCCCTATTTCGCCCATTGTTAAGTGGGTCGCGAAAAAAACAGAGTCCAGCCTATGTCTCCCATTGTTAAGTGGGCTTGGGGCTCGAAAAAAACAGAGTCCAGCCTATCCCATCCAGTCTTAACTTCGGCCCTATCTCGACCATTGTTAAGTGGGTCGCGAAAAAAAACAGTGTCCAGCCTATGTCGCCCATTGTTAAGTGGGCTTGGGGCTCGAAAAAAACAGAGTCCAGCCTATCCCACCCAGTCTTAACTTCGGCCCTATCTCGCCCATTGTTAAGTGGGTCGCGAAAAAAACAGAGTCCAGCCTATGTCTCCCATTGTTAAGTGGGCTTGGGGCTAGAAAAAAACAGAGTCCAGCCTATCCCACCCAGTCTTAACTTCGGCCCTATCTAGCCCATTGTTAAGTGGGTCGCGAAAAAAACAGAGTCCAGCCTATGTCTCCCATTGTTAAGTGGGCTTGGGGCTAGAAAAAAACAGAGTCCAGCCTATCCCACCCAGTCTTAACTTCGGCAATATCTCGCCCATTGTTAAGTGGGTCGCGAAAAAAACAGAGTCCAGCCAATGTCTCCCATTGTTAAGTGGGCTTGGGGCTCGAAAAAAACAGAGTCCAGCCTATCCCACCCAGTCTTAACTTCGGCCCTATCTAGCCCATTGTTAAGTGGGTGGCGAAAAAAACAGAGTTCAGCCTATGTCTCCCATTGTTAAGTGGGCTTGGGGCTAGAAAAAAAACAGAGTCCAGCCTATCTCACCCAGTCTTAACTTCGGCCCTATCTCGCCCATTGTTAAGTGGGTCGCGAAAAAAACAGAGTCCAGCCTATGTCTCCCATTGTTAAGTGGGCTTGGGGCTCGAAAAAAACAGAGTCCAGCCTATCCCACCCAGTCTTAACTTCGGCCCTATCTCGCCCATTGTTAAGTGGGTCGCGAAACAAACAGAGTCCAGCCTATGTCGCCCATTGTTAAGTGGGCTTGGGGCTCGAAAAAAACGGAGTCCAGCCTATCCCACCCAGTCTTAACTTCGGCCCTATCTCGCCCATTGTTAAGTGGGTCGCGAAAAAAACAGAGTCCAGCCTATGTCTCCCATTGTTAAGTGGGCTTTGGGCTCGAAAAAAACAGAGTCCAGCCTATCCCACCCAGTCTTAACTTCGGCCCTATCTAGCCCATTGTTAAGTGGGTCGCGAAAAAAACAAGAGTCCAGCCTATGTCTCCCATTGTTAAGTGGGCTTGGGGCTCGAAAAAAACAGAGTCCAGCCTATCCCACCCAGTCTTAACTTCGGCCCTATCTCGCCCATTGTTAAGTGGGTCGCGAAAAAAACAGAGTCCAGCCTATGTCTCCCATTGTTAAGTGGGCTTTGGGCTCGAAAAAAACAGAGTCCAGCCTATCCCACCCAGTCTTAACTTCGGCCCTATCTAGCCCATTGTTAAGTGGGTCGCGAAAAAAACAGAGTCCAGCCTATGTCTCCCATTGTTAAGTGGGCTTGGGGCTCGAAAAAAACAGAGTCCAGCCTATAACACCCAGTCTTAACTTCGGCCCTATTTCGCCCATTGTTAAGTGGGTCGCGAAAAAAACAGAGTCCAGCCTATGTCTCCCATTGTTAAGTGGGCTTGGGGCTCGAAAAAAACAGAGTCCAGCCTATAACACCCAGTCTTAACTTCGGCCCTATCTCGCCCATTGTTAAGTGGGTCGCGAAAAAAACAGAGTCCAGCCTATGTCTCCCATTGTTAAGTGGGCTTGGGGCTCGAAAAAAACAGAGTCCAGCCTATCCCACCCAGTCTTAACTTCGGTCCTATCTCGCCCATTGTTAAGTGGGTCGCGAAAAAAAACAGAGTCCAGCCAATGTCTCCCATTGTTAAGTGGGCTTGGGGCTCGAAAAAAACAGAGTCCAGCCCATCCCACCCAGTCTTAACTTCGGCCCTATCTCGCCCATTGTTAAGTGGGTCGCGAAAAAAACAGAGTCCAGCCTATGTCGCCCATTGTTAAGTGGGCTTGGGGCTCGAAAAAAACAGAGTCCAGCCAATGTCTCCCATTGTTAAGTGGGTATGGGGCTCGAAAAAAACAGAGTCCAGCCTATCCCACCCAGTCTTAACTTCGGCCCTATCTAGCCCATTGTTAAGTGGGTCGCGAAAAAAACAGAGTCCAGCCTATGTCGCCCATTGTTAAGTGGGCTTGGGGCTCGAAAAAAACAGAGTCCAGCCTATCCCACCCAGTCTTAACTTCGGTCCTATCTCGCCCATTGTTAAGTGGGTCGCGAAAAAAAAAGAGTCCAGCCTATGTCTCCCATTGTTAAGTTGGCTTGGGGCTCGAAAAAAACAGAGTCCAGCCAATGTCTCCCATTGTTAAGTGGGCTTGGGGCTCGAAAAAAACAGAGTCCAGCCTATCCCACCCAGTCTTAACTTCGGCCCTATCTAGCCCATTGTTAAGTGGGTGGCGAAAAAAACAGAGTCCAGCCTATGTCTGCCATTGTTAAGTGGGCATGGGGCTCGAAAAAAACAGAGTCCAGCCTATAACACCCAGTCTTAACTTCGGCCCTATTTCGCCCATTGTTAAGTGGGTCGCGAAAAAAACAGAGTCCAGCCTATGTCTCCCATTGTTAAGTGGGCTTGGGGCTCGAAAAAAACAGAGTCCAGCCTATCCCACCCAGTCTTAACTTCGGTCCTATCTCGCCCATTGTTAAGTGGGTCGCGAAAAAAAACAGAGTCCAGCCAATGTCTCCCATTGTTAAGTGGGCTTGGGGCTCGAAAAAAACAGAGTCCAGCCCATCCCACCCAGTCTTAACTTCGGCCCTATCTCGCCCATTGTTAAGTGGGTCGCGAAAAAAACAGAGTCCAGCCTATGTCGCCCATTGTTAAGTGGGCTTGGGGCTCGAAAAAAACAGAGTCCAGCCAATGTCTCCCATTGTTAAGTGGGTATGGGGCTCGAAAAAAACAGAGTCCAGCCTATCCCACCCAGTCTTAACTTCGGCCCTATCTAGCCCATTGTTAAGTGGGTCGCGAAAAAAACAGAGTCCAGCCTATGTCGCCCATTGTTAAGTGGGCTTGGGGCTCGAAAAAAACAGAGTCCAGCCTATCCCACCCAGTCTTAACTTCGGTCCTATCTCGCCCATTGTTAAGTGGGTCGCGAAAAAAAAAGAGTCCAGCCTATGTCTCCCATTGTTAAGTTGGCTTGGGGCTCGAAAAAAACAGAGTCCAGCCAATGTCTCCCATTGTTAAGTGGGCTTGGGGCTCGAAAAAAACAGAGTCCAGCCTATCCCACCCAGTCTTAACTTCGGCCCTATCTAGCCCATTGTTAAGTGGGTGGCGAAAAAAACAGAGTCCAGCCTATGTCTGCCATTGTTAAGTGGGCATGGGGCTCGAAAAAAACAGAGTCCAGCCTATAACACCCAGTCTTAACTTCGGCCCTATTTCGCCCATTGTTAAGTGGGTCGCGAAAAAAACAGAGTCCAGCCTATGTCTCCCATTGTTAAGTGGGCTTGGGGCTCGAAAAAAACAGAGTCCAGCCTATCCCATCCAGTCTTAACTTCGGCCCTATCTCGACCATTGTTAAGTGGGCTTGGGGCTCGAAAAAAACAGAGTCCAGCCTATCCCATCCAGTCTTAACTTCGGCCCTATCTCGACCATTGTTAAGTGGGTCGCGAAAAAAAACAGTGTCCAGCCTATGTCGCCCATTGTTAAGTGGGCTTGGGGCTCGAAAAAAACAGAGTCCAGCCTATCCCACCCAGTCTTAACTTCGGCCCTATCTCGCCCATTGTTAAGTGGGTCGCGAAAAAAACAGAGTCCAGCCTATGTCTCCCATTGTTAAGTGGGCTTGGGGCTAGAAAAAAACAGAGTCCAGCCTATCCCACCCAGTCTTAACTTCGGCCCTATCTAGCCCATTGTTAAGTGGGTCGCGAAAAAAACAGAGTCCAGCCTATGTCTCCCATTGTTAAGTGGGCTTGGGGCTAGAAAAAAACAGAGTCCAGCCTATCCCACCCAGTCTTAACTTCGGCAATATCTCGCCCATTGTTAAGTGGGTCGCGAAAAAAACAGAGTCCAGCCAATGTCTCCCATTGTTAAGTGGGCTTGGGGCTCGAAAAAAACAGAGTCCAGCCTATCCCACCCAGTCTTAACTTCGGCCCTATCTAGCCCATTGTTAAGTGGGTGGCGAAAAAAACAGAGTTCAGCCTATGTCTCCCATTGTTAAGTGGGCTTGGGGCTAGAAAAAAAACAGAGTCCAGCCTATCTCACCCAGTCTTAACTTCGGCCCTATCTCGCCCATTGTTAAGTGGGTCGCGAAAAAAACAGAGTCCAGCCTATGTCTCCCATTGTTAAGTGGGCTTGGGGCTCGAAAAAAACAGAGTCCAGCCTATCCCACCCAGTCTTAACTTCGGCCCTATCTCGCCCATTGTTAAGTGGGTCGCGAAACAAACAGAGTCCAGCCTATGTCGCCCATTGTTAAGTGGGCTTGGGGCTCGAAAAAAACGGAGTCCAGCCTATCCCACCCAGTCTTAACTTCGGCCCTATCTCGCCCATTGTTAAGTGGGTCGCGAAAAAAACAGAGTCCAGCCTATGTCTCCCATTGTTAAGTGGGCTTTGGGCTCGAAAAAAACAGAGTCCAGCCTATCCCACCCAGTCTTAACTTCGGCCCTATCTAGCCCATTGTTAAGTGGGTCGCGAAAAAAACAGAGTCCAGCCTATGTCTCCCATTGTTAAGTGGGCTTGGGGCTCGAAAAAAACAGAGTCCAGCCTATAACACCCAGTCTTAACTTCGGCCCTATTTCGCCCATTGTTAAGTGGGTCGCGAAAAAAACAGAGTCCAGCCTATGTCTCCCATTGTTAAGTGGGCTTGGGGCTCGAAAAAAACAGAGTCCAGCCTATAACACCCAGTCTTAACTTCGGCCCTATCTCGCCCATTGTTGAGTGGGTCGCGAAAAAAACAGAGTCCAGCCTATGTCTCCCATTGTTAAGTGGGCTTGGGGCTAGAAAAAAAACAGAGTCCAGCCTATCTCACCCAGTCTTAACTTCGGCCCTATCTCGCCCATTGTTAAGTGGGTCGCGAAAAAAACAGAGTCCAGCCTATGTCTCCCATTGTTAAGTGGGCTTGGGGCTCGAAAAAAACAGAGTCCAGCCTATCCCACCCAGTCTTAACTTCGGCCCTATCTCGCCCATTGTTAAGTGGGTCGCGAAACAAACAGAGTCCAGCCTATGTCGCCCATTGTTAAGTGGGCTTGGGGCTCGAAAAAAACGGAGTCCAGCCTATCCCACCCAGTCTTAACTTCGGCCCTATCTCGCCCATTGTTAAGTGGGTCGCGAAAAAAACAGAGTCCAGCCTATGTCTCCCATTGTTAAGTGGGCTTTGGGCTCGAAAAAAACAGAGTCCAGCCTATCCCACCCAGTCTTAACTTCGGCCCTATCTAGCCCATTGTTAAGTGGGTTGCGAAAAAAACAAGAGTCCAGCCTATGTCTCCCATTGTTAAGTGGGCTTGGGGCTCGAAAAAAACAGAGTCCAGCCTATCCCACCCAGTCTTAACTTCGGCCCTATCTAGCCCATTGTTAAGTGGGTCGCGAAAAAAACAGAGTCCAGCCTATGTCGCCCATTGTTAAGTGGGCTTGGGGCTCGAAAAAAACAGAGTCCAGCCTATCCCACCCAGTCTTAACTTCGGTCCTATCTCGCCCATTGTTAAGTGGGTCGCGAAAAAAACAGAGTCCAGCCTATGTCTCCCATTGTTAAGTTGGCTTGGGGCTCGAAAAAAACAGAGTCCAGCCAATGTCTCCCATTGTTAAGTGGGCTTGGGGCTCGAAAAAAACAGAGTCCAGCCTATCCCACCCAGTCTTAACTTCGGCCCTATCTAGCCCATTGTTAAGTGGGTCGCGAAACAAACAGAGTCCAGCCTATGTCGCCCATTGTTAAGTGGGCTTGGGGCTCGAAAAAAACGGAGTCCAGCCTATCCCACCCAGTCTTAACTTCGGCCCTATCTCGCCCATTGTTAAGTGGGTCGCGAAAAAAACAGAGTCCAGCCTATGTCTCCCATTGTTAAGTGGGCTTTGGGCTCGAAAAAAACAGAGTCCAGCCTATCCCACCCAGTCTTAACTTCGGCCCTATCTAGCCCATTGTTAAGTGGGTCGCGAAAAAAACATAGTCCAGCCTATGTCTCCCATTGTTAAGTGGGCTTGGGGCTCGAAAAAAACAGAGTCCAGCCTATAACACCCAGTCTTAACTTCGGCCCTATTTCGCCCATTGTTAAGTGGGTCGCGAAAAAAACAGAGTCCAGCCTATGTCTCCCATTGTTAAGTGGGCTTGGGGCTCGAAAAAAACAGAGTCCAGCCTATAACACCCAGTCTTAACTTCGGCCCTATCTCGCCCATTGTTAAGTGGGTCGCGAAAAAAACAGAGTCCAGCCTATGTCTCCCATTGTTAAGTGGGCTTGGGGCTAGAAAAAAAACAGAGTCCAGCCTATCTCACCCAGTCTTAACTTCGGCCCTATCTCGCCCATTGTTAAGTGGGTCGCGAAAAAAACAGAGTCCAGCCTATGTCTCCCATTGTTAAGTGGGCTTGGGGCTCGAAAAAAACAGAGTCCAGCCTATCCCACCCAGTCTTAACTTCGGCCCTATCTCGCCCATTGTTAAGTGGGTCGCGAAACAAACAGAGTCCAGCCTATGTCGCCCATTGTTAAGTGGGCTTGGGGCTCGAAAAAAACGGAGTCCAGCCTATCCCACCCAGTCTTAACTTCGGCCCTATCTCGCCCATTGTTAAGTGGGTCGCGAAAAAAACAGAGTCCAGCCTATGTCTCCCATTGTTAAGTGGGCTTTGGGCTCGAAAAAAACAGAGTCCAGCCCATCCCACCCAGTCTTAACTTCGGCCCTATCTAGCCCATTGTTAAGTGGGTCGCGAAAAAAACAAGAGTCCAGCCTATGTCTCCCATTGTTAAGTGGGCTTGGGGCTCGAAAAAAACAGAGTCCAGCCTATCCCACCCAGTCTTAACTTCGGCCATATCTAGCCCATTGTTAAGTGGGTCGCGAAAAAAACAGAGTCCAGCCTATGTCGCCCATTGTTAAGTGGGCTTGGGGCTCGAAAAAAACAGAGTCCAGCCTATCCCACCCAGTCTTAACTTCGGTCCTATCTCGCCCATTGTTAAGTGGGTCGCGAAAAAAACAGAGTCCAGCCTATGTCTCCCATTGTTAAGTTGGCTTGGGGCTCGAAAAAAACAGAGTCCAGCCAATGTCTCCCATTGTTAAGTGGGCTTGGGGCTCGAAAAAAACAGAGTCCAGCCTATCCCACCCAGTCTTAACTTCGGCCCTATCTAGCCCATTGTTAAGTGGGTGGCGAAAAAAACAGAGTTCAGCCTATGTCTCCCATTGTTAAGTGGGCTTGGGGCTAGAAAAAAAACAGAGTCCAGCCTATCTCACCCAGTCTTAACTTCGGCCCTATCTCGCCCATTGTTAAGTGGGTCGCGAAAAAAACAGAGTCCAGCCTATGTCTCCCATTGTTAAGTGGGCTTGGGGCTCGAAAAAAACAGAGTCCAGCCTATCCCACCCAGTCTTAACTTCGGCCCTATCTCGCCCATTGTTAAGTGGGTCGCGAAACAAACAGAGTCCAGCCTATGTCGCCCATTGTTAAGTGGGCTTGGGGCTCGAAAAAAACGGAGTCCAGCCTATCCCACCCAGTCTTAACTTCGGCCCTATCTCGCCCATTGTTAAGTGGGTCGCGAAAAAAACAGAGTCCAGCCTATGTCTCCCATTGTTAAGTGGGCTTTGGGCTCGAAAAAAACAGAGTCCAGCCTATCCCACCCAGTCTTAACTTCGGCCCTATCTAGCCCATTGTTAAGTGGGTCGCGAAAAAAACAAGAGTCCAGCCTATGTCTCCCATTGTTAAGTGGGCTTGGGGCTCGAAAAAAACAGAGTCCAGCCTATAACACCCAGTCTTAACTTCGGCCCTATTTCGCCCATTGTTAAGTGGGTCGCGAAAAAAACAGAGTCCAGCCTATGTCTCCCATTGTTAAGTGGGCTTGGGGCTCGAAAAAAACAGAGTCCAGCCTATCCCACCCAGTCTTAACTTCGGCCCTATCTCGCCCATTGTTAAGTGGGTCGCGAAAAAAACAGAGTCCAGCCTATGTCTCCCATTGTTAAGTGGGCTTGGGGCTCGAAAAAAACAGAGTCCAGCCTATCCCACCCAGTCTTAACTTCGGCCCTATCTCGCCCATTGTTAAGTGGGTCGCGAAAAAAACAGAGTCCAGCCTATGTCTCCCATTGTTAAGTGGGCTTTGGGCTCGAAAAAAACAGAGTCCAGCCTATCCCACCCAGTCTTAACTTCGACCCTATCTAGCCCATTGTTAAGTGGGTCGCGAAAAAAACAGAGTCCAGCCTATGTCTCCCATTGTTAAGTGGGCTTGGGGCTCGAAAAAAACAGAGTCCAGCCTATAACATCCAGTCTTAACTTCGGCCCTATTTCGCCCATTGTTAAGTGGGTCGCGAAAAAAACAGAGTCCAGCCTATGTCTCCCATTGTTAAGTGGGCTTGGGGCTCGAAAAAAACAGAGTCCAGCCTATAACACCCAGTCTTAACTTCGGCCCTATCTCGCCCATTGTTAAGTGGGTCGCGAAAAAAACAGAGTCCAGCCTATGTCTCCCATTGTTAAGTGGGCTTGGGGCTCGAAAAAAACAGAGTCCAGCCTATCCCACCCAGTCTTAACTTCGGTCCTATCTCGCCCATTGTTAAGTGGGTCGCGAAAAAAAACAGAGTCCAGCCAATGTCTCCCATTGTTAAGTGGGCTTGGGGCTCGAAAAAAACAGAGTCCAGCCCATCCCACCCAGTCTTAACTTCGGCCCTATCTCGCCCATTGTTAAGTGGGTCGCGAAAAAAACAGAGTCCAGCCTATGTCGCCCATTGTTAAGTGGGCTTGGGGCTCGAAAAAAACAGAGTCCAGCCAATGTCTCCCATTGTTAAGTGGGTATGGGGCTCGAAAAAAACAGAGTCCAGCCTATCCCACCCAGTCTTAACTTCGGCCCTATCTAGCCCATTGTTAAGTGGGTCGCGAAAAAAACAGAGTCCAGCCTATGTCGCCCATTGTTAAGTGGGCTTGGGGCTCGAAAAAAACAGAGACCAGCCTATCCCACCCAGTCTTAACTTCGGTCCTATCTCGCCCATTGTTAAGTGGGTCGCGAAAAAAAAAGAGTCCAGCCTATGTCTCCCATTGTTAAGTTGGCTTGGGGCTCGAAAAAAACAGAGTCCAGCCAATGTCTCCCATTGTTAAGTGGGCTTGGGGCTCGAAAAAAACAGAGTCCAGCCTATCCCACCCAGTCTTAACTTCGGCCCTATCTAGCCCATTGTTAAGTGGGTGGCGAAAAAAACAGAGTTCAGCCTATGTCTCCCATTGTTAAGTGGGCTTGGGGCTAGAAAAAAAACAGAGTCCAGCCTATCTCACCCAGTCTTAACTTCGGCCCTATCTCGCCCATTGTTAAGTGGGTCGCGAAAAAAACAGAGTCCAGCCTATGTCTCCCATTGTTAAGTGGGCTTGGGGCTCGAAAAAAACAGAGTCCAGCCTATGTCTCCCATTGTTAAGTGGGCTTGGGGCTCGAAAAAAACAGAGTCCAGCCTATCCCACCCAGTCTTAACTTCGGCCCTATCTCGCCCATTGTTAAGTGGGTCGCGAAACAAACAGAGTCCAGCCTATGTCGCCCATTGTTAAGTGGGCTTGGGGCTCGAAAAAAACAGAGTCCAGCCAATGTCTCCCATTGTTAAGTGGGTATGGGGCTCGAAAAAAACAGAGTCCAGCCTATCCCACCCAGTCTTAACTTCGGCCCTATCTAGCCCATTGTTAAGTGGGTCGCGAAAAAAACAGAGTCCAGCCTATGTCGCCCATTGTTAAGTGGGCTTGGGGCTCGAAAAAAACAGAGTCCAGCCTATCCCACCCAGTCTTAACTTCGGTCCTATCTCGCCCATTGTTAAGTGGGTCGCGAAAAAAAAAGAGTCCAGCCTATGTCTCCCATTGTTAAGTTGGCTTGGGGCTCGAAAAAAACAGAGTCCAGCCAATGTCTCCCATTGTTAAGTGGGCTTGGGGCTCGAAAAAAACAGAGTCCAGCCTATCCCACCCAGTCTTAACTTCGGCCCTATCTAGCCCATTGTTAAGTGGGTGGCGAAAAAAACAGAGTCCAGCCTATGTCTGCCATTGTTAAGTGGGCATGGGGCTCGAAAAAAACAGAGTCCAGCCTATAACACCCAGTCTTAACTTCGGCCCTATTTCGCCCATTGTTAAGTGGGTCGCGAAAAAAACAGAGTCCAGCCTATGTCTCCCATTGTTAAGTGGGCTTGGGGCTCGAAAAAAACAGAGTCCAGCCTATCCCATCCAGTCTTAACTTCGGCCCTATCTCGACCATTGTTAAGTGGGTCGCGAAAAAAAACAGTGTCCAGCCTATGTCGCCCATTGTTAAGTGGGCTTGGGGCTCGAAAAAAACAGAGTCCAGCCTATCCCACCCAGTCTTAACTTCGGCCCTATCTCGCCCATTGTTAAGTGGGTCGCGAAAAAAACAGAGTCCAGCCTATGTCTCCCATTGTTAAGTGGGCTTGGGGCTAGAAAAAAACAGAGTCCAGCCTATCCCACCCAGTCTTAACTTCGGCCCTATCTAGCCCATTGTTAAGTGGGTCGCGAAAAAAACAGAGTCCAGCCTATGTCTCCCATTGTTAAGTGGGCTTGGGGCTAGAAAAAAACAGAGTCCAGCCTATCCCACCCAGTCTTAACTTCGGCAATATCTCGCCCATTGTTAAGTGGGTCGCGAAAAAAACAGAGTCCAGCCAATGTCTCCCATTGTTAAGTGGGCTTGGGGCTCGAAAAAAACAGAGTCCAGCCTATCCCACCCAGTCTTAACTTCGGCCCTATCTAGCCCATTGTTAAGTGGGTGGCGAAAAAAACAGAGTTCAGCCTATGTCTCCCATTGTTAAGTGGGCTTGGGGCTAGAAAAAAAACAGAGTCCAGCCTATCTCACCCAGTCTTAACTTCGGCCCTATCTCGCCCATTGTTAAGTGGGTCGCGAAAAAAACAGAGTCCAGCCTATGTCTCCCATTGTTAAGTGGGCTTGGGGCTCGAAAAAAACAGAGTCCAGCCTATCCCACCCAGTCTTAACTTCGGCCCTATCTCGCCCATTGTTAAGTGGGTCGCGAAACAAACAGAGTCCAGCCTATGTCGCCCATTGTTAAGTGGGCTTGGGGCTCGAAAAAAACGGAGTCCAGCCTATCCCACCCAGTCTTAACTTCGGCCCTATCTCGCCCATTGTTAAGTGGGTCGCGAAAAAAACAGAGTCCAGCCTATGTCTCCCATTGTTAAGTGGGCTTTGGGCTCGAAAAAAACAGAGTCCAGCCTATCCCACCCAGTCTTAACTTCGGCCCTATCTAGCCCATTGTTAAGTGGGTCGCGAAAAAAACAAGAGTCCAGCCTATGTCTCCCATTGTTAAGTGGGCTTGGGGCTCGAAAAAAACAGAGTCCAGCCTATCCCACCCAGTCTTAACTTCGGCCCTATCTCGCCCATTGTTAAGTGGGTCGCGAAAAAAACAGAGTCCAGCCTATGTCTCCCATTGTTAAGTGGGCTTTGGGCTCGAAAAAAACAGAGTCCAGCCTATCCCACCCAGTCTTAACTTCGGCCCTATCTAGCCCATTGTTAAGTGGGTCGCGAAAAAAACAGAGTCCAGCCTATGTCTCCCATTGTTAAGTGGGCTTGGGGCTCGAAAAAAACAGAGTCCAGCCTATAACACCCAGTCTTAACTTCGGCCCTATTTCGCCCATTGTTAAGTGGGTCGCGAAAAAAACAGAGTCCAGCCTATGTCTCCCATTGTTAAGTGGGCTTGGGGCTCGAAAAAAACAGAGTCCAGCCTATAACACCCAGTCTTAACTTCGGCCCTATCTCGCCCATTGTTAAGTGGGTCGCGAAAAAAACAGAGTCCAGCCTATGTCTCCCATTGTTAAGTGGGCTTGGGGCTCGAAAAAAACAGAGTCCAGCCTATCCCACCCAGTCTTAACTTCGGTCCTATCTCGCCCATTGTTAAGTGGGTCGCGAAAAAAAACAGAGTCCAGCCAATGTCTCCCATTGTTAAGTGGGCTTGGGGCTCGAAAAAAACAGAGTCCAGCCCATCCCACCCAGTCTTAACTTCGGCCCTATCTCGCCCATTGTTAAGTGGGTCGCGAAAAAAACAGAGTCCAGCCTATGTCGCCCATTGTTAAGTGGGCTTGGGGCTCGAAAAAAACAGAGTCCAGCCAATGTCTCCCATTGTTAAGTGGGTATGGGGCTCGAAAAAAACAGAGTCCAGCCTATCCCACCCAGTCTTAACTTCGGCCCTATCTAGCCCATTGTTAAGTGGGTCGCGAAAAAAACAGAGTCCAGCCTATGTCGCCCATTGTTAAGTGGGCTTGGGGCTCGAAAAAAACAGAGTCCAGCCTATCCCACCCAGTCTTAACTTCGGTCCTATCTCGCCCATTGTTAAGTGGGTCGCGAAAAAAAAAGAGTCCAGCCTATGTCTCCCATTGTTAAGTTGGCTTGGGGCTCGAAAAAAACAGAGTCCAGCCAATGTCTCCCATTGTTAAGTGGGCTTGGGGCTCGAAAAAAACAGAGTCCAGCCTATCCCACCCAGTCTTAACTTCGGCCCTATCTAGCCCATTGTTAAGTGGGTGGCGAAAAAAACAGAGTCCAGCCTATGTCTGCCATTGTTAAGTGGGCATGGGGCTCGAAAAAAACAGAGTCCAGCCTATAACACCCAGTCTTAACTTCGGCCCTATTTCGCCCATTGTTAAGTGGGTCGCGAAAAAAACAGAGTCCAGCCTATGTCTCCCATTGTTAAGTGGGCTTGGGGCTCGAAAAAAACAGAGTCCAGCCTATCCCATCCAGTCTTAACTTCGGCCCTATCTCGACCATTGTTAAGTGGGTCGCGAAAAAAAACAGTGTCCAGCCTATGTCGCCCATTGTTAAGTGGGCTTGGGGCTCGAAAAAAACAGAGTCCAGCCTATCCCACCCAGTCTTAACTTCGGCCCTATCTCGCCCATTGTTAAGTGGGTCGCGAAAAAAACAGAGTCCAGCCTATGTCTCCCATTGTTAAGTGGGCTTGGGGCTAGAAAAAAACAGAGTCCAGCCTATCCCACCCAGTCTTAACTTCGGCCCTATCTAGCCCATTGTTAAGTGGGTCGCGAAAAAAACAGAGTCCAGCCTATGTCTCCCATTGTTAAGTGGGCTTGGGGCTAGAAAAAAACAGAGTCCAGCCTATCCCACCCAGTCTTAACTTCGGCAATATCTCGCCCATTGTTAAGTGGGTCGCGAAAAAAACAGAGTCCAGCCAATGTCTCCCATTGTTAAGTGGGCTTGGGGCTCGAAAAAAACAGAGTCCAGCCTATCCCACCCAGTCTTAACTTCGGCCCTATCTAGCCCATTGTTAAGTGGGTGGCGAAAAAAACAGAGTTCAGCCTATGTCTCCCATTGTTAAGTGGGCTTGGGGCTAGAAAAAAAACAGAGTCCAGCCTATCTCACCCAGTCTTAACTTCGGCCCTATCTCGCCCATTGTTAAGTGGGTCGCGAAAAAAACAGAGTCCAGCCTATGTCTCCCATTGTTAAGTGGGCTTGGGGCTCGAAAAAAACAGAGTCCAGCCTATCCCACCCAGTCTTAACTTCGGCCCTATCTCGCCCATTGTTAAGTGGGTCGCGAAACAAACAGAGTCCAGCCTATGTCGCCCATTGTTAAGTGGGCTTGGGGCTCGAAAAAAACGGAGTCCAGCCTATCCCACCCAGTCTTAACTTCGGCCCTATCTCGCCCATTGTTAAGTGGGTCGCGAAAAAAACAGAGTCCAGCCTATGTCTCCCATTGTTAAGTGGGCTTTGGGCTCGAAAAAAACAGAGTCCAGCCTATCCCACCCAGTCTTAACTTCGGCCCTATCTAGCCCATTGTTAAGTGGGTCGCGAAAAAAACAGAGTCCAGCCTATGTCTCCCATTGTTAAGTGGGCTTGGGGCTCGAAAAAAACAGAGTCCAGCCTATGTCTCCCATTGTTAAGTGGGCTTGGGGCTCGAAAAAAACAGAGTCCAGCCTATAACACCCAGTCTTAACTTCGGCCCTATCTCGCCCATTGTTGAGTGGGTCGCGAAAAAAACAGAGTCCAGCCTATGTCTCCCATTGTTAAGTGGGCTTGGGGCTAGAAAAAAAACAGAGTCCAGCCTATCTCACCCAGTCTTAACTTCGGCCCTATCTCGCCCATTGTTAAGTGGGTCGCGAAAAAAACAGAGTCCAGCCTATGTCTCCCATTGTTAAGTGGGCTTGGGGCTCGAAAAAAACAGAGTCCAGCCTATCCCACCCAGTCTTAACTTCGGCCCTATCTCGCCCATTGTTAAGTGGGTCGCGAAACAAACAGAGTCCAGCCTATGTCGCCCATTGTTAAGTGGGCTTGGGGCTCGAAAAAAACGGAGTCCAGCCTATCCCACCCAGTCTTAACTTCGGCCCTATCTCGCCCATTGTTAAGTGGGTCGCGAAAAAAACAGAGTCCAGCCTATGTCTCCCATTGTTAAGTGGGCTTTGGGCTCGAAAAAAACAGAGTCCAGCCCATCCCACCCAGTCTTAACTTCGGCCCTATCTAGCCCATTGTTAAGTGGGTCGCGAAAAAAACAAGAGTCCAGCCTATGTCTCCCATTGTTAAGTGGGCTTGGGGCTCGAAAAAAACAGAGTCCAGCCTATCCCACCCAGTCTTAACTTCGGCCATATCTAGCCCATTGTTAAGTGGGTCGCGAAAAAAACAGAGTCCAGCCTATGTCGCCCATTGTTAAGTGGGCTTGGGGCTCGAAAAAAACAGAGTCCAGCCTATCCCACCCAGTCTTAACTTCGGTCCTATCTCGCCCATTGTTAAGTGGGTCGCGAAAAAAACAGAGTCCAGCCTATGTCTCCCATTGTTAAGTTGGCTTGGGGCTCGAAAAAAACAGAGTCCAGCCAATGTCTCCCATTGTTAAGTGGGCTTGGGGCTCGAAAAAAACAGAGTCCAGCCTATCCCACCCAGTCTTAACTTCGGCCCTATCTAGCCCATTGTTAAGTGGGTGGCGAAAAAAACAGAGTTCAGCCTATGTCTCCCATTGTTAAGTGGGCTTGGGGCTAGAAAAAAAACAGAGTCCAGCCTATCTCACCCAGTCTTAACTTCGGCCCTATCTCGCCCATTGTTAAGTGGGTCGCGAAAAAAACAGAGTCCAGCCTATGTCTCCCATTGTTAAGTGGGCTTGGGGCTCGAAAAAAACAGAGTCCAGCCTATCCCACCCAGTCTTAACTTCGGCCCTATCTCGCCCATTGTTAAGTGGGTCGCGAAACAAACAGAGTCCAGCCTATGTCGCCCATTGTTAAGTGGGCTTGGGGCTCGAAAAAAACGGAGTCCAGCCTATCCCACCCAGTCTTAACTTCGGCCCTATCTCGCCCATTGTTAAGTGGGTCGCGAAAAAAACAGAGTCCAGCCTATGTCTCCCATTGTTAAGTGGGCTTTGGGCTCGAAAAAAACAGAGTCCAGCCTATCCCACCCAGTCTTAACTTCGGCCCTATCTAGCCCATTGTTAAGTGGGTCGCGAAAAAAACAAGAGTCCAGCCTATGTCTCCCATTGTTAAGTGGGCTTGGGGCTCGAAAAAAACAGAGTCCAGCCTATAACACCCAGTCTTAACTTCGGCCCTATTTCGCCCATTGTTAAGTGGGTCGCGAAAAAAACAGAGTCCAGCCTATGTCTCCCATTGTTAAGTGGGCTTGGGGCTCGAAAAAAACAGAGTCCAGCCTATCCCACCCAGTCTTAACTTCGGCCCTATCTCGCCCATTGTTAAGTGGGTCGCGAAAAAAACAGAGTCCAGCCTATGTCTCCCATTGTTAAGTGGGCTTGGGGCTCGAAAAAAACAGAGTCCAGCCTATCCCACCCAGTCTTAACTTCGGCCCTATCTCGCCCATTGTTAAGTGGGTCGCGAAAAAAACAGAGTCCAGCCTATGTCTCCCATTGTTAAGTGGGCTTTGGGCTCGAAAAAAACAGAGTCCAGCCTATCCCACCCAGTCTTAACTTCGACCCTATCTAGCCCATTGTTAAGTGGGTCGCGAAAAAAACAGAGTCCAGCCTATGTCTCCCATTGTTAAGTGGGCTTGGGGCTCGAAAAAAACAGAGTCCAGCCTATAACACCCAGTCTTAACTTCGGCCCTATTTCGCCCATTGTTAAGTGGGTCGCGAAAAAAACAGAGTCCAGCCTATGTCTCCCATTGTTAAGTGGGCTTGGGGCTCGAAAAAAACAGAGTCCAGCCTATAACACCCAGTCTTAACTTCGGCCCTATCTCGCCCATTGTTAAGTGGGTCGCGAAAAAAACAGAGTCCAGCCTATGTCTCCCATTGTTAAGTGGGCTTGGGGCTCGAAAAAAACAGAGTCCAGCCTATCCCACCCAGTCTTAACTTCGGTCCTATCTCGCCCATTGTTAAGTGGGTCGCGAAAAAAAACAGAGTCCAGCCAATGTCTCCCATTGTTAAGTGGGCTTGGGGCTCGAAAAAAACAGAGTCCAGCCCATCCCACCCAGTCTTAACTTCGGCCCTATCTAGCCCATTGTTAAGTGGGTGGCGAAAAAAACAGAGTTCAGCCTATGTCTCCCATTGTTAAGTGGGCTTGGGGCTCGAAAAAAACAGAGTCCAGCCTATCCCACCCAGTCTTAACTTCGGCCCTATCTCGCCCATTGTTAAGTGGGTCGCGAAAAAAACAGAGTCCAGCCTATCCCACCCAGTCTTAACTTCGGCCCTATCTAGCCCATTGTTAAGTGGGTCGCGAAAAAAACAGAGTCCAGCCTATGTCTCCCATTGTTAAGTGGGCTTGGGGCTCGAAAAAAACAGAGTCCAGCCTATAACACCCAGTCTTAACTTCGGCCCTATTTCGCCCATTGTTAAGTGGGTCGCGAAAAAAACAGAGTCCAGCCTATGTCTCCCATTGTTAAGTGGGCTTGGGGCTCGAAAAAAACAGAGTCCAGCCTATAACACCCAGTCTTAACTTCGGCCCTATCTCGCCCATTGTTAAGTGGGTCGCGAAAAAAACAGAGTCCAGCCTATGTCTCCCATTGTTAAGTGGGCTTGGGGCTCGAAAAAAACAGAGTCCAGCCTATCCCACCCAGTCTTAACTTCGGTCCTATCTCGCCCATTGTTAAGTGGGTCGCGAAAAAAAACAGAGTCCAGCCAATGTCTCCCATTGTTAAGTGGGCTTGGGGCTCGAAAAAAACAGAGTCCAGCCCATCCCACCCAGTCTTAACTTCGGCCCTATCTCGCCCATTGTTAAGTGGGTCGCGAAAAAAACAGAGTCCAGCCTATGTCGCCCATTGTTAAGTGGGCTTGGGGCTCGAAAAAAACAGAGTCCAGCCAATGTCTCCCATTGTTAAGTGGGTATGGGGCTCGAAAAAAACAGAGTCCAGCCTATCCCACCCAGTCTTAACTTCGGCCCTATCTAGCCCATTGTTAAGTGGGTCGCGAAAAAAACAGAGTCCAGCCTATGTCGCCCATTGTTAAGTGGGCTTGGGGCTCGAAAAAAACAGAGTCCAGCCTATCCCACCCAGTCTTAACTTCGGCCCTATCTAGCCCATTGTTAAGTGGGTCGCGATAAAAACAGCCTATCCCACCCAGTCTTAACTTCGGCCCTACCTAGCCCATTGTTAAGTGGGTCGCGAAAAAAACAGAGTCCAGCCTATGTCTCCCATTGTTAAGTGGGCTTGGGGCTCGAAAAAAACAGAGTCCAGCCTATCCCACCCAGTCTTAACTTCGGCCCTATCTCGCCCATTGTTAAGTGGGTCGCGAAAAAAACAGAGTCCAGCCTATGTCTCCCATTGTTAAGTGGGCTTGGGGCTCGAAAAAAACAGAGTCCAGCCTATCCCACCCAGTCTTAACTTCGGCCCTATCTCGCCCATTGTTAAGTGGGTCGCGAAAAAAACAGAGTCCAGCCTATGTCTCCCATTGTTAAGTGGGCTTGGGGCTCGAAAAAAACAGAGTCCAGCCTATCCCACCCAGTCTTAACTTCGGCCCTATCTCGCCCATTGTTAAGTGGGTCGCGAAAAAAACAGAGTCCAGCCTATGTCTCCCATTGTTAAGTGGGCTTTGGGCTCGAAAAAAACAGAGTCCAGCCTATCCCACCCAGTCTTAACTTCGGCCCTATCTAGCCCATTGTTAAGTGGGTCGCGAAAAAAACAGAGTCCAGCCTATGTCTCCCATTGTTAAGTGGGCTTTGGGCTCGAAAAAAACAGAGTCCAGCCTATCCCACCCAGTCTTAACTTCGGCCCTATCTAGCCCATTGTTAAGTGGGTCGCGAAAAAAAAAGAGTCCAGCCTATGTCTCCCATTGTTAAGTTGGCTTGGGGCTCGAAAAAAACAGAGTCCAGCCAATGTCTCCCATTGTTAAGTGGGCTTGGGGCTCGAAAAAAACAGAGTCCAGCCTATCCCACCCAGTCTTTACTTCGGCCCTATCTAGCCCATTGTTAAGTGGGTGGCGAAAAAAACAGAGTTCAGCCTATGTCTCCCATTGTTAAGTGGGCTTGGGGCTAGAAAAAAAACAGAGTCCAGCCTATCTCACCCAGTCTTAACTTCGGCCCTATCTCGCCCATTGTTAAGTGGGTCGCGAAAAAAACAGAGTCCAGCCTATGTCTCCCATTGTTAAGTGGGCTTGGGGCTCGAAAAAAACAGAGTCCAGCCTATCCCACCCAGTCTTAACTTCGGCCCTATCTCGCCCATTGTTAAGTGGGTCGCGAAACAAACAGAGTCCAGCCTATGTCGCCCATTGTTAAGTGGGCTTGGGGCTCGAAAAAAACGGAGTCCAGCCTATCCCACCCAGTCTTAACTTCGGCCCTATCTAGCCCATTGTTAAGTGGGTGGCGAAAAAAACAGAGTTCAGCCTATGTCTCCCATTGTTAAGTGGGCTTGGGGCTCGAAAAAAACAGAGTCCAGCCTATCCCACCCAGTCTTAACTTCGGCCCTATCTCGCCCATTGTTAAGTGGGTCGCGAAAAAAACAGAGTCCAGCCTATGTCGCCCATTGTTAAGTGGGCTTGGGGCTCGAAAAAAACAGAGTCCAGCCTATCCCACCCAGTCTTAACTTCGGCCCTATCTAGCCCATTGTTAAGTGGGTCGCGATAAAAACAGCCTATCCCACCCAGTCTTAACTTCGGCCCTACCTAGCCCATTGTTAAGTGGGTCGCGAAAAAAACAGAGTCCAGCCTATGTCGCCCATTGTTAAGTGGGCTTGGGGCTCGAAAAAAACAGAGTCCAGCCTATCCCACCCAGTCTTAACTTCGGCCCTATCTAGCCCATTGTTAAGTGGGTCGCGAAAAAAACAGAGTCCAGCCTATGTCTCCCATTGTTAAGTGGGCTTGGGGCTCGAAAAAAACAGAGTCCAGCCTATCCCACCCAGTCTTAACTTCGGCCCTATCTCGCCCATTGTTAAGTGGGTCGCGAAAAAAACAGAGTCCAGCCTATGTCTCCCATTGTTAAGTGGGCTTGGGGCTCGAAAAAAACAGAGTCCAGCCTATCCCACCCAGTCTTAACTTCGGCCCTATCTCGCCCATTGTTAAGTGGGTCGCGAAAAAAACAGAGTCCAGCCTATGTCTCCCATTGTTAAGTGGGCTTGGGGCTCGAAAAAAACAGAGTCCAGCCTATCCCACCCAGTCTTAACTTCGGCCCTATCTCGCCCATTGTTAAGTGGGTCGCGAAAAAAACAGAGTCCAGCCTATGTCTCCCATTGTTAAGTGGGCTTTGGGCTCGAAAAAAACAGAGTCCAGCCTATCCCACCCAGTCTTAACTTCGGCCCTATCTAGCCCATTGTTAAGTGGGTCGCGAAAAAAACAGAGTCCAGCCTATGTCTCCCATTGTTAAGTGGGCTTGGGGCTCGAAAAAAACAGAGTCCAGCCTATAACACCCAGTCTTAACTTCGGCCCTATTTCGCCCATTGTTAAGTGGGTCGCGAAAAAAACAGAGTCCAGCCTATGTCTCCCATTGTTAAGTGGGCTTGGGGCTCGAAAAAAACAGAGTCCAGCCTATAACACCCAGTCTTAACTTCGGCCCTATCTCGCCCATTGTTAAGTGGGTCGCGAAAAAAACAGAGTCCAGCCTATGTCTCCCATTGTTAAGTGGGCTTGGGGCTCGAAAAAAACAGAGTCCAGCCTATCCCACCCAGTCTTAACTTCGGCCCTATCTAGCCCATTGTTAAGTGGGTCGCGAAAAAAACAGAGTCCAGCCTATGTCGCCCATTGTTAAGTGGGCTTGGGGCTCGAAAAAAACAGAGTCCAGCCTATCCCACCCAGTCTTAACTTCGGTCCTATCTCGCCCATTGTTAAGTGGGTCGCGAAAAAAAAAGAGTCCAGCCTATGTCTCCCATTGTTAAGTTGGCTTGGGGCTCGAAAAAAACAGAGTCCAGCCAATGTCTCCCATTGTTAAGTGGGCTTGGGGCTCGAAAAAAACAGAGTCCAGCCTATCCCACCCAGTCTTAACTTCGGCCCTATCTAGCCCATTGTTAAGTGGGTGGCGAAAAAAACAGAGTTCAGCCTATGTCTCCCATTGTTAAGTGGGCTTGGGGCTAGAAAAAAAACAGAGTCCAGCCTATCTCACCCAGTCTTAACTTCGGCCCTATCTCGCCCATTGTTAAGTGGGTCGCGAAAAAAACAGAGTCCAGCCTATGTCTCCCATTGTTAAGTGGGCTTGGGGCTCGAAAAAAACAGAGTCCAGCCTATCCCACCCAGTCTTAACTTCGGCCCTATCTCGCCCATTGTTAAGTGGGTCGCGAAACAAACAGAGTCCAGCCTATGTCGCCCATTGTTAAGTGGGCTTGGGGCTCGAAAAAAACGGAGTCCAGCCTATCCCACCCAGTCTTAACTTCGGCCCTATCTAGCCCATTGTTAAGTGGGTGGCGAAAAAAACAGAGTTCAGCCTATGTCTCCCATTGTTAAGTGGGCTTGGGGCTCGAAAAAAACAGAGTCCAGCCTATCCCACCCAGTCTTAACTTCGGCCCTATCTCGCCCATTGTTAAGTGGGTCGCGAAAAAAACAGAGTCCAGCCTATGTCGCCCATTGTTAAGTGGGCTTGGGGCTCGAAAAAAACAGAGTCCAGCCTATCCCACCCAGTCTTAACTTCGGCCCTATCTAGCCCATTGTTAAGTGGGTCGCGATAAAAACAGCCTATCCCACCCAGTCTTAACTTCGGCCCTACCTAGCCCATTGTTAAGTGGGTCGCGAAAAAAACAGAGTCCAGCCTATGTCGCCCATTGTTAAGTGGGCTTGGGGCTCGAAAAAAACAGAGTCCAGCCTATCCCACCCAGTCTTAACTTCGGCCCTATCTAGCCCATTGTTAAGTGGGTCGCGAAAAAAACAGAGTCCAGCCTATGTCTCCCATTGTTAAGTGGGCTTGGGGCTCGAAAAAAACAGAGTCCAGCCTATCCCACCCAGTCTTAACTTCGGCCCTATCTCGCCCATTGTTAAGTGGGTCGCGAAAAAAACAGAGTCCAGCCTATGTCTCCCATTGTTAAGTGAGCTTGGGGCTCGAAAAAAACAGAGTCCAGCCTATCCCACCCAGTCTTAACTTCGGCCCTATCTCGCCCATTGTTAAGTGGGTCGCGAAAAAAACAGAGTCCAGCCTATGTCTCCCATTGTTAAGTGGGCTTGGGGCTCAAAAAAAACAGAGTCCAGCCTATCCCACCCAGTCTTAACTTCGGCCCTATCTCGCCCATTGTTAAGTGGGTCGCGAAAAAAACAGAGTCCAGCCTATGTCTCCCATTGTTAAGTGGGCTTGGGGCTCGAAAAAAACAGAGTCCAGCCTATCCCACCCAGTCTTAACTTCGGCCCTATCTCGCCCATTGTTAAGTGGGTCGCGAAAAAAACAGAGTCCAGCCTATGTCTCCCATTGTTAAGTGGGCTTGGGGCTCGAAAAAAACAGAGTCCAGCCTATCCCACCCAGTCTTAACTTCGGCCCTATCTCGCCCATTGTTAAGTGGGTCGCGAAAAAAACAGAGTCCAGCCTATGTCTCCCATTGTTAAGTGGGCTTTGGGCTCGAAAAAAACAGAGTCCAGCCTATCCCACCCAGTCTTAACTTCGGCCCTATCTAGCCCATTGTTAAGTGGGTCGCGAAAAAAACAGAGTCCAGCCTATGTCTCCCATTGTTAAGTGGGCTTGGGGCTCGAAAAAAACAGAGTCCAGCCTATAACACCCAGTCTTAACTTCGGCCCTATTTCGCCCATTGTTAAGTGGGTCGCGAAAAAAACAGAGTCCAGCCTATGTCTCCCATTGTTAAGTGGGCTTGGGGCTCGAAAAAAACAGAGTCCAGCCTATAACACCCAGTCTTAACTTCGGCCCTATCTCGCCCATTGTTAAGTGGGTCGCGAAAAAAACAGAGTCCAGCCTATGTCTCCCATTGTTAAGTGGGCTTGGGGCTCGAAAAAAACAGAGTCCAGCCTATCCCACCCAGTCTTAACTTCGGTCCTATCTCGCCCATTGTTAAGTGGGTCGCGAAAAAAACAGAGTCCAGCCTATGTCGCCCATTGTTAAGTGGGCTTGGGGCTCGAAAAAAACAGAGTCCAGCCTATCCCACCCAGTCTTAACTTCGGTCCTATCTCGCCCATTGTTAAGTGGGTCGCGAAAAAAAAAGAGTCCAGCCTATGTCTCCCATTGTTAAGTTGGCTTGGGGCTCGAAAAAAACAGAGTCCAGCCAATGTCTCCCATTGTTAAGTGGGCTTGGGGCTCGAAAAAAACAGAGTCCAGCCTATCCCACCCAGTCTTAACTTCGGCCCTATCTAGCCCATTGTTAAGTGGGTGGCGAAAAAAACAGAGTTCAGCCTATGTCTCCCATTGTTAAGTGGGCTTGGGGCTAGAAAAAAAACAGAGTCCAGCCTATCTCACCCAGTCTTAACTTCGGCCCTATCTCGCCCATTGTTAAGTGGGTCGCGAAAAAAACAGAGTCCAGCCTATGTCTCCCATTGTTAAGTGGGCTTGGGGCTCGAAAAAAACAGAGTCCAGCCTATCCCACCCAGTCTTAACTTCGGCCCTATCTCGCCCATTGTTAAGTGGGTCGCGAAACAAACAGAGTCCAGCCTATGTCGCCCATTGTTAAGTGGGCTTGGGGCTCGAAAAAAACGGAGTCCAGCCTATCCCACCCAGTCTTAACTTCGGCCCTATCTAGCCCATTGTTAAGTGGGTGGCGAAAAAAACAGAGTTCAGCCTATGTCTCCCATTGTTAAGTGGGCTTGGGGCTCGAAAAAAACAGAGTCCAGCCTATCCCACCCAGTCTTAACTTCGGCCCTATCTCGCCCATTGTTAAGTGGGTCGCGAAAAAAACAGAGTCCAGCCTATGTCGCCCATTGTTAAGTGGGCTTGGGGCTCGAAAAAAACAGAGTCCAGCCTATCCCACCCAGTCTTAACTTCGGCCCTATCTAGCCCATTGTTAAGTGGGTCGCGATAAAAACAGCCTATCCCACCCAGTCTTAACTTCGGCCCTACCTAGCCCATTGTTAAGTGGGTCGCGAAAAAAACAGAGTCCAGCCTATGTCGCCCATTGTTAAGTGGGCTTGGGGCTCGAAAAAAACAGAGTCCAGCCTATCCCACCCAGTCTTAACTTCGGCCCTATCTAGCCCATTGTTAAGTGGGTCGCGAAAAAAACAGAGTCCAGCCTATGTCTCCCATTGTTAAGTGGGCTTGGGGCTCGAAAAAAACAGAGTCCAGCCTATCCCACCCAGTCTTAACTTCGGCCCTATCTCGCCCATTGTTAAGTGGGTCGCGAAAAAAACAGAGTCCAGCCTATGTCTCCCATTGTTAAGTGAGCTTGGGGCTCGAAAAAAACAGAGTCCAGCCTATCCCACCCAGTCTTAACTTCGGCCCTATCTCGCCCATTGTTAAGTGGGTCGCGAAAAAAACAGAGTCCAGCCTATGTCTCCCATTGTTAAGTGGGCTTGGGGCTCAAAAAAAACAGAGTCCAGCCTATCCCACCCAGTCTTAACTTCGGCCCTATCTCGCCCATTGTTAAGTGGGTCGCGAAAAAAACAGAGTCCAGCCTATGTCTCCCATTGTTAAGTGGGCTTTGGGCTCGAAAAAAACAGAGTCCAGCCTATCCCACCCAGTCTTAACTTCGGCCCTATCTAGCCCATTGTTAAGTGGGTCGCGAAAAAAACAAGAGTCCAGCCTATGTCTCCCATTGTTAAGTGGGCTTGGGGCTCGAAAAAAACAGAGTCCAGCCTATAACACCCAGTCTTAACTTCGGCCCTATTTCGCCCATTGTTAAGTGGGTCGCGAAAAAAACAGAGTCCAGCCTATGTCTCCCATTGTTAAGTGGGCTTGGGGCTCGAAAAAAACAGAGTCCAGCCTATCCCACCCAGTCTTAACTTCGGCCCTATCTCGCCCATTGTTAAGTGGGTCGCGAAAAAAAACAGAGTCCAGCCTATCCCACCCAGTCTTAACTTCGGCCCTATCTCGCCCATTGTTAAGTTGGTCGCGAAAAAAACAGAGTCCAGCCTATGTCTCCCATTGTTAAGTGGGCTTGGGGCTCGAAAAAAACAGAGTCCAGCCTATCCCACCCAGTCTTAACTTCGGCCCTATCTCGCCCATTGTTAAGTTGGTCGCGAAAAAAACAGAGTCCAGCCAATGTCTCCCATTGTTAAGTGGGCTTGGGGCTCGAAAAAAACAGAGTCCAGCCTATCCCACCCAGTCTTAACTTCGGCCCTATCTAGCCCATTGTTAAGTGGGTGGCGAAAAAAACAGAGTTCAGCCTATGTCTCCCATTGTTAAGTGGGCTTGGGGCTAGAAAAAAAACAGAGTCCAGCCTATCTCACCCAGTCTTAACTTCGGCCCTATCTCGCCCATTGTTAAGTGGGTCGCGAAAAAAACAGAGTCCAGCCTATGTCTCCCATTGTTAAGTGGGCTTGGGGCTCGAAAAAAACAGAGTCCAGCCTATCCCACCCAGTCTTAACTTCGGCCCTATCTCGCCCATTGTTAAGTGGGTCGCGAAACAAACAGAGTCCAGCCTATGTCGCCCATTGTTAAGTGGGCTTGGGGCTCGAAAAAAACGGAGTCCAGCCTATCCCACCCAGTCTTAACTTCGGCCCTATCTAGCCCATTGTTAAGTGGGTGGCGAAAAAAACAGAGTTCAGCCTATGTCTCCCATTGTTAAGTGGGCTTGGGGCTCGAAAAAAACAGAGTCCAGCCTATCCCACCCAGTCTTAACTTCGGCCCTATCTCGCCCATTGTTAAGTGGGTCGCGAAAAAAACAGAGTCCAGCCTATGTCGCCCATTGTTAAGTGGGCTTGGGGCTCGAAAAAAACAGAGTCCAGCCTATCCCACCCAGTCTTAACTTCGGCCCTATCTAGCCCATTGTTAAGTGGGTCGCGATAAAAACAGCCTATCCCACCCAGTCTTAACTTCGGCCCTACCTAGCCCATTGTTAAGTGGGTCGCGAAAAAAACAGAGTCCAGCCTATGTCGCCCATTGTTAAGTGGGCTTGGGGCTCGAAAAAAACAGAGTCCAGCCTATCCCACCCAGTCTTAACTTCGGCCCTATCTAGCCCATTGTTAAGTGGGTCGCGAAAAAAACAGAGTCCAGCCTATGTCTCCCATTGTTAAGTGGGCTTGGGGCTCGAAAAAAACAGAGTCCAGCCTATCCCACCCAGTCTTAACTTCGGCCCTATCTCGCCCATTGTTAAGTGGGTCGCGAAAAAAACAGAGTCCAGCCTATGTCTCCCATTGTTAAGTGAGCTTGGGGCTCGAAAAAAACAGAGTCCAGCCTATCCCACCCAGTCTTAACTTCGGCCCTATCTCGCCCATTGTTAAGTGGGTCGCGAAAAAAACAGAGTCCAGCCTATGTCTCCCATTGTTAAGTGGGCTTGGGGCTCAAAAAAAACAGAGTCCAGCCTATCCCACCCAGTCTTAACTTCGGCCCTATCTCGCCCATTGTTAAGTGGGTCGCGAAAAAAACAGAGTCCAGCCTATGTCTCCCATTGTTAAGTGGGCTTTGGGCTCGAAAAAAACAGAGTCCAGCCTATCCCACCCAGTCTTAACTTCGGCCCTATCTAGCCCATTGTTAAGTGGGTCGCGAAAAAAACAAGAGTCCAGCCTATGTCTCCCATTGTTAAGTGGGCTTGGGGCTCGAAAAAAACAGAGTCCAGCCTATAACACCCAGTCTTAACTTCGGCCCTATTTCGCCCATTGTTAAGTGGGTCGCGAAAAAAACAGAGTCCAGCCTATGTCTCCCATTGTTAAGTGGGCTTGGGGCTCGAAAAAAACAGAGTCCAGCCTATCCCACCCAGTCTTAACTTCGGCCCTATCTCGCCCATTGTTAAGTGGGTCGCGAAAAAAAACAGAGTCCAGCCTATCCCACCCAGTCTTAACTTCGGCCCTATCTCGCCCATTGTTAAGTTGGTCGCGAAAAAAACAGAGTCCAGCCTATGTCTCCCATTGTTAAGTGGGCTTGGGGCTCGAAAAAAACAGAGTCCAGCCTATCCCACCCAGTCTTAACTTCGGCCCTATCTCGCCCATTGTTAAGTGGGTCGCGAAAAAAAACAGAGTCCAGCCTATGTCTCCCATTGTTAAGTGGGCTTGGGGCTCGAAAAAAACAGAGTCCAGCCTATCCCACCCAGTCTTAACTTCGGCCCTATCTCGCCCATTGTTAAGTGGGTCGCGAAAAAAACAGAGTCCAGCCTATGTCTCCCATTGTTAAGTGGGCTTTGGGCTCGAAAAAAACAGAGTCCAGCCTATCCCACCCAGTCTTAACTTCGGCCCTATCTAGCCCATTGTTAAGTGGGTCGCGAAAAAAACAGAGTCCAGCCTATGTCTCCCATTGTTAAGTGGGCTTGGGGCTCGAAAAAAACAGAGTCCAGCCTATAACACCCAGTCTTAACTTCGGCCCTATTTCGCCCATTGTTAAGTGGGTCGCGAAAAAAACAGAGTCCAGCCTATGTCTCCCATTGTTAAGTGGGCTTGGGGCTCGAAAAAAACAGAGTCCAGCCTATAACACCCAGTCTTAACTTCGGCCCTATCTCGCCCATTGTTAAGTGGGTCGCGAAAAAAACAGAGTCCAGCCTATGTCTCCCATTGTTAAGTGGGCTTGGGGCTCGAAAAAAACAGAGTCCAGCCTATCCCACCCAGTCTTAACTTCGGCCCTATCTCGCCCATTGTTAAGTGGGTCGCGAAAAAAAACAGAGTCCAGCCTATGTCTCCCATTGTTAAGTGGGCTTGGGGCTCGAAAAAAACAGAGTCCAGCCCATCCCACCCAGTCTTAACTTCGGCCCTATCTCGCCCATTGTTAAGTGGGTCGCGAAAAAAACAGAGTCCAGCCTATGTCGCCCATTGTTAAGTGGGCTTGGGGCTCGAAAAAAACAGAGTCCAGCCTATCCCACCCAGTCTTAACTTCGGCCCTATCTAGCCCATTGTTAAGTGGGTCGCGAAAAAAACAGAGTCCAGCCTATGTCGCCCATTGTTAAGTGGGCTTGGGGCTCGAAAAAAACAGAGTCCAGCCTATCCCACCCAGTCTTAACTTCGGCCCTATCTCGCCCATTGTTAAGTGGGTCGCGAAAAAAACAGAGTCCAGCCTATGTCTCCCATTGTTAAGTGGGCTTGGGGCTCGAAAAAAACAGAGTCCAGCCAATGTCTCCCATTGTTAAGTGGGTATGGGGCTCGAAAAAAACAGAGTCCAGCCTATCCCACCCAGTCTTAACTTCGGCCCTATCTAGCCCATTGTTAAGTGGGTCGCGAAAAAAACAGAGTCCAGCCTATGTCGCCCATTGTTAAGTGGGCTTGGGGCTCGAAAAAAACAGAGTCCAGCCTATCCCACCCAGTCTTAACTTCGGCCCTATCTCGCCCATTGTTAAGTGGGTCGCGAAAAAAACAGAGTCCAGCCTATGTCTCCCATTGTTAAGTTGGCTTGGGGCTCGAAAAAAACAGAGTCCAGCCAATGTCTCCCATTGTTAAGTGGGCTTGGGGCTCGAAAAAAACAGAGTCCAGCCTATCCCACCCAGTCTTAACTTCGGCCCTATCTAGCCCATTGTTAAGTGGGTGGCGAAAAAAACAGAGTTCAGCCTATGTCTCCCATTGTTAAGTGGGCTTGGGGCTAGAAAAAAAACAGAGTCCAGCCTATCTCACCCAGTCTTAACTTCGGCCCTATCTCGCCCATTGTTAAGTGGGTCGCGAAAAAAACAGAGTCCAGCCTATGTCTCCCATTGTTAAGTTGGCTTGGGGCTCGAAAAAAACAGAGTCCAGCCAATGTCTCCCATTGTTAAGTGGGCTTGGGGCTCGAAAAAAACAGAGTCCAGCCTATCCCACCCAGTCTTAACTTCGGCCCTATCTAGCCCATTGTTAAGTGGGTGGCGAAAAAAACAGAGTTCAGCCTATGTCTCCCATTGTTAAGTGGGCTTGGGGCTAGAAAAAAAACAGAGTCCAGCCTATCTCACCCAGTCTTAACTTCGGCCCTATCTCGCCCATTGTTAAGTGGGTCGCGAAAAAAACAGAGTCCAGCCTATGTCGCCCATTGTTAAGTGGGCTTGGGGCTCGAAAAAAACGGAGTCCAGCCTATCCCACCCAGTCTTAACTTCGGCCCTATCTAGCCCATTGTTAAGTGGGTGGCGAAAAAAACAGAGTTCAGCCTATGTCTCCCATTGTTAAGTGGGCTTGGGGCACGAAAAAAACAGAGTCCAGCCTATCCCACCCAGTCTTAACTTCGGCCCTATCTCGCCCATTGTTAAGTGGGTCGCGAAAAAAACAGAGTCCAGCCTATGTCTCCCATTGTTAAGTGGGCTTGGGGCTCGAAAAAAACAGAGTCCAGCCTATCCCACCCAGTCTTAACTTCGGCCCTATCTCGCCCATTGTTAAGTGGGTCGCGAAAAAAACAGAGTCCAGCCTATGTCGCCCATTGTTAAGTGGGCTTGGGGCTCGAAAAAAACAGAGTCCAGCCTATCCCACCCAGTCTTAACTTCGGCCCTATCTAGCCCATTGTTAAGTGGGTCGCGATAAAAACAGCCTATCCCACCCAGTCTTAACTTCGGCCCTATCTAGCCCATTGTTAAGTGGGTCGCGAAAAAAACAGAGTCCAGCCTATGTCTCCCATTGTTAAGTGGGCTTGGGGCTCGAAAAAAACAGAGTCCAGCCTATCCCACCCAGTCTTAACTTCGGCCCTATCTCGACCATTGTTAAGTGGGTCGCGAAAAAAACAGAGTCCAGCCTATGTCTCCCATTGTTAAGTGGGCCTGGGGCTAGAAAAAAACAGAGTCCAGCCTATCCCACCCAGTCTTAACTTCGGCCCTATCTAGCCCATTGTTAAGTGGGTCGCGAAAAAAACAGAGTCCAGCCTATGTCTCCCATTGTTAAGTGGGCTTGGGGCTCGAAAAAAACAGAGTCCAGCCTATCCCACCCAGTCTTAACTTCGGCCCTATCTCGCCCATTGTTAAGTGGGTCGCGAAAAAAACAGAGTCCAGCCTATGTCTCCCATTGTTAAGTGAGCTTGGGGCTCGAAAAAAACAGAGTCCAGCCTATCCCACCCAGTCTTAACTTCGGCCCTATCTCGCCCATTGTTAAGTGGGTCGCGAAAAAAACAGAGTCCAGCCTATGTCTCCCATTGTTAAGTGGGCTTGGGGCTCGAAAAAAACAGAGTCCAGCCAATGTCTCCCATTGTTAAGTGGGTATGGGGCTCGAAAAAAACAGAGTCCAGCCTATCCCACCCAGTCTTAACTTCGGCCCTATCTAGCCCATTGTTAAGTGGGTCGCGAAAAAAACAGAGTCCAGCCTATGTCGCCCATTGTTAAGTGGGCTTGGGGCTCGAAAAAAACAGAGTCCAGCCTATCCCACCCAGTCTTAACTTCGGCCCTATCTCGCCCATTGTTAAGTGGGTCGCGAAAAAAACAGAGTCCAGCCTATGTCTCCCATTGTTAAGTTGGCTTGGGGCTCGAAAAAAACAGAGTCCAGCCAATGTCTCCCATTGTTAAGTGGGCTTGGGGCTCGAAAAAAACAGAGTCCAGCCTATCCCACCCAGTCTTAACTTCGGCCCTATCTAGCCCATTGTTAAGTGGGTGGCGAAAAAAACAGAGTTCAGCCTATGTCTCCCATTGTTAAGTGGGCTTGGGGCTAGAAAAAAAACAGAGTCCAGCCTATCTCACCCAGTCTTAACTTCGGCCCTATCTCGCCCATTGTTAAGTGGGTCGCGAAAAAAACAGAGTCCAGCCTATGTCTCCCATTGTTAAGTTGGCTTGGGGCTCGAAAAAAACAGAGTCCAGCCAATGTCTCCCATTGTTAAGTGGGCTTGGGGCTCGAAAAAAACAGAGTCCAGCCTATCCCACCCAGTCTTAACTTCGGCCCTATCTAGCCCATTGTTAAGTGGGTCGCGAAAAAAACAGAGTCCAGCCTATGTCTCCCATTGTTAAGTGGGCTTGGGGCTCGAAAAAAACAGAGTCCAGCCTATCCCACCCAGTCTTAACTTCGGCCCTATCTCGCCCATTGTTAAGTGGGTCGCGAAAAAAACAGAGTCCAGCCTATGTCTCCCATTGTTAAGTGGGCTTGGGGCTCGAAAAAAACAGAGTCCAGCCTATCCCACCCAGTCTTAACTTCGGCCCTATCTCGCCCATTGTTAAGTGGGTCGCGAAAAAAACAGAGTCCAGCCTATGTCTCCCATTGTTAAGTGGGCTTGGGGCTCGAAAAAAACAGAGTCCAGCCTATCCCACCCAGTCTTAACTTCGGCCCTATCTCGCCCATTGTTAAGTGGGTCGCGAAAAAAACAGAGTCCAGCCTATGTCTCCCATTGTTAAGTGGGCTTTGGGCTCGAAAAAAACAGAGTCCAGCCTATCCCACCCAGTCTTAACTTCGGCCCTATCTAGCCCATTGTTAAGTGGGTCGCGAAAAAAACAGAGTCCAGCCTATGTCTCCCATTGTTAAGTGGGCTTGGGGCTCGAAAAAAACAGAGTCCAGCCTATAACACCCAGTCTTAACTTCGGCCCTATCTCGCCCATTGTTAAGTGGGTCGCGAAAAAAACAGAGTCCAGCCTATGTCTCCCATTGTTAAGTGGGCTTGGGGCTCGAAAAAAACAGAGTCCAGCCTATCCCACCCAGTCTTAACTTCGGCCCTATCTAGCCCATTGTTAAGTGGGTCGCGAAAAAAACAGAGTCCAGCCTATGTCGCCCATTGTTAAGTGGGCTTGGGGCTCGAAAAAAACAGAGTCCAGCCTATCCCACCCAGTCTTAACTTCGGTCCTATCTCGCCCATTGTTAAGTGGGTCGCGAAAAAAAAAGAGTCCAGCCTATGTCTCCCATTGTTAAGTTGGCTTGGGGCTCGAAAAAAACAGAGTCCAGCCAATGTCTCCCATTGTTAAGTGGGCTTGGGGCTCGAAAAAAACAGAGTCCAGCCTATCCCACCCAGTCTTAACTTCGGCCCTATCTAGCCCATTGTTAAGTGGGTGGCGAAAAAAACAGAGTTCAGCCTATGTCTCCCATTGTTAAGTGGGCTTGGGGCTAGAAAAAAAACAGAGTCCAGCCTATCTCACCCAGTCTTAACTTCGGCCCTATCTCGCCCATTGTTAAGTGGGTCGCGAAAAAAACAGAGTCCAGCCTATGTCTCCCATTGTTAAGTGGGCTTGGGGCTCGAAAAAAACAGAGTCCAGCCTATCCCACCCAGTCTTAACTTCGGCCCTATCTCGCCCATTGTTAAGTGGGTCGCGAAACAAACAGAGTCCAGCCTATGTCGCCCATTGTTAAGTGGGCTTGGGGCTCGAAAAAAACGGAGTCCAGCCTATCCCACCCAGTCTTAACTTCGGCCCTATCTAGCCCATTGTTAAGTGGGTGGCGAAAAAAACAGAGTTCAGCCTATGTCTCCCATTGTTAAGTGGGCTTGGGGCTCGAAAAAAACAGAGTCCAGCCTATCCCACCCAGTCTTAACTTCGGCCCTATCTCGCCCATTGTTAAGTGGGTCGCGAAAAAAACAGAGTCCAGCCTATGTCGCCCATTGTTAAGTGGGCTTGGGGCTCGAAAAAAACAGAGTCCAGCCTATCCCACCCAGTCTTAACTTCGGCCCTATCTAGCCCATTGTTAAGTGGGTCGCGATAAAAACAGCCTATCCCACCCAGTCTTAACTTCGGCCCTACCTAGCCCATTGTTAAGTGGGTCGCGAAAAAAACAGAGTCCAGCCTATGTCGCCCATTGTTAAGTGGGCTTGGGGCTCGAAAAAAACAGAGTCCAGCCTATCCCACCCAGTCTTAACTTCGGCCCTATCTAGCCCATTGTTAAGTGGGTCGCGAAAAAAACAGAGTCCAGCCTATGTCTCCCATTGTTAAGTGGGCTTGGGGCTCGAAAAAAACAGAGTCCAGCCTATCCCACCCAGTCTTAACTTCGGCCCTATCTCGCCCATTGTTAAGTGGGTCGCGAAAAAAACAGAGTCCAGCCTATGTCTCCCATTGTTAAGTGAGCTTGGGGCTCGAAAAAAACAGAGTCCAGCCTATCCCACCCAGTCTTAACTTCGGCCCTATCTCGCCCATTGTTAAGTGGGTCGCGAAAAAAACAGAGTCCAGCCTATGTCTCCCATTGTTAAGTGGGCTTGGGGCTCAAAAAAAACAGAGTCCAGCCTATCCCACCCAGTCTTAACTTCGGCCCTATCTCGCCCATTGTTAAGTGGGTCGCGAAAAAAACAGAGTCCAGCCTATGTCTCCCATTGTTAAGTGGGCTTTGGGCTCGAAAAAAACAGAGTCCAGCCTATCCCACCCAGTCTTAACTTCGGCCCTATCTAGCCCATTGTTAAGTGGGTCGCGAAAAAAACAAGAGTCCAGCCTATGTCTCCCATTGTTAAGTGGGCTTGGGGCTCGAAAAAAACAGAGTCCAGCCTATAACACCCAGTCTTAACTTCGGCCCTATTTCGCCCATTGTTAAGTGGGTCGCGAAAAAAACAGAGTCCAGCCTATGTCTCCCATTGTTAAGTGGGCTTGGGGCTCGAAAAAAACAGAGTCCAGCCTATCCCACCCAGTCTTAACTTCGGCCCTATCTCGCCCATTGTTAAGTGGGTCGCGAAAAAAAACAGAGTCCAGCCTATCCCACCCAGTCTTAACTTCGGCCCTATCTCGCCCATTGTTAAGTTGGTCGCGAAAAAAACAGAGTCCAGCCTATGTCTCCCATTGTTAAGTGGGCTTGGGGCTCGAAAAAAACAGAGTCCAGCCTATCCCACCCAGTCTTAACTTCGGCCCTATCTCGCCCATTGTTAAGTGGGTCGCGAAAAAAAACAGAGTCCAGCCTATGTCTCCCATTGTTAAGTGGGCTTGGGGCTCGAAAAAAACAGAGTCCAGCCTATCCCACCCAGTCTTAACTTCGGCCCTATCTCGCCCATTGTTAAGTGGGTCGCGAAAAAAACAGAGTCCAGCCTATGTCTCCCATTGTTAAGTGGGCTTTGGGCTCGAAAAAAACAGAGTCCAGCCTATCCCACCCAGTCTTAACTTCGGCCCTATCTAGCCCATTGTTAAGTGGGTCGCGAAAAAAACAGAGTCCAGCCTATGTCTCCCATTGTTAAGTGGGCTTGGGGCTCGAAAAAAACAGAGTCCAGCCTATAACACCCAGTCTTAACTTCGGCCCTATTTCGCCCATTGTTAAGTGGGTCGCGAAAAAAACAGAGTCCAGCCTATGTCTCCCATTGTTAAGTGGGCTTGGGGCTCGAAAAAAACAGAGTCCAGCCTATAACACCCAGTCTTAACTTCGGCCCTATCTCGCCCATTGTTAAGTGGGTCGCGAAAAAAACAGAGTCCAGCCTATGTCTCCCATTGTTAAGTGGGCTTGGGGCTCGAAAAAAACAGAGTCCAGCCTATCCCACCCAGTCTTAACTTCGGCCCTATCTCGCCCATTGTTAAGTGGGTCGCGAAAAAAAACAGAGTCCAGTCTATGTCTCCCATTGTTAAGTGGGCTTGGGGCTCGAAAAAAACAGAGTCCAGCCCATCCCACCCAGTCTTAACTTCGGCCCTATCTCGCCCATTGTTAAGTGGGTCGCGAAAAAAACAGAGTCCAGCCTATGTCGCCCATTGTTAAGTGGGCTTGGGGCTCGAAAAAAACAGAGTCCAGCCTATCCCACCCAGTCTTAACTTCGGCCCTATCTAGCCCATTGTTAAGTGGGTCGCGAAAAAAACAGAGTCCAGCCTATGTCGCCCATTGTTAAGTGGGCTTGGGGCTCGAAAAAAACAGAGTCCAGCCTATCCCACCCAGTCTTAACTTCGGCCCTATCTCGCCCATTGTTAAGTGGGTCGCGAAAAAAACAGAGTCCAGCCTATGTCTCCCATTGTTAAGTTGGCTTGGGGCTCGAAAAAAACAGAGTCCAGCCAATGTCTCCCATTGTTAAGTGGGCTTGGGGCTCGAAAAAAACAGAGTCCAGCCTATCCCACCCAGTCTTAACTTCGGCCCTATCTAGCCCATTGTTAAGTGGGTGGCGAAAAAAACAGAGTTCAGCCTATGTCTCCCATTGTTAAGTGGGCTTGGGGCTAGAAAAAAAACAGAGTCCAGCCTATCTCACCCAGTCTTAACTTCGGCCCTATCTCGCCCATTGTTAAGTGGGTCGCGAAAAAAACAGAGTCCAGCCTATGTCTCCCATTGTTAAGTTGGCTTGGGGCTCGAAAAAAACAGAGTCCAGCCAATGTCTCCCATTGTTAAGTGGGCTTGGGGCTCGAAAAAAACAGAGTCCAGCCTATCCCACCCAGTCTTAACTTCGGCCCTATCTAGCCCATTGTTAAGTGGGTGGCGAAAAAAACAGAGTTCAGCCTATGTCTCCCATTGTTAAGTGGGCTTGGGGCTAGAAAAAAAACAGAGTCCAGCCTATCTCACCCAGTCTTAACTTCGGCCCTATCTCGCCCATTGTTAAGTGGGTCGCGAAAAAAACAGAGTCCAGCCTATGTCGCCCATTGTTAAGTGGGCTTGGGGCTCGAAAAAAACGGAGTCCAGCCTATCCCACCCAGTCTTAACTTCGGCCCTATCTAGCCCATTGTTAAGTGGGTGGCGAAAAAAACAGAGTTCAGCCTATGTCTCCCATTGTTAAGTGGGCTTGGGGCACGAAAAAAACAGAGTCCAGCCTATCCCACCCAGTCTTAACTTCGGCCCTATCTCGCCCATTGTTAAGTGGGTCGCGAAAAAAACAGAGTCCAGCCTATGTCTCCCATTGTTAAGTGGGCTTGGGGCTCGAAAAAAACAGAGTCCAGCCTATCCCACCCAGTCTTAACTTCGGCCCTATCTCGCCCATTGTTAAGTGGGTCGCGAAAAAAACAGAGTCCAGCCTATGTCGCCCATTGTTAAGTGGGCTTGGGGCTCGAAAAAAACAGAGTCCAGCCTATCCCACCCAGTCTTAACTTCGGCCCTATCTAGCCCATTGTTAAGTGGGTCGCGATAAAAACAGCCTATCCCACCCAGTCTTAACTTCGGCCCTATCTAGCCCATTGTTAAGTGGGTCGCGAAAAAAACAGAGTCCAGCCTATGTCTCCCATTGTTAAGTGGGCTTGGGGCTCGAAAAAAACAGAGTCCAGCCTATCCCACCCAGTCTTAACTTCGGCCCTATCTCGACCATTGTTAAGTGGGTCGCGAAAAAAACAGAGTCCAGCCTATGTCTCCCATTGTTAAGTGGGCCTGGGGCTAGAAAAAAACAGAGTCCAGCCTATCCCACCCAGTCTTAACTTCGGCCCTATCTAGCCCATTGTTAAGTGGGTCGCGAAAAAAACAGAGTCCAGCCTATGTCTCCCATTGTTAAGTGGGCTTGGGGCTCGAAAAAAACAGAGTCCAGCCTATCCCACCCAGTCTTAACTTCGGCCCTATCTCGCCCATTGTTAAGTGGGTCGCGAAAAAAACAGAGTCCAGCCTATGTCTCCCATTGTTAAGTGAGCTTGGGGCTCGAAAAAAACAGAGTCCAGCCTATCCCACCCAGTCTTAACTTCGGCCCTATCTCGCCCATTGTTAAGTGGGTCGCGAAAAAAACAGAGTCCAGCCTATGTCTCCCATTGTTAAGTGGGCTTGGGGCTCGAAAAAAACAGAGTCCAGCCAATGTCTCCCATTGTTAAGTGGGTATGGGGCTCGAAAAAAACAGAGTCCAGCCTATCCCACCCAGTCTTAACTTCGGCCCTATCTAGCCCATTGTTAAGTGGGTCGCGAAAAAAACAGAGTCCAGCCTATGTCGCCCATTGTTAAGTGGGCTTGGGGCTCGAAAAAAACAGAGTCCAGCCTATCCCACCCAGTCTTAACTTCGGCCCTATCTCGCCCATTGTTAAGTGGGTCGCGAAAAAAACAGAGTCCAGCCTATGTCTCCCATTGTTAAGTTGGCTTGGGGCTCGAAAAAAACAGAGTCCAGCCAATGTCTCCCATTGTTAAGTGGGCTTGGGGCTCGAAAAAAACAGAGTCCAGCCTATCCCACCCAGTCTTAACTTCGGCCCTATCTAGCCCATTGTTAAGTGGGTGGCGAAAAAAACAGAGTTCAGCCTATGTCTCCCATTGTTAAGTGGGCTTGGGGCTAGAAAAAAAACAGAGTCCAGCCTATCTCACCCAGTCTTAACTTCGGCCCTATCTCGCCCATTGTTAAGTGGGTCGCGAAAAAAACAGAGTCCAGCCTATGTCTCCCATTGTTAAGTTGGCTTGGGGCTCGAAAAAAACAGAGTCCAGCCAATGTCTCCCATTGTTAAGTGGGCTTGGGGCTCGAAAAAAACAGAGTCCAGCCTATCCCACCCAGTCTTAACTTCGGCCCTATCTAGCCCATTGTTAAGTGGGTGGCGAAAAAAACAGAGTTCAGCCTATGTCTCCCATTGTTAAGTGGGCTTGGGGCTAGAAAAAAAACAGAGTCCAGCCTATCTCACCCAGTCTTAACTTCGGCCCTATCTCGCCCATTGTTAAGTGGGTCGCGAAAAAAACAGAGTCCAGCCTATGTCGCCCATTGTTAAGTGGGCTTGGGGCTCGAAAAAAACGGAGTCCAGCCTATCCCACCCAGTCTTAACTTCGGCCCTATCTAGCCCATTGTTAAGTGGGTGGCGAAAAAAACAGAGTTCAGCCTATGTCTCCCATTGTTAAGTGGGCTTGGGGCTAGAAAAAAACAGAGTCCAGCCTATCCCACCCAGTCTTAACTTCGGCCCTATCTCGCCCATTGTTAAGTGGGTCGCAAAAAAAACAGAGTCCAGCCTATGTCTCCCATTGTTAAGTGGGCTTGGGGCTCGAAAAAAACAGAGTCCAGCCTATCCCACCCAGTCTTAACTTCGGCCCTATCTCGCCCATTGTTAAGTGGGTCGCGAAAAAAACAGAGTCCAGCCTATGTCGCCCATTGTTAAGTGGGCTTGGGGCTCGAAAAAAACAGAGTCCAGCCTATCCCACCCAGTCTTAACTTCGGCCCTATCTAGCCCATTGTTAAGTGGGTCGCGATAAAAACAGCCTATCCCACCCAGTCTTAACTTCGGCCCTATCTAGCCCATTGTTAAGTGGGTCGCGAAAAAAACAGAGTCCAGCCTATGTCGCCCATTGTTAAGTGGGCTTGGGGCTCGAAAAAAACAGAGTCCAGCCTATCCCACCCAGTCTTAACTTCGGCCCTATCTCGACCATTGTTAAGTGGGTCGCGAAAAAAACAGAGTCCAGCCTATGTCTCCCATTGTTAAGTGGGCCTGGGGCTAGAAAAAAACAGAGTCCAGCCTATCCCACCCAGTCTTAACTTCGGCCCTATCTAGCCCATTGTTAAGTGGGTCGCGAAAAAAACAGAGTCCAGCCTATGTCTCCCATTGTTAAGTGGGCTTGGGGCTCGAAAAAAACAGAGTCCAGCCTATCCCACCCAGTCTTAACTTCGGCCCTATCTCGCCCATTGTTAAGTGGGTCGCGAAAAAAACAGAGTCCAGCCTATGTCTCCCATTGTTAAGTGAGCTTGGGGCTCGAAAAAAACAGAGTCCAGCCTATCCCACCCAGTCTTAACTTCGGCCCTATCTCGCCCATTGTTAAGTGGGTCGCGAAAAAAACAGAGTCCAGCCTATGTCTCCCATTGTTAAGTGGGCTTGGGGCTCGAAAAAAACAGAGTCCAGCCCATCCCACCCAGTCTTAACTTCGGCCCTATCTCGCCCATTGTTAAGTGGGTCGCGAAAAAAACAGAGTCCAGCCTATGTCGCCCATTGTTAAGTGGGCTTGGGGCTAGAAAAAAAACAGAGTCCAGCCTATCTCACCCAGTCTTAACTTCGGCCCTATCTCGCCCATTGTTAAGTGGGTCGCGAAAAAAACAGAGTCCAGCCTATGTCGCCCATTGTTAAGTGGGCTTGGGGCTCGAAAAAAACGGAGTCCAGCCTATCCCACCCAGTCTTAACTTCGGCCCTATCTAGCCCATTGTTAAGTGGGTGGCGAAAAAAACAGAGTTCAGCCTATGTCTCCCATTGTTAAGTGGGCTTGGGGCTAGAAAAAAACAGAGTCCAGCCTATCCCACCCAGTCTTAACTTCGGCCCTATCTCGCCCATTGTTAAGTGGGTCGCGAAAAAAACAGAGTCCAGCCTATGTCTCCCATTGTTAAGTGGGCTTGGGGCTCGAAAAAAACAGAGTCCAGCCTATCCCACCCAGTCTTAACTTCGGCCCTATCTCGCCCATTGTTAAGTGGGTCGCGAAAAAAACAGAGTCCAGCCTATGTCGCCCATTGTTAAGTGGGCTTGGGGCTCGAAAAAAACAGAGTCCAGCCTATCCCACCCAGTCTTAACTTCGGCCCTATCTAGCCCATTGTTAAGTGGGTCGCGATAAAAACAGCCTATCCCACCCAGTCTTAACTTCGGCCCTATCTAGCCCATTGTTAAGTGGGTCGCGAAAAAAACAGAGTCCAGCCTATGTCTCCCATTGTTAAGTGGGCCTGGGGCTAGAAAAAAACAGAGTCCAGCCTATCCCACCCAGTCTTAACTTCGGCCCTATCTAGCCCATTGTTAAGTGGGTTGCGAAAAAAACAGAGTCCAGCCTATGTCTCCCATTGTTAAGTGGGCTTGGGGCTCGAAAAAAACAGAGTCCAGCCTATCCCACCCAGTCTTAACTTCGGCCCTATCTCGCCCATTGTTAAGTGGGTCGCGAAAAAAACAGAGTCCAGCCTATGTCGCCCATTGTTAAGTGGGCTTGGGGCTCGAAAAAAACAGAGTCCAGCCTATCCCACCCAGTCTTAACTTCGGCCCTATCTAGCCCATTGTTAAGTGGGTCGCGATAAAAACAGCCTATCCCACCCAGTCTTAACTTCGGCCCTATCTCGCCCATTGTTAAGTGGGTCGCGAAAAAAACAGAGTCCAGCCTATGTCTCCCATTGTTAAGTGGGCCTGGGGCTAGAAAAAAACAGAGTCCAGCCTATCCCACCCAGTCTTAACTTCGGCCCTATCTAGCCCATTGTTAAGTGGGTGGCGAAAAAAACAGAGTTCAGCCTATGTCTCCCATTGTTAAGTGGGCTTGGGGCTAGAAAAAAACAGAGTCCAGCCTATCCCACCCAGTCTTAACTTCGGCCCTATCTCGCCCATTGTTAAGTGGGTCGCGAAAAAAACAGAGTCCAGCCTATGTCTCCCATTGTTAAGTGGGCTTGGGGCTCGAAAAAAACAGAGTCCAGCCTATCCCACCCAGTCTTAACTTCGGCCCTATCTCGCCCATTGTTAAGTGGGTCGCGAAAAAAACAGAGTCCAGCCTATGTCGCCCATTGTTAAGTGGGCTTGGGGCTCGAAAAAAACAGAGTCCAGCCTATCCCACCCAGTCTTAACTTCGGCCCTATCTAGCCCATTGTTAAGTGGGTCGCGATAAAAACAGCCTATCCCACCCAGTCTTAACTTCGGCCATATCTAGCCCATTGTTAAGTGGGTCGCGAAAAAAACAGAGTCCAGCCTATGTCGCCCATTGTTAAGTGGGCTTGGGGCTCGAAAAAAACAGAGTCCAGCCTATCCCACCCAGTCTTAACTTCGGCCCTATCTCGCCCATTGTTAAGTGGGTCGCGAAAAAAACAGAGTCCAGCCTATGTCTCCCATTGTTAAGTGGGCCTGGGGCTAGAAAAAAACAGAGTCCAGCCTATCCCACCCAGTCTTAACTTCGGCCCTATCTCGCCCATTGTTAAGTGGGTCGCGAAAAAAACAGAGTCCAGCCTATGTCTCCCATTGTTAAGTGGGCCTGGGGCTAGAAAAAAACAGAGTCCAGCCTATCCCACCCAGTCTTAACTTCGGCCCTATCTAGCCCATTGTTAAGTGGGTCGCGAAAAAAACAGAGTCCAGCCTATGTCGCCCATTGTTAAGTGGGCTTGGGGCTCGAAAAAAACAGAGTCCAGCCTATCCCACCCAGTCTTAACTTCGGCCCTATCTCGCCCATTGTTAAGTGGGTCGCGAAAAAAACAGAGTCCAGCCTATGTCGCCCATTGTTAAGTGGGCTTGGGGCTCGAAAAAAACAGAGTCCAGCCTATCCCACCCAGTCTTAACTTCGGCCCTATCTAGCCCATTGTTAAGTGGGTCGCGAAAAAAACAGAGTCCAGCCTATGTCGCCCATTGTTAAGTGGGCTTGGGGCTCGAAAAAAACAGAGTCCAGCCTATCCCACCCAGTCTTAACTTCGGCCCTATCTCGCCCATTGTTAAGTGGGTCGCGAAAAAAACAGAGTCCAGCCTATGTCTCCCATTGTTAAGTGGGCTTGGGGCTCGAAAAAAACAGAGTCCAGCCAATGTCTCCCATTGTTAAGTGGGTATGGGGCTCGAAAAAAACAGAGTCCAGCCTATCCCACCCAGTCTTAACTTCGGCCCTATCTAGCCCATTGTTAAGTGGGTCGCGAAAAAAACAGAGTCCAGCCTATGTCTCCCATTGTTAAGTTGGCTTGGGGCTCGAAAAAAACAGAGTCCAGCCTATCTCACCCAGTCTTAACTTCGGCCCTATCTCGCCCATTGTTAAGTGGGTCGCGAAAAAAACAGAGTCCAGCCTATGTCTCCCATTGTTAAGTGGGCTTGGGGCTCGAAAAAAACAGAGTCCAGCCTATCCCACCCAGTCTTAACTTCGGCCCTATCTCGCCCATTGTTAAGTGGGTCGCGAAAAAAACAGAGTCCAGCCTATGTCGCCCATTGTTAAGTGGGCTTGGGGCTCGAAAAAAACAGAGTCCAGCCTATCCCACCCAGTCTTAACTTCGGCCCTATCTAGCCCATTGTTAAGTGGGTCGCGAAAAAAACAGAGTCCAGCCTATGTCGCCCATTGTTAAGTGGGCTTGGGGCTCGAAAAAAACAGAGTCCAGCCTATCCCACCCAGTCTTAACTTCGGCCCTATCTCGCCCATTGTTAAGTGGGTCGCGAAAAAAACAGAGTCCAGCCTATGTCTCCCATTGTTAAGTGGGCTTGGGGCTCGAAAAAAACAGAGTCCAGCCAATGTCTCCCATTGTTAAGTGGGTATGGGGCTCGAAAAAAACAGAGTCCAGCCTATCCCACCCAGTCTTAACTTCGGCCCTATCTAGCCCATTGTTAAGTGGGTCGCGAAAAAAACAGAGTCCAGCCTATGTCTCCCATTGTTAAGTTGGCTTGGGGCTCGAAAAAAACAGAGTCCAGCCTATCTCACCCAGTCTTAACTTCGGCCCTATCTCGCCCATTGTTAAGTGGGTCGCGAAAAAAACAGAGTCCAGCCTATGTCTCCCATTGTTAAGTGGGCTTGGGGCTCGAAAAAAACAGAGTCCAGCCTATCCCACCCAGTCTTAACTTCGGCCCTATCTCGCCCATTGTTAAGTGGGTCGCGAAAAAAACAGAGTCCAGCCTATGTCGCCCATTGTTAAGTGGGCTTGGGGCTCGAAAAAAACGGAGTCCAGCCTATCCCACCCAGTCTTAACTTCGGCCCTATCTAGCCCATTGTTAAGTGGGTGGCGAAAAAAACAGAGTTCAGCCTATGTCTCCCATTGTTAAGTGGGCTTGGGGCTAGAAAAAAACAGAGTCCAGCCTATCCCACCCAGTCTTAACTTCGGCCCTATCTCGCCCATTGTTAAGTGGGTCGCGAAAAAAACAGAGTCCAGCCTATGTCTCCCATTGTTAAGTGGGCCTGGGGCTAGAAAAAAACAGAGTCCAGCCTATCCCACCCAGTCTTAACTTCGGCCCTATCTAGCCCATTGTTAAGTGGGTCGCGAAAAAAACAGAGTCCAGCCTATGTCTCCCATTGTTAAGTGGGCTTGGGGCTCGAAAAAAACAGAGTCCAGCCTATCCCACCCAGTCTTAACTTCGGCCCTATCTCGCCCATTGTTAAGTGGGTCGCGAAAAAAACAGAGTCCAGCCTATGTCTCCCATTGTTAAGTGAGCTTGGGGCTCGAAAAAAACAGAGTCCAGCCTATCCCACCCAGTCTTAACTTCGGCCCTATCTCGCCCATTGTTAAGTGGGTCGCGAAAAAAACAGAGTCCAGCCTATGTCTCCCATTGTTAAGTGGGCCTGGGGCTAGAAAAAAACAGAGTCCAGCCTATCCCACCCAGTCTTAACTTCGGCCCTATCTCGCCCATTGTTAAGTGGGTCGCGAAAAAAACAGAGTCCAGCCTATGTCTCCCATTGTTAAGTGGGCTTGGGGCTCGAAAAAAACAGAGTCCAGCCTATCCCACCCAGTCTTAACTTCGGCCCTATCTCGCCCATTGTTAAGTGGGTCGCGAAAAAAACAGAGTCCAGCCTATGTCGCCCATTGTTAAGTGGGCTTGGGGCTCGAAAAAAACGGAGTCCAGCCTATCCCACCCAGTCTTAACTTCGGCCCTATCTAGCCCATTGTTAAGTGGGTGGCGAAAAAAACAGAGTTCAGCCTATGTCTCCCATTGTTAAGTGGGCTTGGGGCTAGAAAAAAACAGAGTCCAGCCTATCCCACCCAGTCTTAACTTCGGCCCTATCTCGCCCATTGTTAAGTGGGTCGCGAAAAAAACAGAGTCCAGCCTATGTCTCCCATTGTTAAGTGGGCTTGGGGCTCGAAAAAAACAGAGTCCAGCCTATCCCACCCAGTCTTAACTTCGGCCCTATCTCGCCCATTGTTAAGTGGGTCGCGAAAAAAACAGAGTCCAGCCTATGTCGCCCATTGTTAAGTGGGCTTGGGGCTCGAAAAAAACAGAGTCCAGCCTATCCCACCCAGTCTTAACTTCGGCCCTATCTAGCCCATTGTTAAGTGGGTCGCGATAAAAACAGCCTATCCCACCCAGTCTTAACTTCGGCCCTATCTAGCCCATTGTTAAGTGGGTGGCGAAAAAAACAGAGTTCAGCCTATGTCTCCCATTGTTAAGTGGGCTTGGGGCTAGAAAAAAACAGAGTCCAGCCTATCCCACCCAGTCTTAACTTCGGCCCTATCTCGCCCATTGTTAAGTGGGTCGCGAAAAAAACAGAGTCCAGCCTATGTCTCCCATTGTTAAGTGGGCCTGGGGCTAGAAAAAAACAGAGTCCAGCCTATCCCACCCAGTCTTAACTTCGGCCCTATCTAGCCCATTGTTAAGTGGGTCGCGAAAAAAACAGAGTCCAGCCTATGTCTCCCATTGTTAAGTGGGCTTGGGGCTCGAAAAAAACAGAGTCCAGCCTATCCCACCCAGTCTTAACTTCGGCCCTATCTCGCCCATTGTTAAGTGGGTCGCGAAAAAAACAGAGTCCAGCCTATGTCTCCCATTGTTAAGTGAGCTTGGGGCTCGAAAAAAACAGAGTCCAGCCTATCCCACCCAGTCTTAACTTCGGCCCTATCTCGCCCATTGTTAAGTGGGTCGCGAAAAAAAACAGAGTCCAGCCTATGTCTCCCATTGTTAAGTGGGCTTGGGGCTCGAAAAAAACAGAGTCCAGCCTATCCCACCCAGTCTTAACTTCGGCCCTATCTCGCCCATTGTTAAGTGGGTCGCGAAAAAAAACAGAGTCCAGCCTATGTCTCCCATTGTTAAGTGGGCTTGGGGCTCGAAAAAAACAGAGTCCAGCCTATCCCACCCAGTCTTAACTTCGGCCCTATCTCGCCCATTGTTAAGTGGGTCGCGAAAAAAACAGAGTCCAGCCTATGTCTCCCATTGTTAAGTGGGCTTTGGGCTCGAAAAAAACAGAGTCCAGCCTATCCCACCCAGTCTTAACTTCGGCCCTATCTAGCCCATTGTTAAGTGGGTCGCGAAAAAAACAGAGTCCAGCCTATGTCTCCCATTGTTAAGTGGGCTTGGGGCTCGAAAAAAACAGAGTCCAGCCTATAACACCCAGTCTTAACTTCGGCCCTATTTCGCCCATTGTTAAGTGGGTCGCGAAAAAAACAGAGTTCAGCCTATGTCTCCCATTGTTAAGTGGGCTTGGGGCTAGAAAAAAACAGAGTCCAGCCTATCCCACCCAGTCTTAACTTCGGCCCTATCTCGCCCATTGTTAAGTGGGTCGCGAAAAAAACAGAGTCCAGCCTATGTCTCCCATTGTTAAGTGGGCTTGGGGCTCGAAAAAAACAGAGTCCAGCCTATCCCACCCAGTCTTAACTTCGGCCCTATCTCGCCCATTGTTAAGTGGGTCGCGAAAAAAACAGAGTCCAGCCTATGTCGCCCATTGTTAAGTGGGCTTGGGGCTCGAAAAAAACGGAGTCCAGCCTATCCCACCCAGTCTTAACTTCGGCCCTATCTAGCCCATTGTTAAGTGGGTGGCGAAAAAAACAGAGTTCAGCCTATGTCTCCCATTGTTAAGTGGGCTTGGGGCTAGAAAAAAACAGAGTCCAGCCTATCCCACCCAGTCTTAACTTCGGCCCTATCTCGCCCATTGTTAAGTGGGTCGCGAAAAAAACAGAGTCCAGCCTATGTCTCCCATTGTTAAGTGGGCTTGGGGCTCGAAAAAAACAGAGTCCAGCCTATCCCACCCAGTCTTAACTTCGGCCCTATCTCGCCCATTGTTAAGTGGGTCGCGAAAAAAACAGAGTCCAGCCTATGTCGCCCATTGTTAAGTGGGCTTGGGGCTCGAAAAAAACAGAGTCCAGCCTATCCCACCCAGTCTTAACTTCGGCCCTATCTAGCCCATTGTTAAGTGGGTCGCGATAAAAACAGCCTATCCCACCCAGTCTTAACTTCGGCCCTATCTAGCCCATTGTTAAGTGGGTCGCGAAAAAAACAGAGTCCAGCCTATGTCGCCCATTGTTAAGTGGGCTTGGGGCTCGAAAAAAACAGAGTCCAGCCTATCCCACCCAGTCTTAACTTCGGCCCTATCTCGCCCATTGTTAAGTGGGTCGCGAAAAAAACAGAGTCCAGCCTATGTCTCCCATTGTTAAGTGGGCCTGGGGCTAGAAAAAAACAGAGTCCAGCCTATCCCACCCAGTCTTAACTTCGGCCCTATCTAGCCCATTGTTAAGTGGGTCGCGAAAAAAACAGAGTCCAGCCTATGTCTCCCATTGTTAAGTGGGCTTGGGGCTCGAAAAAAACAGAGTCCAGCCTATCCCACCCAGTCTTAACTTCGGCCCTATCTCGCCCATTGTTAAGTGGGTCGCGAAAAAAACAGAGTCCAGCCTATGTCTCCCATTGTTAAGTGGGCTTGGGGCTCGAAAAAAACAGAGTCCAGCCCATCCCACCCAGTCTTAACTTCGGCCCTATCTCGCCCATTGTTAAGTGGGTCGCGAAAAAAACAGAGTCCAGCCTATGTCGCCCATTGTTAAGTGGGCTTGGGGCTCGAAAAAAACAGAGTCCAGCCTATCCCACCCAGTCTTAACTTCGGCCCTATCTAGCCCATTGTTAAGTGGGTCGCGAAAAAAACAGAGTCCAGCCTATGTCGCCCATTGTTAAGTGGGCTTGGGGCTCGAAAAAAACAGAGTCCAGCCTATCCCACCCAGTCTTAACTTCGGCCCTATCTCGCCCATTGTTAAGTGGGTCGCGAAAAAAACAGAGTCCAGCCTATGTCTCCCATTGTTAAGTGGGCTTGGGGCTCGAAAAAAACAGAGTCCAGCCAATGTCTCCCATTGTTAAGTGGGTATGGGGCTCGAAAAAAACAGAGTCCAGCCTATCCCACCAAGTCTTAACTTCGGCCCTATCTAGCCCATTGTTAAGTGGGTCGCGAAAAAAACAGAGTCCAGCCTATGTCGCCCATTGTTAAGTGGGCTTGGGGCTCGAAAAAAACAGAGTCCAGCCTATCCCACCCAGTCTTAACTTCGGCCCTATCTCGCCCATTGTTAAGTGGGTCGCGAAAAAAACAGAGTCCAGCCTATGTCTCCCATTGTTAAGTTGGCTTGGGGCTCGAAAAAACAGAGTCCAGCCAATGTCTCCCATTGTTAAGTGGGCTTGGGGCTCGAAAAAAACAGAGTCCAGCCTATCCCACCCAGTCTTAACTTCGGCCCTATCTAGCCCATTGTTAAGTGGGTGGCGAAAAAAACAGAGTTCAGCCTATGTCTCCCATTGTTAAGTGGGCTTGGGGCTAGAAAAAAAACAGAGTCCAGCCTATCTCACCCAGTCTTAACTTCGGCCCTATCTCGCCCATTGTTAAGTGGGTCGCGAAAAAAACAGAGTCCAGCCTATGTCGCCCATTGTTAAGTGGGCTTGGGGCTCGAAAAAAACAGAGTCCAGCCTATCCCACCCAGTCTTAACTTCGGCCCTATCTAGCCCATTGTTAAGTGGGTCGCGATAAAAACAGCCTATCCCACCCAGTCTTAACTTCGGCCCTATCTAGCCCATTGTTAAGTGGGTCGCGAAAAAAACAGAGTCCAGCCTATGTCGCCCATTGTTAAGTGGGCTTGGGGCTCGAAAAAAACAGAGTCCAGCCTATCCCACCCAGTCTTAACTTCGGCCCTATCTCGCCCATTGTTAAGTGGGTCGCGAAAAAAACAGAGTCCAGCCTATGTCTCCCATTGTTAAGTGGGCCTGGGGCTAGAAAAAAACAGAGTCCAGCCTATCCCACCCAGTCTTAACTTCGGCCCTATCTAGCCCATTGTTAAGTGGGTCGCGAAAAAAACAGAGTCCAGCCTATGTCTCCCATTGTTAAGTGGGCTTGGGGCTCGAAAAAAACAGAGTCCAGCCTATCCCACCCAGTCTTAACTTCGGCCCTATCTCGCCCATTGTTAAGTGGGTCGCGAAAAAAACAGAGTCCAGCCTATGTCTCCCATTGTTAAGTGAGCTTGGGGCTCGAAAAAAACAGAGTCCAGCCTATCCCACCCAGTCTTAACTTCGGCCCTATCTCGCCCATTGTTAAGTGGGTCGCGAAAAAAACAGAGTCCAGCCTATGTCTCCCATTGTTAAGTGGGCTTGGGGCTCGAAAAAAACAGAGTCCAGCCCATCCCACCCAGTCTTAACTTCGGCCCTATCTCGCCCATTGTTAAGTGGGTCGCGAAAAAAACAGAGTCCAGCCTATGTCGCCCATTGTTAAGTGGGCTTGGGGCTCGAAAAAAACAGAGTCCAGCCTATCCCACCCAGTCTTAACTTCGGCCCTATCTAGCCCATTGTTAAGTGGGTGGCGAAAAAAACAGAGTTCAGCCTATGTCTCCCATTGTTAAGTGGGCTTGGGGCTAGAAAAAAACAGAGTCCAGCCTATCCCACCCAGTCTTAACTTCGGCCCTATCTCGCCCATTGTTAAGTGGGTCGCGAAAAAAACAGAGTCCAGCCTATGTCTCCCATTGTTAAGTGGGCCTGGGGCTAGAAAAAAACAGAGTCCAGCCTATCCCACCCAGTCTTAACTTCGGCCCTATCTAGCCCATTGTTAAGTGGGTCGCGAAAAAAACAGAGTCCAGCCTATGTCTCCCATTGTTAAGTGGGCTTGGGGCTCGAAAAAAACAGAGTCCAGCCTATCCCACCCAGTCTTAACTTCGGCCCTATCTCGCCCATTGTTAAGTGGGTCGCGAAAAAAACAGAGTCCAGCCTATGTCTCCCATTGTTAAGTGAGCTTGGGGCTCGAAAAAAACAGAGTCCAGCCTATCCCACCCAGTCTTAACTTCGGCCCTATCTCGCCCATTGTTAAGTGGGTCGCGAAAAAAAACAGAGTCCAGCCTATGTCTCCCATTGTTAAGTGGGCATGGGGCTCGAAAAAAACAGAGTCCAGCCTATCCCACCCAGTCTTAACTTCGGCCCTATCTCGCCCATTGTTAAGTGGGTCGCGAAAAAAAACAGAGTCCAGCCTATGTCTCCCATTGTTAAGTGGGCTTGGGGCTCGAAAAAAACAGAGTCCAGCCTATCCCACCCAGTCTTAACTTCGGCCCTATCTCGCCCATTGTTAAGTGGGTCGCGAAAAAAACAGAGTCCAGCCTATGTCTCCCATTGTTAAGTGGGCTTTGGGCTCGAAAAAAACAGAGTCCAGCCTATCCCACCCAGTCTTAACTTCGGCCCTATCTAGCCCATTGTTAAGTGGGTCGCGAAAAAAACAGAGTCCAGCCTATGTCTCCCATTGTTAAGTGGGCTTGGGGCTCGAAAAAAACAGAGTCCAGCCTATAACACCCAGTCTTAACTTCGGCCCTATTTCGCCCATTGTTAAGTGGGTCGCGAAAAAAACAGAGTTCAGCCTATGTCTCCCATTGTTAAGTGGGCTTGGGGCTAGAAAAAAACAGAGTCCAGCCTATCCCACCCAGTCTTAACTTCGGCCCTATCTCGCCCATTGTTAAGTGGGTCGCGAAAAAAACAGAGTCCAGCCTATGTCTCCCATTGTTAAGTGGGCTTGGGGCTCGAAAAAAACAGAGTCCAGCCTATCCCACCCAGTCTTAACTTCGGCCCTATCTCGCCCATTGTTAAGTGGGTCGCGAAAAAAACAGAGTCCAGCCTATGTCGCCCATTGTTAAGTGGGCTTGGGGCTCGAAAAAAACGGAGTCCAGCCTATCCCACCCAGTCTTAACTTCGGCCCTATCTAGCCCATTGTTAAGTGGGTGGCGAAAAAAACAGAGTTCAGCCTATGTCTCCCATTGTTAAGTGGGCTTGGGGCTAGAAAAAAACAGAGTCCAGCCTATCCCACCCAGTCTTAACTTCGGCCCTATCTCGCCCATTGTTAAGTGGGTCGCGAAAAAAACAGAGTCCAGCCTATGTCTCCCATTGTTAAGTGGGCTTGGGGCTCGAAAAAAACAGAGTCCAGCCTATCCCACCCAGTCTTAACTTCGGCCCTATCTCGCCCATTGTTAAGTGGGTCGCGAAAAAAACAGAGTCCAGCCTATGTCGCCCATTGTTAAGTGGGCTTGGGGCTCGAAAAAAACAGAGTCCAGCCTATCCCACCCAGTCTTAACTTCGGCCCTATCTAGCCCATTGTTAAGTGGGTCGCGATAAAAACAGCCTATCCCACCCAGTCTTAACTTCGGCCCTATCTAGCCCATTGTTAAGTGGGTCGCGAAAAAAACAGAGTCCAGCCTATGTCGCCCATTGTTAAGTGGGCTTGGGGCTCGAAAAAAACAGAGTCCAGCCTATCCCACCCAGTCTTAACTTCGGCCCTATCTCGCCCATTGTTAAGTGGGTCGCGAAAAAAACAGAGTCCAGCCTATGTCGCCCATTGTTAAGTGGGCTTGGGGCTCGAAAAAAACAGAGTCCAGCCTATCCCACCCAGTCTTAACTTCGGCCCTATCTAGCCCATTGTTAAGTGGGTCGCGAAAAAAACAGAGTCCAGCCTATGTCGCCCATTGTTAAGTGGGCTTGGGGCTCGAAAAAAACAGAGTCCAGCCTATCCCACCCAGTCTTAACTTCGGCCCTATCTCGCCCATTGTTAAGTGGGTCGCGAAAAAAACAGAGTCCAGCCTATGTCTCCCATTGTTAAGTGGGCTTGGGGCTCGAAAAAAACAGAGTCCAGCCAATGTCTCCCATTGTTAAGTGGGTATGGGGCTCGAAAAAAACAGAGTCCAGCCTATCCCACCAAGTCTTAACTTCGGCCCTATCTAGCCCATTGTTAAGTGGGTCGCGAAAAAAACAGAGTCCAGCCTATGTCGCCCATTGTTAAGTGGGCTTGGGGCTCGAAAAAAACAGAGTCCAGCCTATCCCACCCAGTCTTAACTTCGGCCCTATCTCGCCCATTGTTAAGTGGGTCGCGAAAAAAACAGAGTCCAGCCTATGTCTCCCATTGTTAAGTTGGCTTGGGGCTCGAAAAAACAGAGTCCAGCCAATGTCTCCCATTGTTAAGTGGGCTTGGGGCTCGAAAAAAACAGAGTCCAGCCTATCCCACCCAGTCTTAACTTCGGCCCTATCTAGCCCATTGTTAAGTGGGTGGCGAAAAAAACAGAGTTCAGCCTATGTCTCCCATTGTTAAGTGGGCTTGGGGCTAGAAAAAAAACAGAGTCCAGCCTATCTCACCCAGTCTTAACTTCGGCCCTATCTCGCCCATTGTTAAGTGGGTCGCGAAAAAAACAGAGTCCAGCCTATGTCGCCCATTGTTAAGTGGGCTTGGGGCTCGAAAAAAACAGAGTCCAGCCTATCCCACCCAGTCTTAACTTCGGCCCTATCTAGCCCATTGTTAAGTGGGTCGCGATAAAAACAGCCTATCCCACCCAGTCTTAACTTCGGCCCTATCTAGCCCATTGTTAAGTGGGTCGCGAAAAAAACAGAGTCCAGCCTATGTCGCCCATTGTTAAGTGGGCTTGGGGCTCGAAAAAAACAGAGTCCAGCCTATCCCACCCAGTCTTAACTTCGGCCCTATCTCGCCCATTGTTAAGTGGGTCGCGAAAAAAACAGAGTCCAGCCTATGTCTCCCATTGTTAAGTGGGCCTGGGGCTAGAAATAAACAGAGTCCAGCCTATCCCACCCAGTCTTAACTTCGGCCCTATCTAGCCCATTGTTAAGTGGGTCGCGAAAAAAACAGAGTCCAGCCTATGTCTCCCATTGTTAAGTGGGCTTGGGGCTCGAAAAAAACAGAGTCCAGCCTATCCCACCCAGTCTTAACTTCGGCCCTATCTCGCCCATTGTTAAGTGGGTCGCGAAAAAAACAGAGTCCAGCCTATGTCTCCCATTGTTAAGTGAGCTTGGGGCTCGAAAAAAACAGAGTCCAGCCTATCCCACCCAGTCTTAACTTCGGCCCTATCTCGCCCATTGTTAAGTGGGTCGCGAAAAAAACAGAGTCCAGCCTATGTCTCCCATTGTTAAGTGGGCTTGGGGCTCGAAAAAAACAGAGTCCAGCCCATCCCACCCAGTCTTAACTTCGGCCCTATCTCGCCCATTGTTAAGTGGGTCGCGAAAAAAACAGAGTCCAGCCTATGTCGCCCATTGTTAAGTGGGCTTGGGGCTCGAAAAAAACAGAGTCCAGCCTATCCCACCCAGTCTTAACTTCGGCCCTATCTAGCCCATTGTTAAGTGGGTCGCGAAAAAAACAGAGTCCAGCCTATGTCGCCCATTGTTAAGTGGGCTTGGGGCTCGAAAAAAACAGAGTCCAGCCTATCCCACCCAGTCTTAACTTCGGCCCTATCTCGCCCATTGTTAAGTGGGTCGCGAAAAAAACAGAGTCCAGCCTATGTCTCCCATTGTTAAGTGGGCTTGGGGCTCGAAAAAAACAGAGTCCAGCCAATGTCTCCCATTGTTAAGTGGGTATGGGGCTCGAAAAAAACAGAGTCCAGCCTATCCCACCAAGTCTTAACTTCGGCCCTATCTAGCCCATTGTTAAGTGGGTCGCGAAAAAAACAGAGTCCAGCCTATGTCGCCCATTGTTAAGTGGGCTTGGGGCTCGAAAAAAACAGAGTCCAGCCTATCCCACCCAGTCTTAACTTCGGCCCTATCTCGCCCATTGTTAAGTGGGTCGCGAAAAAAACAGAGTCCAGCCTATGTCTCCCATTGTTAAGTTGGCTTGGGGCTCGAAAAAAACAGAGTCCAGCCAATGTCTCCCATTGTTAAGTGGGCTTGGGGCTCGAAAAAAACAGAGTCCAGCCTATCCCACCCAGTCTTAACTTCGGCCCTATCTAGCCCATTGTTAAGTGGGTGGCGAAAAAAACAGAGTTCAGCCTATGTCTCCCATTGTTAAGTGGGCTTGGGGCTAGAAAAAAAACAGAGTCCAGCCTATCTCACCCAGTCTTAACTTCGGCCCTATCTCGCCCATTGTTAAGTGGGTCGCGAAAAAAACAGAGTCCAGCCTATGTCGCCCATTGTTAAGTGGGCTTGGGGCTCGAAAAAAACAGAGTCCAGCCTATCCCACCCAGTCTTAACTTCGGCCCTATCTAGCCCATTGTTAAGTGGGTCGCGATAAAAACAGCCTATCCCACCCAGTCTTAACTTCGGCCCTATCTAGCCCATTGTTAAGTGGGTCGCGAAAAAAACAGAGTCCAGCCTATGTCGCCCATTGTTAAGTGGGCTTGGGGCTCGAAAAAAACAGAGTCCAGCCTATCCCACCCAGTCTTAACTTCGGCCCTATCTCGCCCATTGTTAAGTGGGTCGCGAAAAAAACAGAGTCCAGCCTATGTCTCCCATTGTTAAGTGGGCCTGGGGCTAGAAAAAAACAGAGTCCAGCCTATCCCACCCAGTCTTAACTTCGGCCCTATCTAGCCCATTGTTAAGTGGGTCGCGAAAAAAACAGAGTCCAGCCTATGTCTCCCATTGTTAAGTGGGCTTGGGGCTCGAAAAAAACAGAGTCCAGCCTATCCCACCCAGTCTTAACTTCGGCCCTATCTCGCCCATTGTTAAGTGGGTCGCGAAAAAAACAGAGTCCAGCCTATGTCTCCCATTGTTAAGTGAGCTTGGGGCTCGAAAAAAACAGAGTCCAGCCTATCCCACCCAGTCTTAACTTCGGCCCTATCTCGCCCATTGTTAAGTGGGTCGCGAAAAAAACAGAGTCCAGCCTATGTCTCCCATTGTTAAGTGGGCTTGGGGCTCGAAAAAAACAGAGTCCAGCCCATCCCACCCAGTCTTAACTTCGGCCCTATCTCGCCCATTGTTAAGTGGGTCGCGAAAAAAACAGAGTCCAGCCTATGTCGCCCATTGTTAAGTGGGCTTGGGGCTCGAAAAAAACAGAGTCCAGCCTATCCCACCCAGTCTTAACTTCGGCCCTATCTAGCCCATTGTTAAGTGGGTCGCGAAAAAAACAGAGTCCAGCCTATGTCGCCCATTGTTAAGTGGGCTTGGGGCTCGAAAAAAACAGAGTCCAGCCTATCCCACCCAGTCTTAACTTCGGCCCTATCTCGCCCATTGTTAAGTGGGTCGCGAAAAAAACAGAGTCCAGCCTATGTCTCCCATTGTTAAGTGGGCTTGGGGCTCGAAAAAAACAGAGTCCAGCCAATGTCTCCCATTGTTAAGTGGGTATGGGGCTCGAAAAAAACAGAGTCCAGCCTATCCCACCAAGTCTTAACTTCGGCCCTATCTAGCCCATTGTTAAGTGGGTCGCGAAAAAAACAGAGTCCAGCCTATGTCGCCCATTGTTAAGTGGGCTTGGGGCTCGAAAAAAACAGAGTCCAGCCTATCCCACCCAGTCTTAACTTCGGCCCTATCTCGCCCATTGTTAAGTGGGTCGCGAAAAAAACAGAGTCCAGCCTATGTCTCCCATTGTTAAGTTGGCTTGGGGCTCGAAAAAAACAGAGTCCAGCCAATGTCTCCCATTGTTAAGTGGGCTTGGGGCTAGAAAAAAAACAGAGTCCAGCCTATCTCACCCAGTCTTAACTTCGGCCCTATCTCGCCCATTGTTAAGTGGGTCGCGAAAAAAACAGAGTCCAGCCTATGTCGCCCATTGTTAAGTGGGCTTGGGGCTCGAAAAAAACAGAGTCCAGCCTATCCCACCCAGTCTTAACTTCGGCCCTATCTAGCCCATTGTTAAGTGGGTCGCGATAAAAACAGCCTATCCCACCCAGTCTTAACTTCGGCCCTATCTAGCCCATTGTTAAGTGGGTCGCGAAAAAAACAGAGTCCAGCCTATGTCGCCCATTGTTAAGTGGGCTTGGGGCTCGAAAAAAACAGAGTCCAGCCTATCCCACCCAGTCTTAACTTCGGCCCTATCTCGCCCATTGTTAAGTGGGTCGCGAAAAAAACAGAGTCCAGCCTATGTCTCCCATTGTTAAGTGGGCCTGGGGCTAGAAAAAAACAGAGTCCAGCCTATCCCACCCAGTCTTAACTTCGGCCCTATCTAGCCCATTGTTAAGTGGGTCGCGAAAAAAACAGAGTCCAGCCTATGTCTCCCATTGTTAAGTGGGCTTGGGGCTCGAAAAAAACAGAGTCCAGCCTATCCCACCCAGTCTTAACTTCGGCCCTATCTCGCCCATTGTTAAGTGGGTCGCGAAAAAAACAGAGTCCAGCCTATGTCTCCCATTGTTAAGTGAGCTTGGGGCTCGAAAAAAACAGAGTCCAGCCTATCCCACCCAGTCTTAACTTCGGCCCTATCTCGCCCATTGTTAAGTGGGTCGCGAAAAAAACAGAGTCCAGCCTATGTCTCCCATTGTTAAGTGGGCTTGGGGCTCGAAAAAAACAGAGTCCAGCCCATCCCACCCAGTCTTAACTTCGGCCCTATCTCGCCCATTGTTAAGTGGGTCGCGAAAAAAACAGAGTCCAGCCTATGTCGCCCATTGTTAAGTGGGCTTGGGGCTCGAAAAAAACAGAGTCCAGCCTATCCCACCCAGTCTTAACTTCGGCCCTATCTAGCCCATTGTTAAGTGGGTCGCGAAAAAAACAGAGTCCAGCCTATGTCGCCCATTGTTAAGTGGGCTTGGGGCTCGAAAAAAACAGAGTCCAGCCTATCCCACCCAGTCTTAACTTCGGCCCTATCTCGCCCATTGTTAAGTGGGTCGCGAAAAAAACAGAGTCCAGCCTATGTCTCCCATTGTTAAGTGGGCTTGGGGCTCGAAAAAAACAGAGTCCAGCCAATGTCTCCCATTGTTAAGTGGGTATGGGGCTCGAAAAAAACAGAGTCCAGCCTATCCCACCAAGTCTTAACTTCGGCCCTATCTAGCCCATTGTTAAGTGGGTCGCGAAAAAAACAGAGTCCAGCCTATGTCGCCCATTGTTAAGTGGGCTTGGGGCTCGAAAAAAACAGAGTCCAGCCTATCCCACCCAGTCTTAACTTCGGCCCTATCTCGCCCATTGTTAAGTGGGTCGCGAAAAAAACAGAGTCCAGCCTATGTCTCCCATTGTTAAGTTGGCTTGGGGCTCGAAAAAAACAGAGTCCAGCCAATGTCTCCCATTGTTAAGTGGGCTTGGGGCTCGAAAAAAACAGAGTCCAGCCTATCCCACCCAGTCTTAACTTCGGCCCTATCTAGCCCATTGTTAAGTGGGTGGCGAAAAAAACAGAGTTCAGCCTATGTCTCCCATTGTTAAGTGGGCTTGGGGCTAGAAAAAAAACAGAGTCCAGCCTATCTCACCCAGTCTTAACTTCGGCCCTATCTCGCCCATTGTTAAGTGGGTCGCGAAAAAAACAGAGTCCAGCCTATGTCTCCCATTGTTAAGTGGGCTTGGGGCTCGAAAAAAACAGAGTCCAGCCTATCCCACCCAGTCTTAACTTCGGCCCTATCTCGCCCATTGTTAAGTGGGTCGCGAAAAAAACAGAGTCCAGCCTATGTCGCCCATTGTTAAGTGGGCTTGGGGCTCGAAAAAAACGGAGTCCAGCCTATCCCACCCAGTCTTAACTTCGGCCCTATCTAGCCCATTGTTAAGTGGGTGGCGAAAAAAACAGAGTTCAGCCTATGTCTCCCATTGTTAAGTGGGCTTGGGGCTAGAAAAAAACAGAGTCCAGCCTATCCCACCCAGTCTTAACTTCGGCCCTATCTCGCCCATTGTTAAGTGGGTCGCGAAAAAAACAGAGTCCAGTCTATGTCTCCCATTGTTAAGTGGGCTTGGGGCTCGAAAAAAACAGAGTCCAGCCTATCCCACCCAGTCTTAACTTCGGCCCTATCTCGCCCATTGTTAAGTGGGTCGCGAAAAAAACAGAGTCCAGCCTATGTCGCCCATTGTTAAGTGGGCTTGGGGCTCGAAAAAAACAGAGTCCAGCCTATCCCACCCAGTCTTAACTTCGGCCCTATCTCGCCCATTGTTAAGTGGGTCGCGAAAAAAACAGAGTCCAGCCTATGTCTCCCATTGTTAAGTGGGCCTGGGGCTAGAAAAAAACAGAGTCCAGCCTATCCCACCCAGTCTTAACTTCGGCCATATCTAGCCCATTGTTAAGTGGGTCGCGAAAAAAACAGAGTCCAGCCTATGTCGCCCATTGTTAAGTGGGCTTGGGGCTCGAAAAAAACAGAGTCCAGCCTATCCCACCCAGTCTTAACTTCGGCCCTATCTCGCCCATTGTTAAGTGGGTCGCGAAAAAAACAGAGTCCAGCCTATGTCTCCCATTGTTAAGTGAGCTTGGGGCTCGAAAAAAACAGAGTCCAGCCTATCCCACCCAGTCTTAACTTCGGCCCTATCTCGCCCATTGTTAAGTGGGTCGCGAAATAAACAGAGTCCAGCCTATGTCTCCCATTGTTAAGTGGGCTTGGGGCTCGAAAAAAACAGAGTCCAGCCTATCCCACCCAGTCTTAACTTCGGCCCTATCTCGCCCATTGTTAAGTGGGTCGCGAAAAAAAACAGAGTTCAGCCTATGTCTCCCATTGTTAAGTGGGCTTGGGGCTAGAAAAAAACAGAGTCCAGCCTATCCCACCCAGTCTTAACTTCGGCCCTATCTCGCCCATTGTTAAGTGGGTCGCGAAAAAAACAGAGTCCAGCCTATGTCTCCCATTGTTAAGTGGGCTTGGGGCTCGAAAAAAACAGAGTCCAGCCTATCCCACCCAGTCTTAACTTCGGCCCTATCTCGCCCATTGTTAAGTGGGTCGCGAAAAAAACAGAGTCCAGCCTATGTCGCCCATTGTTAAGTGGGCTTGGGGCTCGAAAAAAACAGAGTCCAGCCTATCCCACCCAGTCTTAACTTCGGCTCTATCTAGCCCATTGTTAAGTGGGTCGCGATAAAAACAGCCTATCCCACCCAGTCTTAACTTCGGCCCTATCTAGCCCATTGTTAAGTGGGTCGCGAAAAAAACAGAGTCCAGCCTATGTCGCCCATTGTTAAGTGGGCTTGGGGCTCGAAAAAAACAGAGTCCAGCCTATCCCACCCAGTCTTAACTTCGGCCCTATCTCGCCCATTGTTAAGTGGGTCGCGAAAAAAACAGAGTCCAGCCTATGTCTCCCATTGTTAAGTGGGCCTGGGGCTAGAAAAAAACAGAGTCCAGCCTATCCCACCCAGTCTTAACTTCGGCCCTATCTAGCCCATTGTTAAGTGGGTCGCGAAAAAAACAGAGTCCAGCCTATGTCTCCCATTGTTAAGTGGGCTTGGGGCTCGAAAAAAACAGAGTCCAGCCTATCCCACCCAGTCTTAACTTCGGCCCTATCTCGCCCATTGTTAAGTGGGTCGCGAAAAAAACAGAGTCCAGCCTATGTCTCCCATTGTTAAGTGAGCTTGGGGCTCGAAAAAAACAGAGTCCAGCCTATCCCACCCAGTCTTAACTTCGGCCCTATCTCGCCCATTGTTAAGTGGGTCGCGAAAAAAACAGAGTCCAGCCTATGTCTCCCATTGTTAAGTGGGCTTGGGGCTCGAAAAAAACAGAGTCCAGCCTATCCCACCCAGTCTTAACTTCGGCCCTATCTCGCCCATTGTTAAGTGGGTCGCGAAAAAAACAGAGTCCAGCCAATGTCGCCCATTGTTAAGTGGGCTTGGGGCTCGAAAAAAACAGAGTCCAGCCAATGTCTCCCATTGTTAAGTGGGCTTGGGGCTCGAAAAAAACAGAGTCCAGCCTATCCCACCCAGTCTTAACTTCGGCCCTATCTAGCCCATTGTTAAGTGGGTGGCGAAAAAAACAGAGTTCAGCCTATGTCTCCCATTGTTAAGTGGGCTTGGGGCTAGAAAAAAACAGAGTCCAGCCTATCCCACCCAGTCTTAACTTCGGCCCTATCTCGCCCATTGTTAAGTGGGTCGCGAAAAAAACAGAGTCCAGCCTATGTCTCCCATTGTTAAGTGGGCTTGGGGCTCGAAAAAAACAGAGTCCAGCCTATCCCACCCAGTCTTAACTTCGGCCCTATCTCGCCCATTGTTAAGTGGGTCGCGAAAAAAAAAGAGTCCAGCCTATGTCGCCCATTGTTAAGTGGGCTTGGGGCTCGAAAAAAACAGAGTCCAGCCTATCCCACCCAGTCTTAACTTCGGCCCTATCTAGCCCATTGTTAAGTGGGTCGCGATAAAAACAGCCTATCCCACCCAGTCTTAACATCGGCCCTATCTAGCCCATTGTTAAGTGGGTCGCGAAAAAAACAGAGTCCAGCCTATGTCGCCCATTGTTAAGTGGGCTTGGGGCTCGAAAAAAACAGAGTCCAGCCTATCCCACCCAGTCTTAACTTCGGCCCTATCTAGCCCATTGTTAAGTGGGTGGCGAAAAAAACAGAGTTCAGCCTATGTCTCCCATTGTTAAGTGGGCTTGGGGCTAGAAAAAAACAGAGTCCAGCCTATCCCACCCAGTCTTAACTTCGGCCCTATCTCGCCCATTGTTAAGTGGGTCGCGAAAAAAACAGAGTCCAGCCTATGTCTCCCATTGTTAAGTGGGCCTGGGGCTAGAAAAAAACAGAGTCCAGCCTATCCCACCCAGTCTTAACTTCGGCCCTATCTAGCCCATTGTTAAGTGGGTCGCGAAAAAAACAGAGTCCAGCCTATGTCTCCCATTGTTAAGTGGGCTTGGGGCTCGAAAAAAACAGAGTCCAGCCAATCCCACCCAGTCTTAACTTCGGCCCTATCTCGCCCATTGTTAAGTGGGTCGCGAAAAAAACAGAGTCCAGCCTATGTCTCCCATTGTTAAGTGAGCTTGGGGCTCGAAAAAAACAGAGTCCAGCCTATCCCACCCAGTCTTAACTTCGGCCCTATCTCGCCCATTGTTAAGTGGGTCGCGAAAAAAAACAGAGTCCAGCCTATGTCTCCCATTGTTAAGTGGGCTTGGGGCTCGAAAAAAACAGAGTCCAGCCTATCCCACCCAGTCTTAACTTCGGCCCTATCTCGCCCATTGTTAAGTGGGTCGCGAAAAAAAACAGAGTCCAGCCTATGTCTCCCATTGTTAAGTGGGCTTGGGGCTCGAAAAAAACAGAGTCCAGCCTATCCCACCCAGTCTTAACTTCGGCCCTATCTCGCCCATTGTTAAGTGGGTCGCGAAAAAAACAGAGTCCAGCCTATGTCTCCCATTGTTAAGTGGGCTTGGGGCTCGAAAAAAACAGAGTCCAGCCTATAACACCCAGTCTTAACTTCGGCCCTATTTCGCCCATTGTTAAGTGGGTCGCGAAAAAAACAGAGTTCAGCCTATGTCTCCCATTGTTAAGTGGGCTTGGGGCTAGAAAAAAACAGAGTCCAGCCTATCCCACCCAGTCTTAACTTCGGCCCTATCTCGCCCATTGTTAAGTGGGTCGCGAAAAAAACAGAGTCCAGCCTATGTCTCCCATTGTTAAGTGGGCTTGGGGCTCGAAAAAAACAGAGTCCAGCCTATCCCACCCAGTCTTAACTTCGGCCCTATCTCGCCCATTGTTAAGTGGGTCGCGAAAAAAACAGAGTCCAGCCTATGTCGCCCATTGTTAAGTGGGCTTGGGGCTCGAAAAAAACGGAGTCCAGCCTATCCCACCCAGTCTTAACTTCGGCCCTATCTAGCCCATTGTTAAGTGGGTGGCGAAAAAAACAGAGTTCAGCCTATGTCTCCCATTGTTAAGTGGGCTTGGGGCTAGAAAAAAACAGAGTCCAGCCTATCCCACCCAGTCTTAACTTCGGCCCTATCTCGCCCATTGTTAAGTGGGTCGCGAAAAAAACAGAGTCCAGCCTATGTCTCCCATTGTTAAGTGGGCTTGGGGCTCGAAAAAAACAGAGTCCAGCCTATCCCACCCAGTCTTAACTTCGGCCCTATCTCGCCCATTGTTAAGTGGGTCGCGAAAAAAACAGAGTCCAGCCTATGTCGCCCATTGTTAAGTGGGCTTGGGGCTCGAAAAAAACAGAGTCCAGCCTATCCCACCCAGTCTTAACTTCGGCCCTATCTAGCCCATTGTTAAGTGGGTCGCGATAAAAACAGCCTATCCCACCCAGTCTTAACTTCGGCCCTATCTAGCCCATTGTTAAGTGGGTCGCGAAAAAAACAGAGTCCAGCCTATGTCGCCCATTGTTAAGTGGGCTTGGGGCTCGAAAAAAACAGAGTCCAGCCTATCCCACCCAGTCTTAACTTCGGCCCTATCTCGCCCATTGTTAAGTGGGTCGCGAAAAAAACAGAGTCCAGCCTATGTCTCCCATTGTTAAGTGGGCCTGGGGCTAGAAAAAAACAGAGTCCAGCCTATCCCACCCAGTCTTAACTTCGGCCCTATCTAGCCCATTGTTAAGTGGGTCGCGAAAAAAACAGAGTCCAGCCTATGTCTCCCATTGTTAAGTGGGCTTGGGGCTCGAAAAAAACAGAGTCCAGCCTATCCCACCCAGTCTTAACTTCGGCCCTATCTCGCCCATTGTTAAGTGGGTCGCGAAAAAAACAGAGTCCAGCCTATGTCTCCCATTGTTAAGTGAGCTTGGGGCTCGAAAAAAACAGAGTCCAGCCTATCCCACCCAGTCTTAACTTCGGCCCTATCTCGCCCATTGTTAAGTGGGTCGCGAAAAAAACAGAGTCCAGCCTATGTCTCCCATTGTTAAGTGGGCTTGGGGCTCGAAAAAAACAGAGTCCAGCCCATCCCACCCAGTCTTAACTTCGGCCCTATCTCGCCCATTGTTAAGTGGGTCGCGAAAAAAACAGAGTCCAGCCTATGTCGCCCATTGTTAAGTGGGCTTGGGGCTCGAAAAAAACAGAGTCCAGCCTATCCCACCCAGTCTTAACTTCGGCCCTATCTAGCCCATTGTTAAGTGGGTCGCGAAAAAAACAGAGTCCAGCCTATGTCGCCCATTGTTAAGTGGGCTTGGGGCTCGAAAAAAACAGAGTCCAGCCTATCCCACCCAGTCTTAACTTCGGCCCTATCTCGCCCATTGTTAAGTGGGTCGCGAAAAAAACAGAGTCCAGCCTATGTCTCCCATTGTTAAGTGGGCTTGGGGCTCGAAAAAAACAGAGTCCAGCCAATGTCTCCCATTGTTAAGTGGGTATGGGGCTCGAAAAAAACAGAGTCCAGCCTATCCCACCAAGTCTTAACTTCGGCCCTATCTAGCCCATTGTTAAGTGGGTCGCGAAAAAAACAGAGTCCAGCCTATGTCGCCCATTGTTAAGTGGGCTTGGGGCTCGAAAAAAACAGAGTCCAGCCTATCCCACCCAGTCTTAACTTCGGCCCTATCTCGCCCATTGTTAAGTGGGTCGCGAAAAAAACAGAGTCCAGCCTATGTCTCCCATTGTTAAGTTGGCTTGGGGCTCGAAAAAACAGAGTCCAGCCAATGTCTCCCATTGTTAAGTGGGCTTGGGGCTCGAAAAAAACAGAGTCCAGCCTATCCCACCCAGTCTTAACTTCGGCCCTATCTAGCCCATTGTTAAGTGGGTGGCGAAAAAAACAGAGTTCAGCCTATGTCTCCCATTGTTAAGTGGGCTTGGGGCTAGAAAAAAAACAGAGTCCAGCCTATCTCACCCAGTCTTAACTTCGGCCCTATCTCGCCCATTGTTAAGTGGGTCGCGAAAAAAACAGAGTCCAGCCTATGTCGCCCATTGTTAAGTGGGCTTGGGGCTCGAAAAAAACAGAGTCCAGCCTATCCCACCCAGTCTTAACTTCGGCCCTATCTAGCCCATTGTTAAGTGGGTCGCGATAAAAACAGCCTATCCCACCCAGTCTTAACTTCGGCCCTATCTAGCCCATTGTTAAGTGGGTCGCGAAAAAAACAGAGTCCAGCCTATGTCGCCCATTGTTAAGTGGGCTTGGGGCTCGAAAAAAACAGAGTCCAGCCTATCCCACCCAGTCTTAACTTCGGCCCTATCTCGCCCATTGTTAAGTGGGTCGCGAAAAAAACAGAGTCCAGCCTATGTCTCCCATTGTTAAGTGGGCCTGGGGCTAGAAAAAAACAGAGTCCAGCCTATCCCACCCAGTCTTAACTTCGGCCCTATCTAGCCCATTGTTAAGTGGGTCGCGAAAAAAACAGAGTCCAGCCTATGTCTCCCATTGTTAAGTGGGCTTGGGGCTCGAAAAAAACAGAGTCCAGCCTATCCCACCCAGTCTTAACTTCGGCCCTATCTCGCCCATTGTTAAGTGGGTCGCGAAAAAAACAGAGTCCAGCCTATGTCTCCCATTGTTAAGTGAGCTTGGGGCTCGAAAAAAACAGAGTCCAGCCTATCCCACCCAGTCTTAACTTCGGCCCTATCTCGCCCATTGTTAAGTGGGTCGCGAAAAAAACAGAGTCCAGCCTATGTCTCCCATTGTTAAGTGGGCTTGGGGCTCGAAAAAAACAGAGTCCAGCCCATCCCACCCAGTCTTAACTTCGGCCCTATCTCGCCCATTGTTAAGTGGGTCGCGAAAAAAACAGAGTCCAGCCTATGTCGCCCATTGTTAAGTGGGCTTGGGGCTCGAAAAAAACAGAGTCCAGCCTATCCCACCCAGTCTTAACTTCGGCCCTATCTCGCCCATTGTTAAGTGGGTCGCGAAAAAAACAGAGTCCAGCCTATGTCTCCCATTGTTAAGTGGGCTTGGGGCTCGAAAAAAACAGAGTCCAGCCAATGTCTCCCATTGTTAAGTGGGTATGGGGCTCGAAAAAAACAGAGTCCAGCCTATCCCACCAAGTCTTAACTTCGGCCCTATCTAGCCCATTGTTAAGTGGGTCGCGAAAAAAACAGAGTCCAGCCTATGTCGCCCATTGTTAAGTGGGCTTGGGGCTCGAAAAAAACAGAGTCCAGCCTATCCCACCCAGTCTTAACTTCGGCCCTATCTCGCCCATTGTTAAGTGGGTCGCGAAAAAAACAGAGTCCAGCCTATGTCTCCCATTGTTAAGTTGGCTTGGGGCTCGAAAAAAACAGAGTCCAGCCAATGTCTCCCATTGTTAAGTGGGCTTGGGGCTCGGAAAAAACAGAGTCCAGCCTATCCCACCCAGTCTTAACTTCGGCCCTATCTAGCCCATTGTTAAGTGGGTGGCGAAAAAAACAGAGTTCAGCCTATGTCTCCCATTGTTAAGTGGGCTTGGGGCTAGAAAAAAAACAGAGTCCAGCCTATCTCACCCAGTCTTAACTTCGGCCCTAACTCGCCCATTGTTAAGTGGGTCGCGAAAAAAACAGAGTCCAGCCTATGTCTCCCATTGTTAAGTGGGCTTGGGGCTCGAAAAAAACAGAGTCCAGCCTATCCCACCCAGTCTTAACTTCGGCCCTATCTCGCCCATTGTTAAGTGGGTCGCGAAAAAAACAGAGTCCAGCCTATGTCGCCCATTGTTAAGTGGGCTTGGGGCTCGAAAAAAACGGAGTCCAGCCTATCCCACCCAGTCTTAACTTCGGCCCTATCTAGCCCATTGTTAAGTGGGTGGCGAAAAAAACAGAGTTCAGCCTATGTCTCCCATTGTTAAGTGGGCTTGGGGCTAGAAAAAAACAGAGTCCAGCCTATCCCACCCAGTCTTAACTTCGGCCCTATCTCGCCCATTGTTAAGTGGGTCGCGAAAAAAACAGAGTCCAGCCTATGTCGCCCATTGTTAAGTGGGCTTGGGGCTCGAAAAAAACAGAGTCCAGCCTATCCCACCCAGTCTTAACTTCGGCCCTATCTCGCCCATTGTTAAGTGGGTCGCGAAAAAAACAGAGTCCAGCCTATGTCTCCCATTGTTAAGTGGGCCTGGGGCTAGAAAAAAACAGAGTCCAGCCTATCCCACCCAGTCTTAACTTCGGCCATATCTAGCCCATTGTTAAGTGGGTCGCGAAAAAAACAGAGTCCAGCCTATGTCGCCCATTGTTAAGTGGGCTTGGGGCTCGAAAAAAACAGAGTCCAGCCTATCCCACCCAGTCTTAACTTCGGCCCTATCTCGCCCATTGTTAAGTGGGTCGCGAAAAAAACAGAGTCCAGCCTATGTCTCCCATTGTTAAGTGAGCTTGGGGCTCGAAAAAAACAGAGTCCAGCCTATCCCACCCAGTCTTAACTTCGGCCCTATCTCGCCCATTGTTAAGTGGGTCGCGAAATAAACAGAGTCCAGCCTATGTCTCCCATTGTTAAGTGGGCTTGGGGCTCGAAAAAAACAGAGTCCAGCCTATCCCACCCAGTCTTAACTTCGGCCCTATCTCGCCCATTGTTAAGTGGGTCGCGAAAAAAAACAGAGTCCAGCCTATGTCTCCCATTGTTAAGTGGGCTTGGGGCTCGAAAAAAACAGAGTCCAGCCTATCCCACCCAGTCTTAACTTCGGCCCTATCTCGCCCATTGTTAAGTGGGTCGCGAAAAAAACAGAGTCAAGCCTATGTCTCCCATTGTTAAGTGGGCTTTGGGCTCGAAAAAAACAGAGTCCAGCCTATCCCACCCAGTCTTAACTTCGGCCCTATCTAGCCCATTGTTAAGTGGGTCGCGAAAAAAACAGAGTCCAGCCTATGTCTCCCATTGTTAAGTGGGCTTGGGGCTCGAAAAAAACAGAGTCCAGCCTATAACACCCAGTCTTAACTTCGGCCCTATTTCGCCCATTGTTAAGTGGGTCGCGAAAAAAACAGAGTTCAGCCTATGTCTCCCATTGTTAAGTGGGCTTGGGGCTAGAAAAAAACAGAGTCCAGCCTATCCCACCCAGTCTTAACTTCGGCCCTATCTCGCCCATTGTTAAGTGGGTCGCGAAAAAAACAGAGTCCAGCCTATGTCTCCCATTGTTAAGTGGGCTTGGGGCTCGAAAAAAACAGAGTCCAGCCTATCCCACCCAGTCTTAACTTCGGCCCTATCTAGCCCATTGTTAAGTGGGTGGCGAAAAAAACAGAGTTCAGCCTATGTCTCCCATTGTTAAGTGGGCTTGGGGCTAGAAAAAAACAGAGTCCAGCCTATCCCACCCAGTCTTTACTTCGGCCCTATCTCGCCCATTGTTAAGTGGGTCGCGAAAAAAACAGAGTCCAGCCTATGTCTCCCATTGTTAAGTGGGCTTGGGGCTCGAAAAAAACAGAGTCCAGCCTATCCCACCCAGTCTTAACTTCGGCCCTATCTCGCCCATTGTTAAGTGGGTCGCGAAAAAAACAGAGTCCAGCCTATGTCGCCCATTGTTAAGTGGGCTTGGGGCTCGAATAAAACCGAGTCCAGCCTATCCCACCCAGTCTTAACTTCGGCCCTATCTAGCCCATTGTTAAGTGGGTCGCGATAAAAACAGCCTATCCCACCCAGTCTTAACTTCGGCCCTATCTAGCCCATTGTTAAGTGGGTCGCGAAAAAAACAGAGTCCAGCCTATGTCGCCCATTGTTAAGTGGGCTTGGGGCTCGAAAAAAACAGAGTCCAGCCTATCCCACCCAGTCTTAACTTCGGCCCTATCTCGCCCATTGTTAAGTGGGTCGCGAAAAAAACAGAGTCCAGCCTATGTCTCCCATTGTTAAGTGGGCCTGGGGCTAGAAAAAAACAGAGTCCAGCCTATCCCACCCAGTCTTAACTTCGGCCCTATCTAGCCCATTGTTAAGTGGGTCGCGAAAAAAACAGAGTCCAGCCTATGTCTCCCATTGTTAAGTGGGCTTGGGGCTCGAAAAAAACAGAGTCCAGCCTATCCCACCCAGTCTTAACTTCGGCCCTATCTCGCCCATTGTTAAGTGGGTCGCGAAAAAAACAGAGTCCAGCCTATGTCTCCCATTGTTAAGTGAGCTTGGGGCTCGAAAAAAACAGAGTCCAGCCTATCCCACCCAGTCTTAACTTCGGCCCTATCTCGCCCATTGTTAAGTGGGTCGCGAAAAAAACAGAGTCCAGCCTATGTCTCCCATTGTTAAGTGGGCTTGGGGCTCGAAAAAAACAGAGTCCAGCCTATCCCACCCAGTCTTAACTTCGGCCCTATCTCGCCCATTGTTAAGTGGGTCGCGAAAGAAACAGAGTCCAGCCAATGTCGCCCATTGTTAAGTGGGCTTGGGGCTCGAAAAAAACAGAGTCCAGCCAATGTCTCCCATTGTTAAGTGGGCTTGGGGCTCGAAAAAAACAGAGTCCAGCCTATCCCACCCAGTCTTAACTTCGGCCCTATCTAGCCCATTGTTAAGTGGGTGGCGAAAAAAACAGAGTTCAGCCTATGTCTCCCATTGTTAAGTGGGCTTGGGGCTAGAAAAAAACAGAGTCCAGCCTATCCCACCCAGTCTTAACTTCGGCCCTATCTCGCCCATTGTTAAGTGGGTCGCGAAAAAAACAGAGTCCAGCCTATGTCTCCCATTGTTAAGTGGGCTTGGGGCTCGAAAAAAACAGAGTCCAGCCTATCCCACCCAGTCTTAACTTCGGCCCTATCTCGCCCATTGTTAAGTGGGTCGCGAAAAAAACAGAGTCCAGCCTATGTCGCCCATTGTTAAGTGGGCTTGGGGCTCGAAAAAAACAGAGTCCAGCCTATCCCACCCAGTCTTAACTTCGGCCCTATCTAGCCCATTGTTAAGTGGGTCGCGATAAAAACAGCCTATCCCACCCAGTCTTAACATCGGCCCTATCTAGCCCATTGTTAAGTGGGTCGCGAAAAAAACAGAGTCCAGCCTATGTCGCCCATTGTTAAGTGGGCTTGGGGCTCGAAAAAAACAGAGTCCAGCCTATCCCACCCAGTCTTAACTTCGGCCCTATCTAGCCCATTGTTAAGTGGGTGGCGAAAAAAACAGAGTTCAGCCTATGTCTCCCATTGTTAAGTGGGCTTGGGGCTAGAAAAAAACAGAGTCCAGCCTATCCCACCCAGTCTTAACTTCGGCCCTATCTCGCCCATTGTTAAGTGGGTCGCGAAAAAAACAGAGTCCAGCCTATGTCTCCCATTGTTAAGTGGGCTTGGGGCTCGAAAAAAACAGAGTCCAGCCTATCCCACCCAGTCTTAACTTCGGCCCTATCTCGCCCATTGTTAAGTGGGTCGCGAAAAAAACAGAGTCCAACCTATGTCGCCCATTGTTAAGTGGGCTTGGGGCTCGAAAAAAACAGAGTCCAGCCTATCCCACCCAGTCTTAACTTCGGCCCTATCTAGCCCATTGTTAAGTGGGTCGCGATAAAAACAGCCTATCCCACCCAGTCTTAACTTCGGCCCTATCTAGCCCATTGTTAAGTGGGTCGCGAAAAAAACAGAGTCCAGCCTATGTCGCCCATTGTTAAGTGGGCTTGGGGCTCGAAAAAAACAGAGTCCAGCCTATCCCACCCAGTCTTAACTTCGGCCCTATCTAGCCCATTGTTAAGTGGGTGGCGAAAAAAACAGAGTTCAGCCTATGTCTCCCATTGTTAAGTGGGCTTGGGGCTAGAAAAAAACAGAGTCCAGCCTATCCCACCCAGTCTTAACTTCGGCCCTATCTCGCCCATTGTTAAGTTGGTCGCGAAAAAAACAGAGTCCAGCCTATGTCTCCCATTGTTAAGTGGGCTTGGGGCTCGAAAAAAACAGAGTCCAGCCTATCCCACCCAGTCTTAACTTCGGCCCTATCTCGCCCATTGTTAAGTGGGTCGCGAAAAAAACAGAGTCCAGCCTATGTCGCCCATTGTTAAGTGGGCTTGGGGCTCGAAAAAAACAGAGTCCAGCCTATCCCACCCAGTCTTAACTTCGGCCCTATCTAGCCCATTGTTAAGTGGGTCGCGATAAAAACAGCCTATCCCACCCAGTCTTAACTTCGGCCCTATCTAGCCCATTGTTAAGTGGGTCGCGAAAAAAACAGAGTCCAGCCTATGTCGCCCATTGTTAAGTGGGCTTGGGGCTCGAAAAAAACAGAGTCCAGCCTATCCCACCCAGTCTTAACTTCGGCCCTATCTCGCCCATTGTTAAGTGGGTCGCGAAAAAAACAGAGTCCAGCCTATGTCTCCCATTGTTAAGTGGGCCTGGGGCTAGAAAAAAACAGAGTCCAGCCTATCCCACCCAGTCTTAACTTCGGCCCTATCTAGCCCATTGTTAAGTGGGTCGCGAAAAAAACAGAGTCCAGCCTATGTCTCCCATTGTTAAGTGGGCTTGGGGCTCGAAAAAAACAGAGTCCAGCCTATCCCACCCAGTCTTAACTTCGGCCCTATCTCGCCCATTGTTAAGTGGGTCGCGAAAAAAACAGAGTCCAGCCTATGTCTCCCATTGTTAAGTGAGCTTGGGGCTCGAAAAAAACAGAGTCCAGCCTATCCCACCCAGTCTTAACTTCGGCCCTATCTCGCCCATTGTTAAGTGGGTCGCGAAAAAAACAGAGTCCAGCCTATGTCTCCCATTGTTAAGTGGGCTTGGGGCTCGAAAAAAACAGAGTCCAGCCTATCCCACCCAGTCTTAACTTCGGCCCTATCTCGCCCATTGTTAAGTGGGTCGCGAAAAAAACAGAGTCCAGCCAATGTCGCCCATTGTTAAGTGGGCTTGGGGCTCGAAAAAAACAGAGTCCAGCCAATGTCTCCCATTGTTAAGTGGGCTTGGGGCTCGAAAAAAACAGAGTCCAGCCTATCCCACCCAGTCTTAACTTCGGCCCTATCTAGCCCATTGTTAAGTGGGTGGCGAAAAAAACAGAGTTCAGCCTATGTCTCCCATTGTTAAGTGGGCTTGGGGCTAGAAAAAAACAGAGTCCAGCCTATCCCACCCAGTCTTAACTTCGGCCCTATCTCGCCCATTGTTAAGTGGGTCGCGAAAAAAACAGAGTCCAGCCTATGTCTCCCATTGTTAAGTGGGCTTGGGGCTCGAAAAAAACAGAGTCCAGCCTATCCCACCCAGTCTTAACTTCGGCCCTATCTCGCCCATTGTTAAGTGGGTCGCGAAAAAAACAGAGTCCAGCCTATGTCGCCCATTGTTAAGTGGGCTTGGGGCTCGAAAAAAACAGAGTCCAGCCTATCCCACCCAGTCTTAACTTCGGCCCTATCTCGCCCATTGTTAAGTGGGTCGCGAAAAAAACAGAGTCCAGCCTATGTCTCCCATTGTTAAGTGAGCTTGGGGCTCGAAAAAAACAGAGTCCAGCCTATCCCACCCAGTCTTAACTTCGGCCCTATCTCGCCCATTGTTAAGTGGGTCGCGAAAAAAACAGAGTCCAGCCTATGTCTCCCATTGTTAAGTGGGCTTGGGGCTCGAAAAAAACAGAGTCCAGCCTATCCCACCCAGTCTTAACTTCGGCCCTATCTCGCCCATTGTTAAGTGGGTCGCGAAAAAAACAGAGTCCAGCCTATGTCTCCCATTGTTAAGTGGGCTTGGGGCTCGAAAAAAACAGAGTCCAGCCTATCCCACCCAGTCTTAACTTCGGCCCTATCTAGCCCATTGTTAAGTGGGTCGCGATAAAAACAGCCTATCCCACCCAGTCTTAACATCGGCCCTATCTAGCCCATTGTTAAGTGGGTCGCGAAAAAAACAGAGTCCAGCCTATGTCGCCCATTGTTAAGTGGGCTTGGGGCTCGAAAAAAACAGAGTCCAGCCTATCCCACCCAGTCTTAACTTCGGCCCTATCTAGCCCATTGTTAAGTGGGTGGCGAAAAAAACAGAGTTCAGCCTATGTCTCCCATTGTTAAGTGGGCTTGGGGCTAGAAAAAAACAGAGTCCAGCCTATCCCACCCAGTCTTAACTTCGGCCCTATCTCGCCCATTGTTAAGTGGGTCGCGAAAAAAACAGAGTCCAGCCTATGTCTCCCATTGTTAAGTGGGCTTGGGGCTCGAAAAAAACAGAGTCCAGCCTATCCCACCCAGTCTTAACTTCGGCCCTATCTCGCCCATTGTTAAGTGGGTCGCGAAAAAAACAGAGTCCAGCCTATGTCGCCCATTGTTAAGTGGGCTTGGGGCTCGAAAAAAACAGAGTCCAGCCTATCCCACCCAGTCTTAACTTCGGCCCTATCTAGCCCATTGTTAAGTGGGTCGCGATAAAAACAGCCTATCCCACCCAGTCTTAACTTCGGCCCTATCTAGCCCATTGTTAAGTGGGTCGCGAAAAAAACAGAGTCCAGCCTATGTCGCCCATTGTTAAGTGGGCTTGGGGCTCGAAAAAAACAGAGTCCAGCCTATCCCACCCAGTCTTAACTTCGGCCCTATCTCGCCCATTGTTAAGTGGGTCGCGAAAAAAACAGGGTCCAGCCTATGTCTCCCATTGTTAAGTGGGCCTGGGGCTAGAAAAAAACAGAGTCCAGCCTATCCCACCCAGTCTTAACTTCGGCCCTATCTAGCCCATTGTTAAGTGGGTCGCGAAAAAAACAGAGTCCAGCCTATGTCTCCCATTGTTAAGTGGGCTTGGGGCTCGAAAAAAACAGAGTCCAGCCTATCCCACCCAGTCTTAACTTCGGCCCTATCTCGCCCATTGTTAAGTGGGTCGCGAAAAAAACAGAGTCCAGCCTATGTTGCCCATTGTTAAGTGGGCTTGGGGCTCGAAAAAAACAGAGTCCAGCCTATCCCACCCAGTCTTAACTTCGGCCCTATCTCGCCCATTGTTAAGTGGGTCGCGAAAAAAACAGAGTCCAGCCTATGTCTCCCATTGTTAAGTGGGCCTGGGGCTAGAAAAAAACAGAGTCCAGCCTATCCCACCCAGTCTTAACTTCGGCCATATCTAGCCCATTGTTAAGTGGGTCGCGAAAAAAACAGAGTCCAGCCTATGTCGCCCATTGTTAAGTGGGCTTGGGGCTCGAAAAAAACAGAGTCCAGCCTATCCCACCCAGTCTTAACTTCGGCCCTATCTCGCCCATTGTTAAGTGGGTCGCGAAAAAAACAGAGTCCAGCCTATGTCTCCCATTGTTAAGTGAGCTTGGGGCTCGAAAAAAACAGAGTCCAGCCTATCCCACCCAGTCTTAACTTCGGCCCTATCTCGCCCATTGTTAAGTGGGTCGCGAAATAAACAGAGTCCAGCCTATGTCTCCCATTGTTAAGTGGGCTTGGGGCTCGAAAAAAACAGAGTCCAGCCTATCCCACCCAGTCTTAACTTCGGCCCTATCTCGCCCATTGTTAAGTGGGTCGCGAAAAAAAACAGAGTCCAGCCTATGTCTCCCATTGTTAAGTGGGCTTGGGGCTCGAAAAAAACAGAGTCCAGCCTATCCCACCCAGTCTTAACTTCGGCCCTATCTCGCCCATTGTTAAGTGGGTCGCGAAAAAAACAGAGTCCAGCCTATGTCTCCCATTGTTAAGTGGGCTTTGGGCTCGAAAAAAACAGAGTCCAGCCTATCCCACCCAGTCTTAACTTCGGCCCTATCTAGCCCATTGTTAAGTGGGTCGCGAAAAAAACAGAGTCCAGCCTATGTCTCCCATTGTTAAGTGGGCTTGGGGCTCGAAAAAAACAGAGTCCAGCCTATAACACCCAGTCTTAACTTCGGCCCTATTTCGCCCATTGTTAAGTGGGTCGCGAAAAAAACAGAGTTCAGCCTATGTCTCCCATTGTTAAGTGGGCTTGGGGCTAGAAAAAAACAGAGTCCAGCCTATCCCACCCAGTCTTAACTTCGGCCCTATCTCGCCCATTGTTAAGTGGGTCGCGAAAAAAACAGAGTCCAGCCTATGTCTCCCATTGTTAAGTGGGCTTGGGGCTCGAAAAAAACAGAGTCCAGCCTATCCCACCCAGTCTTAACTTCGGCCCTATCTAGCCCATTGTTAAGTGGGTGGCGAAAAAAACAGAGTTCAGCCTATGTCTCCCATTGTTAAGTGGGCTTGGGGCTAGAAAAAAACAGAGTCCAGCCTATCCCACCCAGTCTTAACTTCGGCCCTATCTCGCCCATTGTTAAGTGGGTCGCGAAAAAAACAGAGTCCAGCCTATGTCTCCCATTGTTAAGTGGGCTTGGGGCTCGAAAAAAACAGAGTCCAGCCTATCCCACCCAGTCTTAACTTCGGCCCTATCTCGCCCATTGTTAAGTGGGTCGCGAAAAAAACAGAGTCCAGCCTATGTCGCCCATTGTTAAGTGGGCTTGGGGCTCGAAAAAAACAGAGTCCAGCCTATCCCACCCAGTCTTAACTTCGGCCCTATCTAGCCCATTGTTAAGTGGGTCGCGATAAAAACAGCCTATCCCACCCAGTCTTAACTTCGGCCCTATCTAGCCCATTGTTAAGTGGGTCGCGAAAAAAACAGAGTCCAGCCTATGTCGCCCATTGTTAAGTGGGCTTGGGGCTCGAAAAAAACAGAGTCCAGCCTATCCCACCCAGTCTTAACTTCGGCCCTATCTCGACCATTGTTAAGTGGGTCGCGAAAAAAACAGAGTCCAGCCTATGTCTCCCATTGTTAAGTGGGCCTGGGGCTAGAAAAAAACAGAGTCCAGCCTATCCCACCCAGTCTTAACTTCGGCCCTATCTAGCCCATTGTTAAGTGGGTCGCGAAAAAAACAGAGTCCAGCCTATGTCTCCCATTGTTAAGTGGGCTTGGGGCTCGAAAAAAACAGAGTCCAGCCTATCCCACCCAGTCTTAACTTCGGCCCTATCTCGCCCATTGTTAAGTGGGTCGCGAAAAAAACAGAGTCCAGCCTATGTCTCCCATTGTTAAGTGAGCTTGGGGCTCGAAAAAAACAGAGTCCAGCCTATCCCACCCAGTCTTAACTTCGGCCCTATCTCGCCCATTGTTAAGTGGGTCGCGAAAAAAACAGAGTCCAGCCTATGTCTCCCATTGTTAAGTGGGCTTGGGGCTCGAAAAAAACAGAGTCCAGCCTATCCCACCCAGTCTTAACTTCGGCCCTATCTCGCCCATTGTTAAGTGGGTCGCGAAAGAAACAGAGTCCAGCCAATGTCGCCCATTGTTAAGTGGGCTTGGGGCTCGAAAAAAACAGAGTCCAGCCAATGTCTCCCATTGTTAAGTGGGCTTGGGGCTCGAAAAAAACAGAGTCCAGCCTATCCCACCCAGTCTTAACTTCGGCCCTATCTAGCCCATTGTTAAGTGGGTGGCGAAAAAAACAGAGTTCAGCCTATGTCTCCCATTGTTAAGTGGGCTTGGGGCTAGAAAAAAACAGAGTCCAGCCTATCCCACCCAGTCTTAACTTCGGCCCTATCTCGCCCATTGTTAAGTGGGTCGCGAAAAAAACAGAGTCCAGCCTATGTCTCCCATTGTTAAGTGGGCTTGGGGCTCGAAAAAAACAGAGTCCAGCCTATCCCACCCAGTCTTAACTTCGGCCCTATCTCGCCCATTGTTAAGTGGGTCGCGAAAAAAACAGAGTCCAGCCTATGTCGCCCATTGTTAAGTGGGCTTGGGGCTCGAAAAAAACAGAGTCCAGCCTATCCCACCCAGTCTTAACTTCGGCCCTATCTAGCCCATTGTTAAGTGGGTCGCGATAAAAACAGCCTATCCCACCCAGTCTTAACATCGGCCCTATCTAGCCCATTGTTAAGTGGGTCGCGAAAAAAACAGAGTCCAGCCTATGTCGCCCATTGTTAAGTGGGCTTGGGGCTCGAAAAAAACAGAGTCCAGCCTATCCCACCCAGTCTTAACTTCGGCCCTATCTAGCCCATTGTTAAGTGGGTCGCGATAAAAACAGCCTATCCCACCCAGTCTTAACATCGGCCCTATCTAGCCCATTGTTAAGTGGGTCGCGAAAAAAACAGAGTCCAGCCTATGTCTCCCATTGTTAAGTGGGCCTGGGGCTAGAAAAAAACAGAGTCCAGCCTATCCCACCCAGTCTTAACTTCGGCCCTATCTAGCCCATTGTTAAGTGGGTCGCGAAAAAAACAGAGTCCAGCCTATGTCTCCCATTGTTAAGTGGGCTTGGGGCTCGAAAAAAACAGAGTCCAGCCTATCCCACCCAGTCTTAACTTCGGCCCTATCTCGCCCATTGTTAAGTGGGTCGCGAAAAAAACAGAGTCCAGCCTATGTCTCCCATTGTTAAGTGAGCTTGGGGCTCGAAAAAAACAGAGTCCAGCCTATCCCACCCAGTCTTAACTTCGGCCCTATCTCGCCCATTGTTAAGTGGGTCGCGAAAAAAACAGAGTCCAGCCTATGTCTCCCATTGTTAAGTGGGCTTGGGGCTCGAAAAAAACAGAGTCCAGCCTATCCCACCCAGTCTTAACTTCGGCCCTATCTCGCCCATTGTTAAGTGGGTCGCGAAAGAAACAGAGTCCAGCCAATGTCGCCCATTGTTAAGTGGGCTTGGGGCTCGAAAAAAACAGAGTCCAGCCAATGTCTCCCATTGTTAAGTGGGCTTGGGGCTCGAAAAAAACAGAGTCCAGCCTATCCCACCCAGTCTTAACTTCGGCCCTATCTAGCCCATTGTTAAGTGGGTGGCGAAAAAAACAGAGTTCAGCCTATGTCTCCCATTGTTAAGTGGGCTTGGGGCTAGAAAAAAACAGAGTCCAGCCTATCCCACCCAGTCTTAACTTCGGCCCTATCTCGCCCATTGTTAAGTGGGTCGCGAAAAAAACAGAGTCCAGCCTATGTCTCCCATTGTTAAGTGGGCTTGGGGCTCGAAAAAAACAGAGTCCAGCCTATCCCACCCAGTCTTAACTTCGGCCCTATCTCGCCCATTGTTAAGTGGGTCGCGAAAAAAACAGAGTCCAGCCTATGTCGCCCATTGTTAAGTGGGCTTGGGGCTCGAAAAAAACAGAGTCCAGCCTATCCCACCCAGTCTTAACTTCGGCCCTATCTAGCCCATTGTTAAGTGGGTCGCGATAAAAACAGCCTATCCCACCCAGTCTTAACATCGGCCCTATCTAGCCCATTGTTAAGTGGGTCGCGAAAAAAACAGAGTCCAGCCTATGTCGCCCATTGTTAAGTGGGCTTGGGGCTCGAAAAAAACAGAGTCCAGCCTATCCCACCCAGTCTTAACTTCGGCCCTATCTAGCCCATTGTTAAGTGGGTGGCGAAAAAAACAGAGTTCAGCCTATGTCTCCCATTGTTAAGTGGGCTTGGGGCTAGAAAAAAACAGAGTCCAGCCTATCCCACCCAGTCTTAACTTCGGCCCTATCTCGCCCATTGTTAAGTGGGTCGCGAAAAAAACAGAGTCCAGCCTATGTCTCCCATTGTTAAGTGGGCTTGGGGCTCGAAAAAAACAGAGTCCAGCCTATCCCACCCAGTCTTAACTTCGGCCCTATCTCGCCCATTGTTAAGTGGGTCGCGAAAAAAACAGAGTCCAACCTATGTCGCCCATTGTTAAGTGGGCTTGGGGCTCGAAAAAAACAGAGTCCAGCCTATCCCACCCAGTCTTAACTTCGGCCCTATCTAGCCCATTGTTAAGTGGGTCGCGATAAAAACAGCCTATCCCACCCAGTCTTAACTTCGGCCCTATCTAGCCCATTGTTAAGTGGGTCGCGAAAAAAACAGAGTCCAGCCTATGTCGCCCATTGTTAAGTGGGCTTGGGGCTCGAAAAAAACAGAGTCCAGCCTATCCCACCCAGTCTTAACTTCGGCCCTATCTAGCCCATTGTTAAGTGGGTGGCGAAAAAAACAGAGTTCAGCCTATGTCTCCCATTGTTAAGTGGGCTTGGGGCTAGAAAAAAACAGAGTCCAGCCTATCCCACCCAGTCTTAACTTCGGCCCTATCTCGCCCATTGTTAAGTTGGTCGCGAAAAAAACAGAGTCCAGCCTATGTCTCCCATTGTTAAGTGGGCTTGGGGCTCGAAAAAAACAGAGTCCAGCCTATCCCACCCAGTCTTAACTTCGGCCCTATCTCGCCCATTGTTAAGTGGGTCGCGAAAAAAACAGAGTCCAGCCTATGTCGCCCATTGTTAAGTGGGCTTGGGGCTCGAAAAAAACAGAGTCCAGCCTATCCCACCCAGTCTTAACTTCGGCCCTATCTAGCCCATTGTTAAGTGGGTCGCGATAAAAACAGCCTATCCCACCCAGTCTTAACTTCGGCCCTATCTCGCCCATTGTTAAGTGGGTCGCGAAAAAAACAGAGTCCAGCCTATGTCTCCCATTGTTAAGTGGGCCTGGGGCTAGAAAAAAACAGAGTCCAGCCTATCCCACCCAGTCTTAACTTCGGCCCTATCTAGCCCATTGTTAAGTGGGTCGCGAAAAAAACAGAGTCCAGCCTATGTCTCCCATTGTTAAGTGGGCTTGGGGCTCGAAAAAAACAGAGTCCAGCCTATCCCACCCAGTCTTAACTTCGGCCCTATCTCGCCCATTGTTAAGTGGGTCGCGAAAAAAACAGAGTCCAGCCTATGTCTCCCATTGTTAAGTGAGCTTGGGGCTCGAAAAAAACAGAGTCCAGCCTATCCCACCCAGTCTTAACTTCGGCCCTATCTCGCCCATTGTTAAGTGGGTCGCGAAAAAAACAGAGTCCAGCCTATGTCTCCCATTGTTAAGTGGGCTTGGGGCTCGAAAAAAACAGAGTCCAGCCTATCCCACCCAGTCTTAACTTCGGCCCTATCTCGCCCATTGTTAAGTGGGTCGCGAAAAAAACAGAGTCCAGCCAATGTCGCCCATTGTTAAGTGGGCTTGGGGCTCGAAAAAAACAGAGTCCAGCCAATGTCTCCCATTGTTAAGTGGGCTTGGGGCTGGAAAAAAACAGAGTCCAGCCTATCCCACCCAGTCTTAACTTCGGCCCTATCTAGCCCATTGTTAAGTGGGTGGCGAAAAAAACAGAGTTCAGCCTATGTCTCCCATTGTTAAGTGGGCTTGGGGCTAGAAAAAAACAGAGTCCAGCCTATCCCACCCAGTCTTAACTTCGGCCCTATCTCGCCCATTGTTAAGTGGGTCGCGAAAAAAACAGAGTCCAGCCTATGTCTCCCATTGTTAAGTGGGCTTGGGGCTCGAAAAAAACAGAGTCCAGCCTATCCCACCCAGTCTTAACTTCGGCCCTATCTCGCCCATTGTTAAGTGGGTCGCGAAAAAAACAGAGTCCAGCCTATGTCGCCCATTGTTAAGTGGGCTTGGGGCTCGAAAAAAACAGAGTCCAGCCTATCCCACCCAGTCTTAACTTCGGCCCTATCTCGCCCATTGTTAAGTGGGTCGCGAAAAAAACAGAGTCCAGCCTATGTCTCCCATTGTTAAGTGAGCTTGGGGCTCGAAAAAAACAGAGTCCAGCCTATCCCACCCAGTCTTAACTTCGGCCCTATCTCGCCCATTGTTAAGTGGGTCGCGAAAAAAACAGAGTCCAGCCTATGTCTCCCATTGTTAAGTGGGCTTGGGGCTCGAAAAAAACAGAGTCCAGCCTATCCCACCCAGTCTTAACTTCGGCCCTATCTCGCCCATTGTTAAGTGGGTCGCGAAAAAAACAGAGTCCAGCCTATGTCTCCCATTGTTAAGTGGGCTTGGGGCTCGAAAAAAACAGAGTCCAGCCTATCCCACCCAGTCTTAACTTCGGCCCTATCTAGCCCATTGTTAAGTGGGTCGCGATAAAAACAGCCTATCCCACCCAGTCTTAACATCGGCCCTATCTAGCCCATTGTTAAGTGGGTCGCGAAAAAAACAGAGTCCAGCCTATGTCGCCCATTGTTAAGTGGGCTTGGGGCTCGAAAAAAACAGAGTCCAGCCTATCCCACCCAGTCTTAACTTCGGCCCTATCTAGCCCATTGTTAAGTGGGTGGCGAAAAAAACAGAGTTCAGCCTATGTCTCCCATTGTTAAGTGGGCTTGGGGCTAGAAAAAAACAGAGTCCAGCCTATCCCACCCAGTCTTAACTTCGGCCCTATCTCGCCCATTGTTAAGTGGGTCGCGAAAAAAACAGAGTCCAGCCTATGTCTCCCATTGTTAAGTGGGCTTGGGGCTCGAAAAAAACAGAGTCCAGCCTATCCCACCCAGTCTTAACTTCGGCCCTATCTCGCCCATTGTTAAGTGGGTCGCGAAAAAAACAGAGTCCAGCCTATGTCGCCCATTGTTAAGTGGGCTTGGGGCTCGAAAAAAACAGAGTCCAGCCTATCCCACCCAGTCTTAACTTCGGCCCTATCTAGCCCATTGTTAAGTGGGTCGCGATAAAAACAGCCTATCCCACCCAGTCTTAACTTCGGCCCTATCTAGCCCATTGTTAAGTGGGTCGCGAAAAAAACAGAGTCCAGCCTATGTCGCCCATTGTTAAGTGGGCTTGGGGCTCGAAAAAAACAGAGTCCAGCCTATCCCACCCAGTCTTAACTTCGGCCCTATCTCGCCCATTGTTAAGTGGGTCGCGAAAAAAACAGAGTCCAGCCTATGTCTCCCATTGTTAAGTGGGCCTGGGGCTAGAAAAAAACAGAGTCCAGCCTATCCCACCCAGTCTTAACTTCGGCCCTATCTAGCCCATTGTTAAGTGGGTCGCGAAAAAAACAGAGTCCAGCCTATGTCTCCCATTGTTAAGTGGGCTTGGGGCTCGAAAAAAACAGAGTCCAGCCTATCCCACCCAGTCTTAACTTCGGCCCTATCTCGCCCATTGTTAAGTGGGTCGCGAAAAAAACAGAGTCCAGCCTATGTCTCCCATTGTTAAGTGAGCTTGGGGCTCGAAAAAAACAGAGTCCAGCCTATCCCACCCAGTCTTAACTTCGGCCCTATCTCGCCCATTGTTAAGTGGGTCGCGAAAAAAACAGAGTCCAGCCTATGTCTCCCATTGTTAAGTGGGCTTGGGGCTCGAAAAAAACAGAGTCCAGCCTATCCCACCCAGTCTTAACTTCGGCCCTATCTCGCCCATTGTTAAGTGGGTCGCGAAAAAAACAGAGTCCAGCCAATGTCGCCCATTGTTAAGTGGGCTTGGGGCTCGAAAAAAACAGAGTCCAGCCAATGTCTCCCATTGTTAAGTGGGCTTGGGGCTCGAAAAAAACAGAGTCCAGCCTATCCCACCCAGTCTTAACTTCGGCCCTATCTAGCCCATTGTTAAGTGGGTGGCGAAAAAAACAGAGTTCAGCCTATGTCTCCCATTGTTAAGTGGGCTTGGGGCTAGAAAAAAACAGAGTCCAGCCTATCCCACCCAGTCTTAACTTCGGCCCTATCTCGCCCATTGTTAAGTGGGTCGCGAAAAAAACAGAGTCCAGCCTATGTCTCCCATTGTTAAGTGGGCTTGGGGCTCGAAAAAAACAGAGTCCAGCCTATCCCACCCAGTCTTAACTTCGGCCCTATCTCGCCCATTGTTAAGTGGGTCGCGAAAAAAACAGAGTCCAGCCTATGTCGCCCATTGTTAAGTGGGCTTGGGGCTCGAAAAAAACAGAGTCCAGCCTATCCCACCCAGTCTTAACTTCGGCCCTATCTAGCCCATTGTTAAGTGGGTCGCGATAAAAACAGCCTATCCCACCCAGTCTTAACATCGGCCCTATCTAGCCCATTGTTAAGTGGGTCGCGAAAAAAACAGAGTCCAGCCTATGTCGCCCATTGTTAAGTGGGCTTGGGGCTCGAAAAAAACAGAGTCCAGCCTATCCCACCCAGTCTTAACTTCGGCCCTATCTCGCCCATTGTTAAGTGGGTCGCGAAAAAAACAGAGTCCAGCCTATGTCTCCCATTGTTAAGTGGGCCTGGGGCTAGAAAAAAACAGAGTCCAGCCTATCCCACCCAGTCTAAACTTCGGCCCTATCTAGCCCATTGTTAAGTGGGTCGCGAAAAAAACAGAGTCCAGCCTATGTCTCCCATTGTTAAGTGGGCTTGGGGCTCGAAAAAAACAGAGTCCAGCCTATCCCACCCAGTCTTAACTTCGGCCCTATCTAGCCCATTGTTAAGTGGGTCGCGATAAAAACAGCCTATCCCACCCAGTCTTAACATCGGCCCTATCTAGCCCATTGTTAAGTGGGTCGCGAAAAAAACAGAGTCCAGCCTATGTCTCCCATTGTTAAGTGGGCTTGGGGCTCGAAAAAAACAGAGTCCAGCCTATCCCACCCAGTCTTAACTTCGGCCCTATCTCGCCCATTGTTAAGTGGGTCGCGATAAAAACAGCCTATCCCACCCAGTCTTAACATCGGCCCTATCTAGCCCATTGTTAAGTGGGTCGCGAAAAAAACAGAGTCCAGCCTATGTCGCCCATTGTTAAGTGGGCTTGGGGCTCGAAAAAAACAGAGTCCAGCCTATCCCACCCAGTCTTAACTTCGGCCCTATCTAGCCCATTGTTAAGTGGGTGGCGAAAAAAACAGAGTTCAGCCTATGTCTCCCATTGTTAAGTGGGCTTGGGGCTAGAAAAAAACAGAGTCCAGCCTATCCCACCCAGTCTTAACTTCGGCCCTATCTCGCCCATTGTTAAGTGGGTCGCGAAAAAAACAGAGTCCAGCCTATGTCTCCCATTGTTAAGTGGGCTTGGGGCTCGAAAAAAACAGAGTCCAGCCTATCCCACCCAGTCTTAACTTCGGCCCTATCTCGCCCATTGTTAAGTGGGTCGCGAAAAAAACAGAGTCCAGCCTATGTCGCCCATTGTTAAGTGGGCTTGGGGCTCGAAAAAAACAGAGTCCAGCCTATCCCACCCAGTCTTAACTTCGGCCCTATCTAGCCCATTGTTAAGTGGGTCGCGATAAAAACAGCCTATCCCACCCAGTCTTAACTTCGGCCCTATCTAGCCCATTGTTAAGTGGGTCGCGAAAAAAACAGAGTCCAGCCTATGTCGCCCATTGTTAAGTGGGCTTGGGGCTCGAAAAAAACAGAGTCCAGCCTATCCCACCCAGTCTTAACTTCGGCCCTATCTCGCCCATTGTTAAGTGGGTCGCGAAAAAAACAGAGTCCAGCCTATGTCTCCCATTGTTAAGTGGGCCTGGGGCTAGAAAAAAACAGAGTCCAGCCTATCCCACCCAGTCTTAACTTCGGCCCTATCTAGCCCATTGTTAAGTGGGTCGCGAAAAAAACAGAGTCCAGCCTATGTCTCCCATTGTTAAGTGGGCTTGGGGCTCGAAAAAAACAGAGTCCAGCCTATCCCACCCAGTCTTAACTTCGGCCCTATCTCGCCCATTGTTAAGTGGGTCGCGAAAAAAACAGAGTCCAGCCTATGTCTCCCATTGTTAAGTGAGCTTGGGGCTCGAAAAAAACAGAGTCCAGCCTATCCCACCCAGTCTTAACTTCGGCCCTATCTCGCCCATTGTTAAGTGGGTCGCGAAAAAAACAGAGTCCAGCCTATGTCTCCCATTGTTAAGTGGGCTTGGGGCTCGAAAAAAACAGAGTCCAGCCTATCCCACCCAGTCTTAACTTCGGCCCTATCTCGCCCATTGTTAAGTGGGTCGCGAAAAAAACAGAGTCCAGCCAATGTCGCCCATTGTTAAGTGGGCTTGGGGCTCGAAAAAAACAGAGTCCAGCCAATGTCTCCCATTGTTAAGTGGGCTTGGGGCTCGAAAAAAACAGAGTCCAGCCTATCCCACCCAGTCTTAACTTCGGCCCTATCTAGCCCATTGTTAAGTGGGTGGCGAAAAAAACAGAGTTCAGCCTATGTCTCCCATTGTTAAGTGGGCTTGGGGCTAGAAAAAAACAGAGTCCAGCCTATCCCACCCAGTCTTAACTTCGGCCCTATCTCGCCCATTGTTAAGTGGGTCGCGAAAAAAACAGAGTCCAGCCTATGTCTCCCATTGTTAAGTGGGCTTGGGGCTCGAAAAAAACAGAGTCCAGCCTATCCCACCCAGTCTTAACTTCGGCCCTATCTCGCCCATTGTTAAGTGGGTCGCGAAAAAAACAGAGTCCAGCCTATGTCGCCCATTGTTAAGTGGGCTTGGGGCTCGAAAAAAACAGAGTCCAGCCTATCCCACCCAGTCTTAACTTCGGCCCTATCTCGACCATTGTTAAGTGGGTCGCGAAAAAAACAGAGTCCAGCCAATGTCGCCCATTGTTAAGTGGGCTTGGGGCTCGAAAAAAACAGAGTCCAGCCAATGTCTCCCATTGTTAAGTGGGCTTGGGGCTCGAAAAAAACAGAGTCCAGCCTATCCCACCCATTCTTAACTTCGGCCCTATCTAGCCCATTGTTAAGTGGGTCGCGATAAAAACAGCCTATCCCACCCAGTCTTAACTTCGGCCCTATCTAGCCCATTGTTAAGTGGGTCGCGAAAAAAACAGAGTCCAGCCTATGTCTCCCATTGTTAAGTGGGCTTGGGGCTCGAAAAAAACAGAGTCCAGCCTATCCCACCCAGTCTTAACTTCGGCCCTATCTCGCCCATTGTTAAGTGGGTCGCGAAAAAAACAGAGTCCAGCCTATGTCGCCCATTGTTAAGTGGGCTTGGGGCTCGAAAAAAACAGAGTCCAGCCTATCCCACCCAGTCTTAACTTCGGCCCTATCTAGCCCATTGTTAAGTGGGTCGCGAAAAAAACAGAGTCCAGCCTATCCCACCCAGTCTTAACTTCGGCCCTATCTCGCCCATTGTTAAGTGGGTCGCGAAAAAAACAGAGTCCAGCCTATGTCTCCCATTGTTAAGTGGGCTTGGGGCTCGAAAAAAACAGAGTCCAGCCTATGTCTCCCATTGTTAAGTGGGCTTGGGGCTCGAAAAAAACAGAGTCCAGCCTATCCCACCCAGTCTTAACTTCGGCCCTATCTCGCCCATTGTTAAGTGGGTCGCGAAAAAAACAGAGTCCAGCCTATGTCTCCCATTGTTAAGTGGGCTTGGGGCTCGAAAAAAACAGAGTCCAGCCTATCCCACCCAGTCTTAACTTCGGCCCTATCTCGCCCATTGTTAAGTGGGTCGCGAAAAAAACAGAGTCCAGCCTATGTCGCCCATTGTTAAGTGGGCTTGGGGCTCGAAAAAAACAGAGTCCAGCCTATCCCACCCAGTCTTAACTTCGGCCCTATCTCGACCATTGTTAAGTGGGTCGCGAAAAAAACAGAGTCCAGCCAATGTCGCCCATTGTTAAGTGGGCTTGGGGCTCGAAAAAAACAGAGTCCAGCCAATGTCTCCCATTGTTAAGTGGGCTTGGGGCTCGAAAAAAACAGAGTCCAGCCTATCCCACCCATTCTTAACTTCGGCCCTATCTAGCCCATTGTTAAGTGGGTCGCGATAAAAACAGCCTATCCCACCCAGTCTTAACTTCGGCCCTATCTAGCCCATTGTTAAGTGGGTCGCGAAAAAAACAGAGTCCAGCCTATGTCTCCCATTGTTAAGTGGGCTTGGGGCTCGAAAAAAACAGAGTCCAGCCTATCCCACCCAGTCTTAACTTCGGCCCTATCTCGCCCATTGTTAAGTGGGTCGCGAAAAAAACAGAGTCCAGCCTATGTCGCCCATTGTTAAGTGGGCTTGGGGCTCGAAAAAAACAGAGTCCAGCCTATCCCACCCAGTCTTAACTTCGGCCCTATCTAGCCCATTGTTAAGTGGGTCGCGAAAAAAACAGAGTCCAGCCTATCCCACCCAGTCTTAACTTCGGCCCTATCTCGCCCATTGTTAAGTGGGTCGCGAAAAAAACAGAGTCCAGCCTATGTCTCCCATTGTTAAGTGGGCTTGGGGCTCGAAAAAAACAGAGTCCAGCCTATGTCTCCCATTGTTAAGTGGGCTTGGGGCTCGAAAAAAACAGAGTCCAGCCTATCCCACCCAGTCTTAACTTCGGCCCTATCTCGCCCATTGTTAAGTGGGTCGCGAAAAAAACAGAGTCCAGCCTATGTCTCCCATTGTTAAGTGAGCTTGGGGCTCGAAAAAAACAGAGTCCAGCCTATCCCACCCAGTCTTAACTTCGGCCCTATCTCGCCCATTGTTAAGTGGGTCGCGAAAAAAACAGAGTCCAGCCTATGTCTCCCATTGTTAAGTGGGCTTGGGGCTCGAAAAAAACAGAGTCCAGCCTATCCCACCCAGTCTTAACTTCGGCCCTATCTCGCCCATTGTTAAGTGGGTCGCGAAAAAAACAGAGTCCAGCCAATGTCGCCCATTGTTAAGTGGGCTTGGGGCTCGAAAAAAACAGAGTCCAGCCAATGTCTCCCATTGTTAAGTGGGCTTGGGGCTCGAAAAAAACAGAGTCCAGCCTATCCCACCCAGTCTTAACTTCGGCCCTATCTAGCCCATTGTTAAGTGGGTGGCGAAAAAAACAGAGTTCAGCCTATGTCTCCCATTGTTAAGTGGGCTTGGGGCTAGAAAAAAACAGAGTCCAGCCTATCCCACCCAGTCTTAACTTCGGCCCTATCTCGCCCATTGTTAAGTGGGTCGCGAAAAAAACAGAGTCCAGCCTATGTCTCCCATTGTTAAGTGGGCTTGGGGCTCGAAAAAAACAGAGTCCAGCCTATCCCACCCATTCTTAACTTCGGCCCTATCTAGCCCATTGTTAAGTGGGTCGCGATAAAAACAGCCTATCCCACCCAGTCTTAACTTCGGCCCTATCTAGCCCATTGTTAAGTGGGTCGCGAAAAAAACAGAGTCCAGCCTATGTCTCCCATTGTTAAGTGGGCTTGGGGCTCGAAAAAAACAGAGTCCAGCCTATCCCACCCAGTCTTAACTTCGGCCCTATCTCGCCCATTGTTAAGTGGGTCGCGAAAAAAACAGAGTCCAGCCTATGTCGCCCATTGTTAAGTGGGCTTGGGGCTCGAAAAAAACAGAGTCCAGCCTATCCCACCCAGTCTTAACTTCGGCCCTATCTAGCCCATTGTTAAGTGGGTCGCGAAAAAAACAGAGTCCAGCCTATCCCACCCAGTCTTAACTTCGGCCCTATCTCGCCCATTGTTAAGTGGGTCGCGAAAAAAACAGAGTCCAGCCTATGTCTCCCATTGTTAAGTGGGCTTGGGGCTCGAAAAAAACAGAGTCCAGCCTATGTCTCCCATTGTTAAGTGGGCTTGGGGCTCGAAAAAAACAGAGTCCAGCCTATCCCACCCAGTCTTAACTTCGGCCCTATCTCGCCCATTGTTAAGTGGGTCGCGAAAAAAACAGAGTCCAGCCTATGTCTCCCATTGTTAAGTGAGCTTGGGGCTCGAAAAAAACAGAGTCCAGCCTATCCCACCCAGTCTTAACTTCGGCCCTATCTCGCCCATTGTTAAGTGGGTCGCGAAAAAAACAGAGTCCAGCCTATGTCTCCCATTGTTAAGTGGGCTTGGGGCTCGAAAAAAACAGAGTCCAGCCTATCCCACCCAGTCTTAACTTCGGCCCTATCTCGCCCATTGTTAAGTGGGTCGCGAAAAAAACAGAGTCCAGCCAATGTCGCCCATTGTTAAGTGGGCTTGGGGCTCGAAAAAAACAGAGTCCAGCCAATGTCTCCCATTGTTAAGTGGGCTTGGGGCTCGAAAAAAACAGAGTCCAGCCTATCCCACCCAGTCTTAACTTCGGCCCTATCTAGCCCATTGTTAAGTGGGTGGCGAAAAAAACAGAGTTCAGCCTATGTCTCCCATTGTTAAGTGGGCTTGGGGCTAGAAAAAAACAGAGTCCAGCCTATCCCACCCAGTCTTAACTTCGGCCCTATCTCGCCCATTGTTAAGTGGGTCGCGAAAAAAACAGAGTCCAGCCTATGTCTCCCATTGTTAAGTGGGCTTGGGGCTCGAAAAAAACAGAGTCCAGCCTATCCCACCCAGTCTTAACTTCGGCCCTATCTCGCCCATTGTTAAGTGGGTCGCGAAAAAAACAGAGTCCAGCCTATGTCGCCCATTGTTAAGTGGGCTTGGGGCTCGAAAAAAACAGAGTCCAGCCTATCCCACCCAGTCTTAACTTCGGCCCTATCTAGCCCATTGTTAAGTGGGTCGCGATAAAAACAGCCTATCCCACCCAGTCTTAACATCGGCCCTATCTAGCCCATTGTTAAGTGGGTCGCGAAAAAAACAGAGTCCAGCCTATGTCGCCCATTGTTAAGTGGGCTTGGGGCTCGAAAAAAACAGAGTCCAGCCTATCCCACCCAGTCTTAACTTCGGCCCTATCTCGCCCATTGTTAAGTGGGTCGCGAAAAAAACAGAGTCCAGCCTATGTCTCCCATTGTTAAGTGGGCCTGGGGCTAGAAAAAAACAGAGTCCAGCCTATCCCACCCAGTCTTAACTTCGGCCCTATCTAGCCCATTGTTAAGTGGGTCGCGAAAAAAACAGAGTCCAGCCTATGTCTCCCATTGTTAAGTGGGCTTGGGGCTCGAAAAAAACAGAGTCCAGCCTATCCCACCCAGTCTTAACTTCGGCCCTATCTCGACCATTGTTAAGTGGGTCGCGAAAAAAACAGAGTCCAGCCAATGTCGCCCATTGTTAAGTGGGCTTGGGGCTCGAAAAAAACAGAGTCCAGCCAATGTCTCCCATTGTTAAGTGGGCTTGGGGCTTTTTTTCGAGCCCCAAGCCCACTTAACAATGGGAGACATAGGCTGGACTCTGTTTTTTTCGCGACCCACTTAACAATGGGCGAGATAGGGCCGAAGTTAAGACTGGGTGGGATAGGCTGGACTCTGTTTTTTTCTAGCCCCAGGCCCACTTAACAATGGGAGACATAGGCTGGACTCTGTTTTTTTCGCGACCCACTTAACAATGGGCGAGATAGGGCCGAAGTTAAGACTGGGTGGGATAGGCTGGACTCTGTTTTTTTCGAGCCCCAAGCCCACTTAACAATGGGCGACATAGGCTGGACTCTGTTTTTTTCGCGACCCACTTAACAATGGGCTAGATAGGGCCGAAGTTAAGACTGGGTGGGATAGGCTGTTTTTATCGCGACCCACTTAACAATGGGCTAGATAGGGCCGAAGTTAAGACTGGGTGGGATAGGCTGGACTCTGTTTTTTTCGAGCCCCAAGCCCACTTAACAATGGGCGACATAGGCTGGACTCTGTTTTTTTCGCGACCCACTTAACAATGGGCGAGATAGGGCCGAAGTTAAGACTGGGTGGGATAGGCTGGACTCTGTTTTTTTCGAGCCCCAAGCCCACTTAACAATGGGAGACATAGGCTGGACTCTGTTTTTTTCGCGACCCACTTAACAATGGGCGAGATAGGGCCGAAGTTAAGACTGGGTGGGATAGGCTGGACTCTGTTTTTTTCTAGCCCCAAGCCCACTTAACAATGGGAGACATAGGCTGAACTCTGTTTTTTTCGCCACCCACTTAACAATGGGCTAGATAGGGCCGAAGTTAAGACTGGGTGGGATAGGCTGGACTCCGTTTTTTTCGAGCCCCAAGCCCACTTAACAATGGGCGACATAGGCTGGACTCTGTTTTTTTCGCGACCCACTTAACAATGGGCGAGATAGGGCCGAAGTTAAGACTGGGTGGGATAGGCTGGACTCTGTTTTTTTCGAGCCCCAAGCCCACTTAACAATGGGAGACATAGGCTGGACTCTGTTTTTTTCGCGACCCACTTAACAATGGGCGAGATAGGGCCGAAGTTAAGACTGGGTGAGATAGGCTGGACTCTGTTTTTTTTCTAGCCCCAAGCCCACTTAACAATGGGAGACATATGCTGAACTCTGTTTTTTTCGCCACCCACTTAACAATGGGCTAGATAGGGCCGAAGTTAAGACTGGGTGGGATAGGCTGGACTCTGTTTTTTTCGAGCCCCAAGCCCACTTAACAATGGGAGACATTGGCTGGACTCTGTTTTTTTCGAGCCCCAAGCCAACTTAACAATGGGAGACATAGGCTGGACTCTGTTTTTTTCGCGACCCACTTAACAATGGGCGAGATAGGGCCGAAGTTAAGACTGGGTGGGATAGGCTGGACTCTGTTTTTTTCGAGCCCCAAGCCCACTTAACAATGGGCGACATAGGCTGGACTCTGTTTTTTTCGCGACCCACTTAACAATGGGCTAGATAGGGCCGAAGTTAAGACTGGGTGGGATAGGCTGGACTCTGTTTTTTTCGAGCCCCAAGCCCTCTTAACAATGGGAGACATTGGCTGGACTCTGTTTTTTTCGAGCCCCAAGCCCACTTAACAATGGGAGACATAGGCTGGACTCTGTTTTTTTCGCGACCCACTTAACAATGGGCGAGATAGGGCCGAAGTTAAGACTGGGTGGGATAGGCTGGACTCTGTTTTTTTCGAGCCCCAAGCCCACTTAACCATGGGCGACATAGGCTGGACTCTGTTTTTTTCGCGACCCACTTAACAATGGGCTAGATAGGGCCGAAGTTAAGACTGGGTGGGATAGGCTGGACTCTGTTTTTTTCGGGCCCCAAGCCCACTTAACAATGGGCGACATAGGCTGGACTCTGTTTTTTTCGCGACCCACTTAACAATGGGCTAGATAGGGCCGAAGTTAAGACTGGGTGGGATAGGCTGGACTCTGTTTTTTTCGAGCCCCAAGCCCACTTAACAATGGGCGACATAGGCTGGACTCTGTTTTTTTCGCGACCCACTTAACAATGGGCTAGATAGGGCCGAAGTTAAGACTGGGTGGGATGGGCTGGACTCTGTTTTTTTCGAGCCCCAAGCCCACTTAACAATGGGAGACATAGGCTGGACTCTGTTTTTTTCGCGACCCACTTAACAATGGGCGAGATATTGCCGAAGTTAAGACTGGGTGGGATAGGCTGGACTCTGTTTTTTTCTAGCCCCAAGCCCACTTAACAATGGGAGACATAGGCTGAACTCTGTTTTTTTCGCCACCCACTTAACAATGGGCTAGATAGGGCCGAAGTTAAGACTGGGTGGGATAGGCTGGACTCCGTTTTTTTCGAGCCCCAAGCCCACTTAACAATGGGCGACATAGGCTGGACTCTGTTTTTTTCGCGACCCACTTAACAATGGGCGAGATAGGGCCGAAGTTAAGACTGGGTGGGATAGGCTGGACTCTGTTTTTTTCGAGCCCCAAGCCCACTTAACAATGGGAGACATAGGCTGGACTCTGTTTTTTTCGCGACCCACTTAACAATGGGCGAGATAGGGCCGAAGTTAAGACTGGGTGGGATAGGCTGGACTCTGTTTTTTTCGAGCCCCAAGCCCACTTAACAATGGGAGACATAGGCTGGACTCTGTTTTTTTTCGCGACCCACTTAATAATGGGCGAGATAGGGCCGAAGTTAAGACTGGGTGGGATAGGCTGGACTCTGTTTTTTTCGAGCCCCAAGCCCACTTAACAATGGGAGACATAGGCTGGACTCTGTTTTTTTCGCGACCCACTTAACAATGGGCGAAATAGGGCCGAAGTTAAGACTGGGTGTTATAGGCTGGACTCTGTTTTTTTCGAGCCCCAAGCCCACTTAACAATGGGAGACATAGGCTGGACTCTGTTTTTTTCGCGACCCACTTAACAATGGGCTAGATAGGGCCGAAGTTAAGACTGGGTGGGATAGGCTGGACTCTGTTTTTTTCGAGCCCAAAGCCCACTTAACAATGGGAGACATAGGCTGGACTCTGTTTTTTTCGAGCCCCGAGCCCACTTAACAATGGGAGACATTGGCTGGACTCTGTTTTTTTCGAGCCCCAAGCCCACTTAACAATGGGAGACATAGGCTGGACTCTGTTTTTTTCGCGACCCACTTAACAATGGGCGAGATAGGGCCGAAGTTAAGACTGGGTGGGATAGGCTGGACTCTGTTTTTTTCTAGCCCCAAGCCCACTTAACAATGGGAGACATAGGCTGAACTCTGTTTTTTTCGCGACCCACTTAACAATGGGCGAAATAGGGCCGAAGTTAAGACTGGGTGGGATAGGCTGGACTCTGTTTTTTTCGAGCCCAAAGCCCACTTAACAATGGGAGACATAGGCTGGACTCTGTTTTTTTCGCGACCCACTTAACAATGGGCGAGATAGGGCCGAAGTTAAGACTGGGTGGGATAGGCTGGACTCTGTTTTTTTCGAGCCCCAAGCCCACTTAACAATGGGAGACATAGGCTGGACTCTGTTTTTTTTCGCGACCCACTTAACAATGGGCGAGATAGGGCCGAAGTTAAGACTGGGTGGGATAGGCTGGACTCTGTTTTTTTCGAGCCCCAAGCTCACTTAACAATGGGAGACATAGGCTGGACTCTGTTTTTTTCGCGACCCACTTAACAATGGGCGAGATAGGGCCGAAGTTAAGACTGGGAGTCCAGCCAATGTCTCCCATTGTTAAGTGGGCTTGGGGCTCGAAAAAAACAGAGTCCAGCCTATCCCACCCAGTCTTAACTTCGGCCCTATCTAGCCCATTGTTAAGTGGGTGGCGAAAAAAACAGAGTTCAGCCTATGTCTCCCATTGTTAAGTGGGCTTGGGGCTAGAAAAAAAACAGAGTCCAGCCTATCCCACCCAGTCTTAACTTCGGCCCTATCTCGCCCATTGTTAAGTGGGTCGCGAAAAAAACAGAGTCCAGCCTATGTCGCCCATTGTTAAGTGGGCTTGGGGCTCGAAAAAAACAGAGTCCAGCCTATCCCACCCAGTCTTAACTTCGGCCCTATCTAGCCCATTGTTAAGTGGGTCGCGAAAAAAACAGAGTCCAGTCTATGTCGCCCATTGTTAAGTGGGCTTGGGGCTCGAAAAAAACAGAGTCCAGCCTATCCCACCCAGTCTTAACTTCGGCCCTATCTCGCCCATTGTTAAGTGGGTCGCGAAAAAAACAGAGTCCAGCCTATCCCACCCAGTCTTAACTTCGGCCCTATCTCGCCCATTGTTAAGTGGGTCGCGAAAAAAACAGAGTCCAGCCTATGTCTCCCATTGTTAAGTGGGCTTGGGGCTCGAAAAAAACAGAGTCCAGCCAATGTCTCCCATTGTTAAGTGGGCTTGGGGCTCGAAAAAAACAGAGTCCAGCCTATCCCACCCAGTCTTAACTTCGGCCCTATCTCGCCCATTGTTAAGTGGGTGGCGAAAAAAACAGAGTCCAGCCTATGTCTCCCATTGTTAAGTGGGGCTGGGGCTAGAAAAAAACAGAGTCCAGCCTATCCCACCCAGTCTTAACTTCGGCCCTATCTAGCCCATTGTTAAGTGGGTCGCGAAAAAAACAGTGTCCAGCCTATGTCTCCCATTGTTAAGTGGGCTTGGGGCTCGAAAAAAACAGAGTCCAGCCTATCCCACCCAGTCTTAACTTCGGCCCTATCTCGCCCATTGTTAAGTGGGTCGCGAAAAAAACAGCATATCCCACCCAGTCTTAACTTCGGCCCTATCTAGCCCATTGTTAAGTGGGTCGCGAAAAAAACAGAGTCCAGCCTATGTCTCCCATTGGTAAGTGGGCTTGGGGCTCGAAAAAAACAGAGTCCAGCCTATCCCACCCAGTCTTAACTTCGGCCCTATCTCGCCCATTGTTAAGTGGGTCGCGAAAAAAACAGAGTCCAGCCTATGTCTCCCATTGTTAAGTGGGCTTGGGGCTCGAAAAAAACAGAGTCCAGCCTATCCCACCCAGTCTTAACTTCGGCCCTATCTAGCCCATTGTTAAGTGGGTCGCGAAAAAAACAGAGTCCAGCCTATGTCTCCCATTGTTAAGTGGGCTTGGGGCTCGAAAAAAACAGAGTCCAGCCTATAACACCCAGTCTTAACTTCGGCCCTATCTAGCCCATTGTTAAGTGGGTCGCGAAAAAAACAGAGTCCAGCCTATGTCGCCCATTGTTAAGTGGGCTTGGGGCTCGAAAAAAACAGAGTCCAGCCTATCCCACCCAGTCTTAACTTCGGCCCTATCTAGCCCATTGTTAAGTGGGTCGCGAAAAAAACAGAGTCCAGCCTATGTCTCCCATTGTTAAGTGAGCTTGGGGCTCGAAAAAAACAGAGTCCAGCCTATCCCACCCAGTCTTAACTTCGGCCCTATCTCGCCCATTGTTAAGTGGGTCGCGAAAAAAACAGAGTCCAGCCTATGTCTCCCATTGTTAAGTGGGCTTGGGGCTCGAAAAAAACAGAGTCCAGCCTATCCCACCCAGTCTTAACTTCGGCCCTATCTAGCCCATTGTTAAGTGGGTCGCGAAAAAAACAGAGTCCAGCCTATGTCTCCCATTGTTAAGTGGGCTTGGGGCTCGAAAAAAACAGAGTCCAGCCTATAACACCCAGTCTTAACTTCGGCCCTATCTAGCCCATTGTTAAGTGGGTCGCGAAAAAAACAGAGTCCAGCCTATGTCGCCCATTGTTAAGTGGGCTTGGGGCTCGAAAAAAACAGAGTCCAGCCTATCCCACCCAGTCTTAACTTCGGCCCTATCTAGCCCATTGTTAAGTGGGTCGCGAAAAAAACAGAGTCCAGCCTATGTCTCCCATTGTTAAGTGAGCTTGGGGCTCGAAAAAAACAGAGTCCAGCCTATCCCACCCAGTCTTAACTTCGGCCCTATCTCGCCCATTGTTAAGTGGGTCGCGAAAAAAACAGAGTCCAGCCTATGTCTCCCATTGTTAAGTGGGCTTGGGGCTCGAAAAAAACAGAGTCCAGCCTATCCCACCCAGTCTTAACTTCGGCCCTATCTCGCCCATTGTTAAGTGGGTCGCGAAAAAAACAGAGTCCAGCCTATGTCTCCCATTGTTAAGTGGGCTTGGGGCTAGAAAAAAACAGAGTCCAGCCTATCCCACCCAGTCTTAACTTCGGCAATATCTCGCCCATTGTTAAGTGGGTCGCGAAAAAAACAGAGTCCAGCCTATGTCTCCCATTGTTAAGTGGGCTTGGGGCTCGAAAAAAACAGAGTCCAGCCCATCCCACCCAGTCTTAACTTCGGCCCTATCTAGCCCATTGTTAAGTGGGTCGCGAAAAAAACAGAGTCCAGCCTATGTCGCCCATTGTTAAGTGGGCTTGGGGCTCGAAAAAAACAGAGTCCAGCCTATCCCACCCAGTCTTAACTTCGGCCCTATCTCGCCCATTGTTAAGTGGGTGGCGAAAAAAACAGAGTCCAGCCTATGTCGCCCATTGTTAAGTGGGCCTGGGGCTAGAAAAAAACAGAGTCCAGCCTATCCCACCCAGTCTTAACTTCGGCCCTATCTAGCCCATTGTTAAGTGGGTCGCGAAAAAAACAGAGTCCAGCCTATGTCTCCCATTGTTAAGTGGGCTTGGGGCTCGAAAAAAACAGAGTCCAGCCTATCCCACCCAGTCTTAACTTCGGCCCTATCTCGACCATTGTTAAGTGGGTCGCGAAAAAAACAGAGTCCAGCCAATGTCGCCCATTGTTAAGTGGGCTTGGGGCTCGAAAAAAACAGAGTCCAGCCAATGTCTCCCATTGTTAAGTGGGCTTGGGGCTCGAAAAAAACAGAGTCCAGCCTATCCCACCCATTCTTAACTTCGGCCCTATCTAGCCCATTGTTAAGTGGGTCGCGATAAAAACAGCCTATCCCACCCAGTCTTAACTTCGGCCCTATCTAGCCCATTGTTAAGTGGGTCGCGAAAAAAACAGAGTCCAGCCTATGTCTCCCATTGTTAAGTGGGCTTGGGGCTCGAAAAAAACAGAGTCCAGCCTATCCCACCCAGTCTTAACTTCGGCCCTATCTCGCCCATTGTTAAGTGGGTCGCGAAAAAAACAGAGTCCAGCCTATGTCGCCCATTGTTAAGTGGGCTTGGGGCTCGAAAAAAACAGAGTCCAGCCTATCCCACCCAGTCTTAACTTCGGCCCTATCTAGCCCATTGTTAAGTGGGTCGCGAAAAAAACAGAGTCCAGCCTATCCCACCCAGTCTTAACTTCGGCCCTATCTCGCCCATTGTTAAGTGGGTCGCGAAAAAAACAGAGTCCAGCCTATGTCTCCCATTGTTAAGTGGGCTTGGGGCTCGAAAAAAACAGAGTCCAGCCTATGTCTCCCATTGTTAAGTGGGCTTGGGGCTCGAAAAAAACAGAGTCCAGCCTATCCCACCCAGTCTTAACTTCGGCCCTATCTCGCCCATTGTTAAGTGGGTCGCGAAAAAAACAGAGTCCAGCCTATGTCGCCCATTGTTAAGTGGGCTTGGGGCTCGAAAAAAACAGAGTCCAGCCTATGTCTCCCATTGTTAAGTGGGCTTGGGGCTCGAAAAAAACAGAGTCCAGCCTATCCCACCCAGTCTTAACTTCGGCCCTATCTCGCCCATTGTTAAGTGGGTCGCGAAAAAAACAGAGTCCAGCCTATCCCACCCAGTCTTAACTTCGGCCCTATCTCGCCCATTGTTAAGTGGGTCGCGAAAAAAACAGAGTCCAGCCTATGTCGCCCATTGTTAAGTGGGCTTGGGGCTCGAAAAAAACAGAGTCCAGCCTATGTCTCCCATTGTTAAGTGGGCTTGGGGCTCGAAAAAAACAGAGTCCAGCCTATCCCACCCAGTCTTAACTTCGGCCCTATCTCGCCCATTGTTAAGTGGGTCGCGAAAAAAACAGAGTCCAGCCTATGTCGCCCATTGTTAAGTGGGCTTGGGGCTCGAAAAAAACAGAGTCCAGCCTATCCCACCCAGTCTTAACTTCGGCCCTATCTAGCCCATTGTTAAGTGGGTCGCGATAAAAACAGAGTCCAGCCTATGTCGCCCATTGTTAAGTGGGCTTGGGGCTCGAAAAAAACAGAGTCCAGCCTATCCCACCCAGTCTTAACTTCGGCCCTATCTAGCCCATTGTTAAGTGGGGCTCGAAAAAAACAGAGTCCAGCCTATCCCACCCAGTCTTAACTTCGGCCCTATCTCGACCATTGTTAAGTGGGTCGCGAAAAAAACAGAGTCCAGCCAATGTCGCCCATTGTTAAGTGGGCTTGGGGCTCGAAAAAAACAGAGTCCAGCCAATGTCTCCCATTGTTAAGTGGGCTTGGGGCTCGAAAAAAACAGAGTCCAGCCTATCCCACCCATTCTTAACTTCGGCCCTATCTAGCCCATTGTTAAGTGGGTCGCGATAAAAACAGCCTATCCCACCCAGTCTTAACTTCGGCCCTATCTAGCCCATTGTTAAGTGGGTCGCGAAAAAAACAGAGTCCAGCCTATGTCTCCCATTGTTAAGTGGGCTTGGGGCTCGAAAAAAACAGAGTCCAGCCTATCCCACCCAGTCTTAACTTCGGCCCTATCTCGCCCATTGTTAAGTGGGTCGCGAAAAAAACAGAGTCCAGCCTATGTCGCCCATTGTTAAGTGGGCTTGGGGCTCGAAAAAAACAGAGTCCAGCCTATCCCACCCAGTCTTAACTTCGGCCCTATCTAGCCCATTGTTAAGTGGGTCGCGAAAAAAACAGAGTCCAGCCTATCCCACCCAGTCTTAACTTCGGCCCTATCTCGCCCATTGTTAAGTGGGTCGCGAAAAAAACAGAGTCCAGCCTATGTCTCCCATTGTTAAGTGGGCTTGGGGCTCGAAAAAAACAGAGTCCAGCCTATCCCACCCAGTCTTAACTTCGGCCCTATCTCGCCCATTGTTAAGTGGGTCGCGAAAAAAACAGAGTCCAGCCTATGTCGCCCATTGTTAAGTGGGCTTGGGGCTCGAAAAAAACAGAGTCCAGCCTATCCCACCCAGTCTTAACTTCGGCCCTATCTAGCCCATTGTTAAGTGGGTCGCGATAAAAACAGCCTATCCCACCCAGTCTTAACATCGGCCCTATCTAGCCCATTGTTAAGTGGGTCGCGAAAAAAACAGAGTCCAGCCTATGTCGCCCATTGTTAAGTGGGCTTGGGGCTCGAAAAAAACAGAGTCCAGCCTATCCCACCCAGTCTTAACTTCGGCCCTATCTCGCCCATTGTTAAGTGGGTCGCGAAAAAAACAGAGTCCAGCCTATGTCTCCCATTGTTAAGTGGGCCTGGGGCTAGAAAAAAACAGAGTCCAGCCTATCCCACCCAGTCTTAACTTCGGCCCTATCTAGCCCATTGTTAAGTGGGTCGCGAAAAAAACAGAGTCCAGCCTATGTCTCCCATTGTTAAGTGGGCTTGGGGCTCGAAAAAAACAGAGTCCAGCCTATCCCACCCAGTCTTAACTTCGGCCCTATCTCGACCATTGTTAAGTGGGTTGCGAAAAAAACAGAGTCCAGCCAATGTCGCCCATTGTTAAGTGGGCTTGGGGCTCGAAAAAAACAGAGTCCAGCCAATGTCTCCCATTGTTAAGTGGGCTTGGGGCTCGAAAAAAACAGAGTCCAGCCTATCCCACCCATTCTTAACTTCGGCCCTATCTAGCCCATTGTTAAGTGGGTCGCGATAAAAACAGCCTATCCCACCCAGTCTTAACTTCGGCCCTATCTCGCCCATTGTTAAGTGGGTCGCGAAAAAAACAGAGTCCAGCCTATGTCGCCCATTGTTAAGTGGGCTTGGGGCTCGAAAAAAACAGAGTCCAGCCTATCCCACCCAGTCTAAACTTCGGCCCTATCTAGCCCATTGTTAAGTGGGTCGCGAAAAAAACAGAGTCCAGTCTATGTCGCCCATTGTTAAGTGGGCTTGGGGCTCGAAAAAAACAGAGTCCAGCCTATCCCACCCAGTCTTAACTTCGGCCCTATCTCGCCCATTGTTAAGTGGGTCGCGAAAAAAACAGAGTCCAGCCTATCCCACCCAGTCTTAACTTCGGCCCTATCTCGCCCATTGTTAAGTGGGTCGCGAAAAAAACAGAGTCCAGCCTATGTCTCCCATTGTTAAGTGGGCTTGGGGCTCGAAAAAAACAGAGTCCAGCCAATGTCTCCCATTGTTAAGTGGGCTTGGGGCTCGAAAAAAACAGAGTCCAGCCTATCCCACCCAGTCTTAACTTCGGCCCTATCTCGCCCATTGTTAAGTGGGTCGCGAAAAAAACAGAGTCCAGCCTATGTCTCCCATTGTTAAGTGGGCCTGGGGCTAGAAAAAAACAGAGTCCAGCCTATCCCACCCAGTCTTAACTTCGGCCCTATCTAGCCCATTGTTAAGTGGGTCGCGAAAAAAACAGTGTCCAGCCTATGTCTCCCATTGTTAAGTGGGCTTGGGGCTCGAAAAAAACAGAGTCCAGCCTATCCCACCCAGTCTTAACTTCGGCCCTATCTCGCCCATTGTTAAGTGGGTCGCGAAAAAAACAGAGTCCAGCCAATGTCGCCCATTGTTTAGTGGGCTTGGGGCTCGAAAAAAACTTGGGGCTCGAAAAAAACAGAGTCCAGCCTATCCCACCCAGTCTTAACTTCGGCCCTATCTCGCCCATTGTTAAGTGGGCTTGGGGCTCGAAAAAAACAGAGTCCAGCCAATGTCTCCCATTGTTAAGTGGGCTTGGGGCTCGAAAAAAACAGAGTCCAGCCTATCCCACCCAGTCTTAACTTCGGCCCTATCTAGCCCATTGTTAAGTGGGTCGCGATAAAAACAGCCTATCCCACCCAGTCTTAACTTCGGCCCTATCTAGCCCATTGTTAAGTGGGTCGCGAAAAAAACAGAGTCCAGCCTATGTCTCCCATTGTTAAGTGAGCTTGGGGCTCGAAAAAAACAGAGTCCAGCCTATCCCACCCAGTCTTAACTTCGGCCCTATCTCGCCCATTGTTAAGTGGGTCGCGAAAAAAACAGAGTCCAGCCTATGTCTCCCATTGTTAAGTGGGCTTGGGGCTCGAAAAAAACAGAGTCCAGCCTATCCCACCCAGTCTTAACTTCGGCCCTATCTAGCCCATTGTTAAGTGGGTCGCGAAAAAAACAGAGTCCAGTCTATGTCGCCCATTGTTAAGTGGGCTTGGGGCTCGAAAAAAACAGAGTCCAGCCTATCCCACCCAGTCTTAACTTCGGCCCTATCTCGCCCATTGTTAAGTGGGTCGCGAAAAAAACAGAGTCCAGCCTATCCCACCCAGTCTTAACTTCGGCCCTATCTCGCCCATTGTTAAGTGGGTCGCGAAAAAAACAGAGTCCAGCCTATGTCTCCCATTGTTAAGTGGGCTTGGGGCTCGAAAAAAACAGAGTCCAGCCAATGTCTCCCATTGTTAAGTGGGCTTGGGGCTCGAAAAAAACAGAGTCCAGCCTATCCCACCCAGTCTTAACTTCGGCCCTATCTCGCCCATTGTTAAGTGGGTCGCGAAAAAAACAGAGTCCAGCCTATGTCTCCCATTGTTAAGTGGGCCTGGGGCTAGAAAAAAACAGAGTCCAGCCTATCCCACCCAGTCTTAACTTCGGCCCTATCTAGCCCATTGTTAAGTGGGTCGCGAAAAAAACAGTGTCCAGCCTATGTCTCCCATTGTTAAGTGGGCTTGGGGCTCGAAAAAAACAGAGTCCAGCCTATCCCACCCAGTCTTAACTTCGGCCCTATCTCGCCCATTGTTAAGTGGGTCGCGAAAAAAACAGAGTCCAGCCAATGTCGCCCATTGTTTAGTGGGCTTGGGGCTCGAAAAAAACTTGGGGCTCGAAAAAAACAGAGTCCAGCCTATCCCACCCAGTCTTAACTTCGGCCCTATCTCGCCCATTGTTAAGTGGGTCGCGAAAAAAACAGAGTCCAGCCTATGTCTCCCATTGTTAAGTGGGCTTTGGGCTCGAAAAAAACAGAGTCCAGCCTATCCCACCCAGTCTTAACTTCGGCCCTATCTAGCCCATTGTTAAGTGGGTCGCGAAAAAAACAGAGTCCAGCCTATGTCTCCCATTGTTAAGTGGGCTTGGGGCTCGAAAAAAACAGAGTCCAGCCTATAACACCCAGTCTTAACTTCGGCCCTATCTAGCCCATTGTTAAGTGGGTCGCGAAAAAAACAGAGTCCAGCCTATGTCGCCCATTGTTAAGTGGGCTTGGGGCTCGAAAAAAACAGAGTCCAGCCTATCCCACCCAGTCTTAACTTCGGCCCTATCTAGCCCATTGTTAAGTGGGTCGCGAAAAAAACAGAGTCCAGCCTATGTCTCCCATTGTTAAGTGAGCTTGGGGCTCGAAAAAAACAGAGTCCAGCCTATGTCTCCCATTGTTAAGTGGGCTTGGGGCTCGAAAAAAACAGAGTCCAGCCTATCCCACCCAGTCTTAACTTCGGCCCTATCTAGCCCATTGTTAAGTGGGTCGCGAAAAAAACAGAGTCCAGCCTATGTCGCCCATTGTTAAGTGGGCTTGGGGCTCGAAAAAAACAGAGTCCAGCCTATCCCACCCAGTCTTAACTTCGGCCCTATCTCGCCCATTGTTAAGTGGGTCGCGAAAAAAACAGAGTCCAGCCTATGTCTCCTATTGTTAAGTGGGCTTGGGGCTCGAAAAAAACAGAGTCCAGCCTATCCCACCCAGTCTTAACTTCGGCCCTATCTAGCCCATTGTTAAGTGGGTGGCGTAAAAAACAGAGTTCAGCCTATGTCTCCCATTGTTAAGTGGGCTTGGGGCTAGAAAAAAAACAGAGTCCAGCCTATCCCACCCAGTCTTAACTTCGGCCCTATCTAGCCCATTGTTAAGTTGGTCGCGAAAAAAACAGAGTCCAGCCTATGTCGCCCATTGTTAAGTGGGCTTGGGGCCCGAAAAAAACAGAGTCCAGCCTATCCCACCCAGTCTTAACTTCGGCCCTATCTCGCCCATTGTTAAGTGGGTCGCGAAAAAAACAGAGTCCAGCCTATGTCTCCCATTGTTAAGTGAGCTTGGGGCTCGAAAAAAACAGAGTCCAGCCTATCCCACCCAGTCTTAACTTCGGCCCTATCTCGCCCATTGTTAAGTGGGTCGCGAAAAAAACAGAGTCCAGCCTATGTCTCCCATTGTTAAGTGGGCTTGGGGCTCGAAAAAAACAGAGTCCAGCCTATCCCACCCAGTCTTAACTTCGGCCCTATCTCGCCCATTGTTAAGTGGGTCGCGAAAAAAACAGAGTCCAGCCTATCCCACCCAGTCTTAACTTCGGCCCTATCTCGCCCATTGTTAAGTGGGTCGCGAAAAAAAACAGAGTCCAGCCTATGTCTCCCATTGTTAAGTGGGCTTGGGGCTCGAAAAAAACAGAGTCCAGCCTATAACACCCAGTCTTAACTTCGGCCCTATCTAGCCCATTGTTAAGTGGGTCGCGAAAAAAACAGAGTCCAGCCTATGTCGCCCATTGTTAAGTGGGCTTGGGGCTCGAAAAAAACAGAGTCCAGCCTATCCCACCCAGTCTTAACTTCGGCCCTATCTAGCCCATTGTTAAGTGGGTCGCGAAGAAAACAGAGTCCAGCCTATGTCTCCCATTGTTAAGTGAGCTTGGGGCTCGAAAAAAACAGAGTCCAGCCTATCCCACCCAGTCTTAACTTCGGCCCTATCTCGCCCATTGTTAAGTGGGTCGCGAAAAAAACAGAGTCCAGCCTATGTCTCCTATTGTTAAGTGGGCTTGGGGCTCGAAAAAAACAGAGTCCAGCCTATCCCACCCAGTCTTAACTTCGGCCCTATCTAGCCCATTGTTAAGTGGGTCGCGAAGAAAACAGAGTTCAGCCTATGTCTCCCATTGTTAAGTGGGCTTGGGGCTAGAAAAAAAACAGAGTCCAGCCTATCCCACCCAGTCTTAACTTCGGCCCTATCTAGCCCATTGTTAAGTTGGTCGCGAAAAAAACAGAGTCCAGCCTATGTCGCCCATTGTTAAGTGGGCTTGGGGCCCGAAAAAAACAGAGTCCAGCCTATCCCACCCAGTCTTAACTTCGGCCCTATCTCGCCCATTGTTAAGTGGGTCGCGAAAAAAACAGAGTCCAGCCTATGTCTCCCATTGTTAAGTGAGCTTGGGGCTCGAAAAAAACAGAGTCCAGCCTATCCCACCCAGTCTTAACTTCGGCCCTATCTCGCCCATTGTTAAGTGGGTCGCGAAAAAAACAGAGTCCAGCCTATGTCTCCCATTGTTAAGTGGGCTTGGGGCTCGAAAAAAACAGAGTCCAGCCTATCCCACCCAGTCTTAACTTCGGCCCTATCTCGCCCATTGTTAAGTGGGTCGCGAAAAAAACAGAGTCCAGCCTATCCCACCCAGTCTTAACTTCGGCCCTATCTCGCCCATTGTTAAGTGGGTCGCGAAAAAAAACAGAGTCCAGCCTATGTCTCCCATTGTTAAGTGGGCTTGGGGCTCGAAAAAAACAGAGTCCAGCCTATAACACCCAGTCTTAACTTCGGCCCTATCTAGCCCATTGTTAAGTGGGTCGCGAAAAAAACAGAGTCCAGCCTATGTCGCCCATTGTTAAGTGGGCTTGGGGCTCGAAAAAAACAGAGTCCAGCCTATCCCACCCAGTCTTAACTTCGGCCCTATCTAGCCCATTGTTAAGTGGGTCGCGAAGAAAACAGAGTCCAGCCTATGTCTCCCATTGTTAAGTGAGCTTGGGGCTCGAAAAAAACAGAGTCCAGCCTATCCCACCCAGTCTTAACTTCGGCCCTATCTCGCCCATTGTTAAGTGGGTCGCGAAAAAAACAGAGTCCAGCCTATGTCTCCCATTGTTAAGTGGGCTTGGGGCTAGAAAAAAACAGAGTCCAGCCTATCCCACCCAGTCTTAACTTCGGCCCTATCTAGCCCATTGTTAAGTGGGTCGCGAAAAAAACAGAGTCCAGCCTATGTCTCCCATTGTTAAGTGGGCTTGGGGCTCGAAAAAAACAGAGTCCAGCCTATAACACCCAGTCTTAACTTCGGCCCTATCTCGCCCATTGTTAAGTGGGTCGCGAAAAAAACAGAGTCCAGCCTATGTCTCCCATTGTTAAGTGGGCTTGGGGCTAGAAAAAAACAGAGTCCAGCCTATCCCACCCAGTCTTAACTTCGGCCCTATCTCGCCCATTGTTAAGTGGGTCGCGAAAAAAACAGAGTCCAGCCTATGTCTCCCATTGTTAAGTGGGCTTGGGGCTAGAAAAAAACAGAGTCCAGCCTATCCCACCCAGTCTTAACTTCGGCAATATCTCGCCCATTGTTAAGTGGGTCGCGAAAAAAACAGAGTCCAGCCTATGTCTCCCATTGTTAAGTGGGCTTGGGGCTCGAAAAAAACAGAGTCCAGCCCATCCCACCCAGTCTTAACTTCGGCCCTATCTAGCCCATTGTTAAGTGGGTCGCGAAAAAAACAGAGTCCAGCCTATGTCGCCCATTGTTAAGTGGGCTTGGGGCTCGAAAAAAACAGAGTCCAGCCTATCCCACCCAGTCTTAACTTCGGCCCTATCTCGCCCATTGTTAAGTGGGTGGCGAAAAAAACAGAGTCCAGCCTATGTCGCCCATTGTTAAGTGGGCTTGGGGCCCGAAAAAAACAGAGTCCAGCCTATCCCACCCAGTCTTAACTTCGGCCCTATCTCGCCCATTGTTAAGTGGGTCGCGAAAAAAACAGAGTCCAGCCTATGTCTCCCATTGTTAAGTGAGCTTGGGGCTCGAAAAAAACAGAGTCCAGCCTATCCCACCCAGTCTTAACTTCGGCCCTATCTAGCCCATTGTTAAGTGGGTGGCGTAAAAAACAGAGTTCAGCCTATGTCTCCCATTGTTAAGTGGGCTTGGGGCTAGAAAAAAAACAGAGTCCAGCCTATCCCACCCAGTCTTAACTTCGGCCCTATCTAGCCCATTGTTAAGTTGGTCGCGAAAAAAACAGAGTCCAGCCTATGTCGCCCATTGTTAAGTGGGCTTGGGGCCCGAAAAAAACAGAGTCCAGCCTATCCCACCCAGTCTTAACTTCGGCCCTATCTCGCCCATTGTTAAGTGGGTCGCGAAAAAAACAGAGTCCAGCCTATGTCGCCCATTGTTAAGTGGGCTTGGGGCTCGAAAAAAACAGAGTCCAGCCTATCCCACCCAGTCTTAACTTCGGCCCTATCTCGCCCATTGTTAAGTGGGTCGCGAAAAAAACAGAGTCCAGCCTATCCCACCCAGTCTTAACTTCGGCCCTATCTCGCCCATTGTTAAGTGGGTCGCGAAAAAAAACAGAGTCCAGCCTATGTCTCCCATTGTTAAGTGGGCTTGGGGCTCGAAAAAAACAGAGTCCAGCCTATAACACCCAGTCTTAACTTCGGCCCTATCTAGCCCATTGTTAAGTGGGTCGCGAAAAAAACAGAGTCCAGCCTATGTCGCCCATTGTTAAGTGGGCTTGGGGCTCGAAAAAAACAGAGTCCAGCCTATCCCACCCAGTCTTAACTTCGGCCCTATCTAGCCCATTGTTAAGTGGGTCGCGAAGAAAACAGAGTCCAGCCTATGTCTCCCATTGTTAAGTGAGCTTGGGGCTCGAAAAAAACAGAGTCCAGCCTATCCCACCCAGTCTTAACTTCGGCCCTATCTCGCCCATTGTTAAGTGGGTCGCGAAAAAAACAGAGTCCAGCCTATGTCTCACATTGTTAAGTGGGCTTGGGGCTCGAAAAAAACAGAGTCCAGCCTATAACACCCCGTCTTAACTTCGGCCCTATCTCGCCCATTGTTAAGTGGGTCGCGAAAAAAACAGAGTCCAGCCTATGTCTCCCATTGTTAAGTGGGCTTGGGGCTAGAAAAAAACAGAGTCCAGCCTATCCCACCCAGTCTTAACTTCGGCCCTATCTAGCCCATTGTTAAGTGGGTCGCGAAAAAAACAGAGTCCAGCCTATGTCGCCCATTGTTAAGTGGGCTTGGGGCTCGAAAAAAACAGAGTCCAGCCTATCCCACCCAGTCTTAACTTCGGCCCTATCTCGCCCATTGTTAAGTGGGTGGCGAAAAAAACAGAGTCCAGCCTATGTCGCCCATTGTTAAGTGGGCTTGGGGCCCGAAAAAAACAGAGTCCAGCCTATCCCACCCAGTCTTAACTTCGGCCCTATCTCGCCCATTGTTAAGTGGGTCGCGAAAAAAACAGAGTCCAGCCTATGTCTCCCATTGTTAAGTGAGCTTGGGGCTCGAAAAAAACAGAGTCCAGCCTATCCCACCCAGTCTTAACTTCGGCCCTATCTAGCCCATTGTTAAGTGGGTGGCGTAAAAAACAGAGTTCAGCCTATGTCTCCCATTGTTAAGTGGGCTTGGGGCTAGAAAAAAAACAGAGTCCAGCCTATCCCACCCAGTCTTAACTTCGGCCCTATCTAGCCCATTGTTAAGTTGGTCGCGAAAAAAACAGAGTCCAGCCTATGTCGCCCATTGTTAAGTGGGCTTGGGGCCCGAAAAAAACAGAGTCCAGCCTATCCCACCCAGTCTTAACTTCGGCCCTATCTCGCCCATTGTTAAGTGGGTCGCGAAAAAAACAGAGTCCAGCCTATGTCGCCCATTGTTAAGTGGGCTTGGGGCTCGAAAAAAACAGAGTCCAGCCTATCCCACCCAGTCTTAACTTCGGCCCTATCTCGCCCATTGTTAAGTGGGTCGCGAAAAAAACAGAGTCCAGCCTATCCCACCCAGTCTTAACTTCGGCCCTATCTCGCCCATTGTTAAGTGGGTCGCGAAAAAAAACAGAGTCCAGCCTATGTCTCCCATTGTTAAGTGGGCTTGGGGCTCGAAAAAAACAGAGTCCAGCCTATAACACCCAGTCTTAACTTCGGCCCTATCTAGCCCATTGTTAAGTGGGTCGCGAAAAAAACAGAGTCCAGCCTATGTCGCCCATTGTTAAGTGGGCTTGGGGCTCGAAAAAAACAGAGTCCAGCCTATCCCACCCAGTCTTAACTTCGGCCCTATCTAGCCCATTGTTAAGTGGGTCGCGAAGAAAACAGAGTCCAGCCTATGTCTCCCATTGTTAAGTGAGCTTGGGGCTCGAAAAAAACAGAGTCCAGCCTATCCCACCCAGTCTTAACTTCGGCCCTATCTCGCCCATTGTTAAGTGGGTCGCGAAAAAAACAGAGTCCAGCCTATGTCTCACATTGTTAAGTGGGCTTGGGGCTCGAAAAAAACAGAGTCCAGCCTATAACACCCAGTCTTAACTTCGGCCCTATCTCGCCCATTGTTAAGTGGGTCGCGAAAAAAACAGAGTCCAGCCTATGTCTCCCATTGTTAAGTGGGCTTGGGGCTAGAAAAAAACAGAGTCCAGCCTATCCCACCCAGTCTTAACTTCGGCCCTATCTCGCCCATTGTTAAGTGGGTCGCGAAAAAAACAGAGTCCAGCCTATGTCTCCCATTGTTAAGTGGGCTTGGGGCTAGAAAAAAACAGAGTCCAGCCTATCCCACCCAGTCTTAACTTCGGCAATATCTCGCCCATTGTTAAGTGGGTCGCGAAAATAACAGAGTCCAGCCTATGTCTCCCATTGTTAAGTGGGCTTGGGGCTCGAAAAAAACAGAGTCCAGCCCATCCCACCCAGTCTTAACTTCGGCCCTATCTAGCCCATTGTTAAGTGGGTCGCGAAAAAAACAGAGTCCAGCCTATGTCTCCCATTGTTAAGTGGGCTTGGGGCTCGAAAAAAACAGAGTCCAGCCTATAACACCCAGTCTTAACTTCGGCCCTATCTAGCCCATTGTTAAGTGGGTCGCGAAAAAAACAGAGTCCAGCCTATGTCGCCCATTGTTAAGTGGGCTTGGGGCTCGAAAAAAACAGAGTCCAGCCTATCCCACCCAGTCTTAACTTCGGCCCTATCTAGCCCATTGTTAAGTGGGTCGCGAAAAAAACAGAGTCCAGCCTATGTCTCCCATTGTTAAGTGAGCTTGGGGCTCGAAAAAAACAGAGTCCAGCCTATGTCTCCCATTGTTAAGTGGGCTTGGGGCTCGAAAAAAACAGAGTCCAGCCTATCCCACCCAGTCTTAACTTCGGCCCTATCTAGCCCATTGTTAAGTGGGTCGCGAAAAAAACAGAGTCCAGCCTATGTCGCCCATTGTTAAGTGGGCTTGGGGCTCGAAAAAAACAGAGTCCAGCCTATCCCACCCAGTCTTAACTTCGGCCCTATCTCGCCCATTGTTAAGTGGGTCGCGAAAAAAACAGAGTCCAGCCTATGTCTCCTATTGTTAAGTGGGCTTGGGGCTCGAAAAAAACAGAGTCCAGCCTATCCCACCCAGTCTTAACTTCGGCCCTATCTAGCCCATTGTTAAGTGGGTGGCGTAAAAAACAGAGTTCAGCCTATGTCTCCCATTGTTAAGTGGGCTTGGGGCTAGAAAAAAAACAGAGTCCAGCCTATCCCACCCAGTCTTAACTTCGGCCCTATCTAGCCCATTGTTAAGTTGGTCGCGAAAAAAACAGAGTCCAGCCTATGTCGCCCATTGTTAAGTGGGCTTGGGGCCCGAAAAAAACAGAGTCCAGCCTATCCCACCCAGTCTTAACTTCGGCCCTATCTCGCCCATTGTTAAGTGGGTCGCGAAAAAAACAGAGTCCAGCCTATGTCTCCCATTGTTAAGTGAGCTTGGGGCTCGAAAAAAACAGAGTCCAGCCTATCCCACCCAGTCTTAACTTCGGCCCTATCTCGCCCATTGTTAAGTGGGTGGCGAAAAAAACAGAGTCCAGCCTATGTCGCCCATTGTTAAGTGGGCTTGGGGCCCGAAAAAAACAGAGTCCAGCCTATCCCACCCAGTCTTAACTTCGGCCCTATCTCGCCCATTGTTAAGTGGGTCGCGAAAAAAACAGAGTCCAGCCTATGTCTCCCATTGTTAAGTGAGCTTGGGGCTCGAAAAAAACAGAGTCCAGCCTATGTCTCCCATTGTTAAGTGGGCTTGGGGCTCGAAAAAAACAGAGTCCAGCCTATCCCACCCAGTCTTAACTTCGGCCCTATCTAGCCCATTGTTAAGTGGGTCGCGAAAAAAACAGAGTCCAGCCTATGTCTCCCATTGTTAAGTGAGCTTGGGGCTCGAAAAAAACAGAGTCCAGCCTATGTCTCCCATTGTTAAGTGGGCTTGGGGCTCGAAAAAAACAGAGTCCAGCCTATCCCACCCAGTCTTAACTTCGGCCCTATCTAGCCCATTGTTAAGTGGGTCGCGAAAAAAACAGAGTCCAGCCTATGTCGCCCATTGTTAAGTGGGCTTGGGGCTCGAAAAAAACAGAGTCCAGCCTATCCCACCCAGTCTTAACTTCGGCCCTATCTCGCCCATTGTTAAGTGGGTCGCGAAAAAAACAGAGTCCAGCCTATGTCTCCTATTGTTAAGTGGGCTTGGGGCTCGAAAAAAACAGAGTCCAGCCTATCCCACCCAGTCTTAACTTCGGCCCTATCTAGCCCATTGTTAAGTGGGTGGCGTAAAAAACAGAGTTCAGCCTATGTCTCCCATTGTTAAGTGGGCTTGGGGCTAGAAAAAAAACAGAGTCCAGCCTATCCCACCCAGTCTTAACTTCGGCCCTATCTAGCCCATTGTTAAGTTGGTCGCGAAAAAAACAGAGTCCAGCCTATGTCGCCCATTGTTAAGTGGGCTTGGGGCCCGAAAAAAACAGAGTCCAGCCTATCCCACCCAGTCTTAACTTCGGCCCTATCTCGCCCATTGTTAAGTGGGTCGCGAAAAAAACAGAGTCCAGCCTATGTCTCCCATTGTTAAGTGAGCTTGGGGCTCGAAAAAAACAGAGTCCAGCCTATCCCACCCAGTCTTAACTTCGGCCCTATCTCGCCCATTGTTAAGTGGGTGGCGAAAAAAACAGAGTCCAGCCTATGTCGCCCATTGTTAAGTGGGCTTGGGGCCCGAAAAAAACAGAGTCCAGCCTATCCCACCCAGTCTTAACTTCGGCCCTATCTCGCCCATTGTTAAGTGGGTCGCGAAAAAAACAGAGTCCAGCCTATGTCTCCCATTGTTAAGTGAGCTTGGGGCTCGAAAAAAACAGAGTCCAGCCTATCCCACCCAGTCTTAACTTCGGCCCTATCTAGCCCATTGTTAAGTGGGTGGCGTAAAAAACAGAGTTCAGCCTATGTCTCCCATTGTTAAGTGGGCTTGGGGCTAGAAAAAAAACAGAGTCCAGCCTATCCCACCCAGTCTTAACTTCGGCCCTATCTAGCCCATTGTTAAGTTGGTCGCGAAAAAAACAGAGTCCAGCCTATGTCGCCCATTGTTAAGTGGGCTTGGGGCCCGAAAAAAACAGAGTCCAGCCTATCCCACCCAGTCTTAACTTCGGCCCTATCTCGCCCATTGTTAAGTGGGTCGCGAAAAAAACAGAGTCCAGCCTATGTCGCCCATTGTTAAGTGGGCTTGGGGCTCGAAAAAAACAGAGTCCAGCCTATCCCACCCAGTCTTAACTTCGGCCCTATCTCGCCCATTGTTAAGTGGGTCGCGAAAAAAACAGAGTCCAGCCTATCCCACCCAGTCTTAACTTCGGCCCTATCTCGCCCATTGTTAAGTGGGTCGCGAAAAAAAACAGAGTCCAGCCTATGTCTCCCATTGTTAAGTGGGCTTGGGGCTCGAAAAAAACAGAGTCCAGCCTATAACACCCAGTCTTAACTTCGGCCCTATCTAGCCCATTGTTAAGTGGGTCGCGAAAAAAACAGAGTCCAGCCTATGTCGCCCATTGTTAAGTGGGCTTGGGGCTCGAAAAAAACAGAGTCCAGCCTATCCCACCCAGTCTTAACTTCGGCCCTATCTAGCCCATTGTTAAGTGGGTCGCGAAGAAAACAGAGTCCAGCCTATGTCTCCCATTGTTAAGTGAGCTTGGGGCTCGAAAAAAACAGAGTCCAGCCTATCCCACCCAGTCTTAACTTCGGCCCTATCTCGCCCATTGTTAAGTGGGTCGCGAAAAAAACAGAGTCCAGCCTATGTCTCACATTGTTAAGTGGGCTTGGGGCTCGAAAAAAACAGAGTCCAGCCTATAACACCCAGTCTTAACTTCGGCCCTATCTCGCCCATTGTTAAGTGGGTCGCGAAAAAAACAGAGTCCAGCCTATGTCTCCCATTGTTAAGTGGGCTTGGGGCTAGAAAAAAACAGAGTCCAGCCTATCCCACCCAGTCTTAACTTCGGCCCTATCTCGCCCATTGTTAAGTGGGTCGCGAAAAAAACAGAGTCCAGCCTATGTCTCCCATTGTTAAGTGGGCTTGGGGCTAGAAAAAAACAGAGTCCAGCCTATCCCACCCAGTCTTAACTTCGGCAATATCTCGCCCATTGTTAAGTGGGTCGCGAAAATAACAGAGTCCAGCCTATGTCTCCCATTGTTAAGTGGGCTTGGGGCTCGAAAAAAACAGAGTCCAGCCTATCCCACCCAGTCTTAACTTCGGCCCTATCTAGCCCATTGTTAAGTGGGTCGCGAAAAAAACAGAGTCCAGCCTATGTCTCCCATTGTTAAGTGAGCTTGGGGCTCGAAAAAAACAGAGTCCAGCCTATGTCTCCCATTGTTAAGTGGGCTTGGGGCTCGAAAAAAACAGAGTCCAGCCTATCCCACCCAGTCTTAACTTCGGCCCTATCTAGCCCATTGTTAAGTGGGTCGCGAAAAAAACAGAGTCCAGCCTATGTCGCCCATTGTTAAGTGGGCTTGGGGCTCGAAAAAAACAGAGTCCAGCCTATCCCACCCAGTCTTAACTTCGGCCCTATCTCGCCCATTGTTAAGTGGGTCGCGAAAAAAACAGAGTCCAGCCTATGTCTCCTATTGTTAAGTGGGCTTGGGGCTCGAAAAAAACAGAGTCCAGCCTATCCCACCCAGTCTTAACTTCGGCCCTATCTAGCCCATTGTTAAGTGGGTGGCGTAAAAAACAGAGTTCAGCCTATGTCTCCCATTGTTAAGTGGGCTTGGGGCTAGAAAAAAAACAGAGTCCAGCCTATCCCACCCAGTCTTAACTTCGGCCCTATCTAGCCCATTGTTAAGTTGGTCGCGAAAAAAACAGAGTCCAGCCTATGTCGCCCATTGTTAAGTGGGCTTGGGGCCCGAAAAAAACAGAGTCCAGCCTATCCCACCCAGTCTTAACTTCGGCCCTATCTCGCCCATTGTTAAGTGGGTCGCGAAAAAAACAGAGTCCAGCCTATGTCTCCCATTGTTAAGTGAGCTTGGGGCTCGAAAAAAACAGAGTCCAGCCTATCCCACCCAGTCTTAACTTCGGCCCTATCTCGCCCATTGTTAAGTGGGTCGCGAAAAAAACAGAGTCCAGCCTATGTCTCCCATTGTTAAGTGGGCTTGGGGCTCGAAAAAAACAGAGTCCAGCCTATCCCACCCAGTCTTAACTTCGGCCCTATCTCGCCCATTGTTAAGTGGGTCGCGAAAAAAACAGAGTCCAGCCTATCCCACCCAGTCTTAACTTCGGCCCTATCTCGCCCATTGTTAAGTGGGTCGCGAAAAAAAACAGAGTCCAGCCTATGTCTCCCATTGTTAAGTGGGCTTGGGGCTCGAAAAAAACAGAGTCCAGCCTATAACACCCAGTCTTAACTTCGGCCCTATCTAGCCCATTGTTAAGTGGGTCGCGAAAAAAACAGAGTCCAGCCTATGTCGCCCATTGTTAAGTGGGCTTGGGGCTCGAAAAAAACAGAGTCCAGCCTATCCCACCCAGTCTTAACTTCGGCCCTATCTAGCCCATTGTTAAGTGGGTCGCGAAGAAAACAGAGTCCAGCCTATGTCTCCCATTGTTAAGTGAGCTTGGGGCTCGAAAAAAACAGAGTCCAGCCTATCCCACCCAGTCTTAACTTCGGCCCTATCTCGCCCATTGTTAAGTGGGTCGCGAAAAAAACAGAGTCCAGCCTATGTCTCCTATTGTTAAGTGGGCTTGGGGCTCGAAAAAAACAGAGTCCAGCCTATCCCACCCAGTCTTAACTTCGGCCCTATCTAGCCCATTGTTAAGTGGGTCGCGAAGAAAACAGAGTTCAGCCTATGTCTCCCATTGTTAAGTGGGCTTGGGGCTAGAAAAAAAACAGAGTCCAGCCTATCCCACCCAGTCTTAACTTCGGCCCTATCTAGCCCATTGTTAAGTTGGTCGCGAAAAAAACAGAGTCCAGCCTATGTCGCCCATTGTTAAGTGGGCTTGGGGCCCGAAAAAAACAGAGTCCAGCCTATCCCACCCAGTCTTAACTTCGGCCCTATCTCGCCCATTGTTAAGTGGGTCGCGAAAAAAACAGAGTCCAGCCTATGTCTCCCATTGTTAAGTGAGCTTGGGGCTCGAAAAAAACAGAGTCCAGCCTATCCCACCCAGTCTTAACTTCGGCCCTATCTCGCCCATTGTTAAGTGGGTCGCGAAAAAAACAGAGTCCAGCCTATGTCTCCCATTGTTAAGTGGGCTTGGGGCTCGAAAAAAACAGAGTCCAGCCTATCCCACCCAGTCTTAACTTCGGCCCTATCTCGCCCATTGTTAAGTGGGTCGCGAAAAAAACAGAGTCCAGCCTATCCCACCCAGTCTTAACTTCGGCCCTATCTCGCCCATTGTTAAGTGGGTCGCGAAAAAAAACAGAGTCCAGCCTATGTCTCCCATTGTTAAGTGGGCTTGGGGCTCGAAAAAAACAGAGTCCAGCCTATAACACCCAGTCTTAACTTCGGCCCTATCTAGCCCATTGTTAAGTGGGTCGCGAAAAAAACAGAGTCCAGCCTATGTCGCCCATTGTTAAGTGGGCTTGGGGCTCGAAAAAAACAGAGTCCAGCCTATCCCACCCAGTCTTAACTTCGGCCCTATCTAGCCCATTGTTAAGTGGGTCGCGAAGAAAACAGAGTCCAGCCTATGTCTCCCATTGTTAAGTGAGCTTGGGGCTCGAAAAAAACAGAGTCCAGCCTATCCCACCCAGTCTTAACTTCGGCCCTATCTCGCCCATTGTTAAGTGGGTCGCGAAAAAAACAGAGTCCAGCCTATGTCTCCCATTGTTAAGTGGGCTTGGGGCTAGAAAAAAACAGAGTCCAGCCTATCCCACCCAGTCTTAACTTCGGCCCTATCTAGCCCATTGTTAAGTGGGTCGCGAAAAAAACAGAGTCCAGCCTATGTCTCCCATTGTTAAGTGGGCTTGGGGCTCGAAAAAAACAGAGTCCAGCCTATAACACCCAGTCTTAACTTCGGCCCTATCTCGCCCATTGTTAAGTGGGTCGCGAAAAAAACAGAGTCCAGCCTATGTCTCCCATTGTTAAGTGGGCTTGGGGCTAGAAAAAAACAGAGTCCAGCCTATCCCACCCAGTCTTAACTTCGGCCCTATCTCGCCCATTGTTAAGTGGGTCGCGAAAAAAACAGAGTCCAGCCTATGTCTCCCATTGTTAAGTGGGCTTGGGGCTAGAAAAAAACAGAGTCCAGCCTATCCCACCCAGTCTTAACTTCGGCAATATCTCGCCCATTGTTAAGTGGGTCGCGAAAAAAACAGAGTCCAGCCTATGTCTCCCATTGTTAAGTGGGCTTGGGGCTCGAAAAAAACAGAGTCCAGCCCATCCCACCCAGTCTTAACTTCGGCCCTATCTAGCCCATTGTTAAGTGGGTCGCGAAAAAAACAGAGTCCAGCCTATGTCGCCCATTGTTAAGTGGGCTTGGGGCTCGAAAAAAACAGAGTCCAGCCTATCCCACCCAGTCTTAACTTCGGCCCTATCTCGCCCATTGTTAAGTGGGTGGCGAAAAAAACAGAGTCCAGCCTATGTCGCCCATTGTTAAGTGGGCTTGGGGCCCGAAAAAAACAGAGTCCAGCCTATCCCACCCAGTCTTAACTTCGGCCCTATCTCGCCCATTGTTAAGTGGGTCGCGAAAAAAACAGAGTCCAGCCTATGTCTCCCATTGTTAAGTGAGCTTGGGGCTCGAAAAAAACAGAGTCCAGCCTATCCCACCCAGTCTTAACTTCGGCCCTATCTAGCCCATTGTTAAGTGGGTGGCGTAAAAAACAGAGTTCAGCCTATGTCTCCCATTGTTAAGTGGGCTTGGGGCTAGAAAAAAAACAGAGTCCAGCCTATCCCACCCAGTCTTAACTTCGGCCCTATCTAGCCCATTGTTAAGTTGGTCGCGAAAAAAACAGAGTCCAGCCTATGTCGCCCATTGTTAAGTGGGCTTGGGGCCCGAAAAAAACAGAGTCCAGCCTATCCCACCCAGTCTTAACTTCGGCCCTATCTCGCCCATTGTTAAGTGGGTCGCGAAAAAAACAGAGTCCAGCCTATGTCGCCCATTGTTAAGTGGGCTTGGGGCTCGAAAAAAACAGAGTCCAGCCTATCCCACCCAGTCTTAACTTCGGCCCTATCTCGCCCATTGTTAAGTGGGTCGCGAAAAAAACAGAGTCCAGCCTATCCCACCCAGTCTTAACTTCGGCCCTATCTCGCCCATTGTTAAGTGGGTCGCGAAAAAAAACAGAGTCCAGCCTATGTCTCCCATTGTTAAGTGGGCTTGGGGCTCGAAAAAAACAGAGTCCAGCCTATAACACCCAGTCTTAACTTCGGCCCTATCTAGCCCATTGTTAAGTGGGTCGCGAAAAAAACAGAGTCCAGCCTATGTCGCCCATTGTTAAGTGGGCTTGGGGCTCGAAAAAAACAGAGTCCAGCCTATCCCACCCAGTCTTAACTTCGGCCCTATCTAGCCCATTGTTAAGTGGGTCGCGAAGAAAACAGAGTCCAGCCTATGTCTCCCATTGTTAAGTGAGCTTGGGGCTCGAAAAAAACAGAGTCCAGCCTATCCCACCCAGTCTTAACTTCGGCCCTATCTCGCCCATTGTTAAGTGGGTCGCGAAAAAAACAGAGTCCAGCCTATGTCTCACATTGTTAAGTGGGCTTGGGGCTCGAAAAAAACAGAGTCCAGCCTATAACACCCAGTCTTAACTTCGGCCCTATCTCGCCCATTGTTAAGTGGGTCGCGAAAAAAACAGAGTCCAGCCTATGTCTCCCATTGTTAAGTGGGCTTGGGGCTAGAAAAAAACAGAGTCCAGCCTATCCCACCCAGTCTTAACTTCGGCCCTATCTCGCCCATTGTTAAGTGGGTCGCGAAAAAAACAGAGTCCAGCCTATGTCTCCCATTGTTAAGTGGGCTTTGGGCTCGAAAAAAACAGAGTCCAGCCTATCCCACCCAGTCTTAACTTCGGCCCTATCTCGCCCATTGTTAAGTGGGTCGCGAAAAAAACAGAGTCCAGCCTATGTCTCCCATTGTTAAGTGGGCTTGGGGCTAGAAAAAAACAGAGTCCAGCCTATCCCACCCAGTCTTAACTTCGGCCCTATCTAGCCCATTGTTAAGTGGGTCGCGAAAAAAACAGAGTCCAGCCTATGTCTCCCATTGTTAAGTGGGCTTGGGGCTCGAAAAAAACAGAGTCCAGCCTATAACACCCAGTCTTAACTTCGGCCCTATCTCGCCCATTGTTAAGTGGGTCGCGAAAAAAACAGAGTCCAGCCTATGTCTCCCATTGTTAAGTGGGCTTGGGGCTAGAAAAAAACAGAGTCCAGCCTATCCCACCCAGTCTTAACTTCGGCCCTATCTCGCCCATTGTTAAGTGGGTCGCGAAAAAAACAGAGTCCAGCCTATGTCTCCCATTGTTAAGTGGGCTTGGGGCTAGAAAAAAACAGAGTCCAGCCTATCCCACCCAGTCTTAACTTCGGCAATATCTCGCCCATTGTTAAGTGGGTCGCGAAAAAAACAGAGTCCAGCCTATGTCTCCCATTGTTAAGTGGGCTTGGGGCTCGAAAAAAACAGAGTCCAGCCCATCCCACCCAGTCTTAACTTCGGCCCTATCTAGCCCATTGTTAAGTGGGTCGCGAAAAAAACAGAGTCCAGCCTATGTCGCCCATTGTTAAGTGGGCTTGGGGCTCGAAAAAAACAGAGTCCAGCCTATCCCACCCAGTCTTAACTTCGGCCCTATCTCGCCCATTGTTAAGTGGGTGGCGAAAAAAACAGAGTCCAGCCTATGTCGCCCATTGTTAAGTGGGCTTGGGGCCCGAAAAAAACAGAGTCCAGCCTATCCCACCCAGTCTTAACTTCGGCCCTATCTCGCCCATTGTTAAGTGGGTCGCGAAAAAAACAGAGTCCAGCCTATGTCTCCCATTGTTAAGTGAGCTTGGGGCTCGAAAAAAACAGAGTCCAGCCTATCCCACCCAGTCTTAACTTCGGCCCTATCTAGCCCATTGTTAAGTGGGTGGCGTAAAAAACAGAGTTCAGCCTATGTCTCCCATTGTTAAGTGGGCTTGGGGCTAGAAAAAAAACAGAGTCCAGCCTATCCCACCCAGTCTTAACTTCGGCCCTATCTAGCCCATTGTTAAGTTGGTCGCGAAAAAAACAGAGTCCAGCCTATGTCGCCCATTGTTAAGTGGGCTTGGGGCCCGAAAAAAACAGAGTCCAGCCTATCCCACCCAGTCTTAACTTCGGCCCTATCTCGCCCATTGTTAAGTGGGTCGCGAAAAAAACAGAGTCCAGCCTATGTCGCCCATTGTTAAGTGGGCTTGGGGCTCGAAAAAAACAGAGTCCAGCCTATCCCACCCAGTCTTAACTTCGGCCCTATCTCGCCCATTGTTAAGTGGGTCGCGAAAAAAACAGAGTCCAGCCTATCCCACCCAGTCTTAACTTCGGCCCTATCTCGCCCATTGTTAAGTGGGTCGCGAAAAAAAACAGAGTCCAGCCTATGTCTCCCATTGTTAAGTGGGCTTGGGGCTCGAAAAAAACAGAGTCCAGCCTATAACACCCAGTCTTAACTTCGGCCCTATCTAGCCCATTGTTAAGTGGGTCGCGAAAAAAACAGAGTCCAGCCTATGTCGCCCATTGTTAAGTGGGCTTGGGGCTCGAAAAAAACAGAGTCCAGCCTATCCCACCCAGTCTTAACTTCGGCCCTATCTAGCCCATTGTTAAGTGGGTCGCGAAGAAAACAGAGTCCAGCCTATGTCTCCCATTGTTAAGTGAGCTTGGGGCTCGAAAAAAACAGAGTCCAGCCTATCCCACCCAGTCTTAACTTCGGCCCTATCTCGCCCATTGTTAAGTGGGTCGCGAAAAAAACAGAGTCCAGCCTATGTCTCACATTGTTAAGTGGGCTTGGGGCTCGAAAAAAACAGAGTCCAGCCTATAACACCCAGTCTTAACTTCGGCCCTATCTCGCCCATTGTTAAGTGGGTCGCGAAAAAAACAGAGTCCAGCCTATGTCTCCCATTGTTAAGTGGGCTTGGGGCTAGAAAAAAACAGAGTCCAGCCTATCCCACCCAGTCTTAACTTCGGCCCTATCTCGCCCATTGTTAAGTGGGTCGCGAAAAAAACAGAGTCCAGCCTATGTCTCCCATTGTTAAGTGGGCTTGGGGCTAGAAAAAAACAGAGTCCAGCCTATCCCACCCAGTCTTAACTTCGGCAATATCTCGCCCATTGTTAAGTGGGTCGCGAAAATAACAGAGTCCAGCCTATGTCTCCCATTGTTAAGTGGGCTTGGGGCTCGAAAAAAACAGAGTCCAGCCCATCCCACCCAGTCTTAACTTCGGCCCTATCTAGCCCATTGTTAAGTGGGTCGCGAAAAAAACAGAGTCCAGCCTATGTCGCCCATTGTTAAGTGGGCTTGGGGCTCGAAAAAAACAGAGTCCAGCCTATCCCACCCAGTCTTAACTTCGGCCCTATCTCGCCCATTGTTAAGTGGGTCGCGAAAAAAACAGAGTCCAGCCTATGTCGCCCATTGTTAAGTGGGCTTGGGGCCCGAAAAAAACAGAGTCCAGCCTATCCCACCCAGTCTTAACTTCGGCCCTATCTCGCCCATTGTTAAGTGGGTCGCGAAAAAAACAGAGTCCAGCCTATGTCGCCCATTGTTAAGTGGGCTTGGGGCTCGAAAAAAACAGAGTCCAGCCTATCCCACCCAGTCTTAACTTCGGCCCTATCTAGCCCATTGTTAAGTGGGTCGCGAAAAAAACAGAGTCCAGCCTATGTCGCCCATTGTTAAGTGGGCTTGGGGCTCGAAAAAAACAGAGTCCAGCCTATCCCACCCAGTCTTAACTTCGGCCCTATCTCGCCCATTGTTAAGTGGGTCGCGAAAAAAACAGAGTCCAGCCTATGTCTCCTATTGTTAAGTGGGCTTGGGGCTCGAAAAAAACAGAGTCCAGCCTATCCCACCCAGTCTTAACTTCGGCCCTATCTAGCCCATTGTTAAGTGGTTGGCGTAAAAAACAGAGTTCAGCCTATGTCTCCCATTGTTAAGTGGGCTTGGGGCTAGAAAAAAAACAGAGTCCAGCCTATCTCACCCAGTCTTAACTTCGGCCCTATCTCGCCCATTGTCAAGTGGGTCGCGAAAAAAACAGAGTCCAGCCTATGTCTCCCATTGTTAAGTGGGCTTGGGCCTCGAAAAAAACAGAGTCCAGCCTATCCCACCCAGTCTTAACTTCGGCCCTATCTCGCCCATTGTTAAGTGGGTCGCGAAAAAAACAGAGTCCAGCCTATGTCGCCCATTGTTAAGTGGGCTTGGGGCTCGAAAAAAACGGAGTCCAGCCTATCCCACCCAGTCTTAACTTCGGCCCTATCTAGCCCATTGTTAAGTGGGTGGCGAAAAAAACAGAGTTCAGCCTATGTCTCCCATTGTTAAGTGGGCTTGGGACTAGAAAAAAACAGAGTCCAGCCTATCCCACCCAGTCTTAACTTCGGCCCTATCTCGCCCATTGTTAAGTGGGTCGCGAAAAAAACAGAGTCCAGCCTATGTCTCCCATTGTTAAGTGGGCTTGGGGCTCGAAAAAAACCTATCCCACCCAGTCTTAACTTCGGCCCTATCTAGCCCATTATTAAGTGGGTCGCGATAAAAACAGCCTATCCCACCCAGTCTTAACTTCGGCCCTATCTAGCCCATTGTTAAGTGGGTCGCGAAAAAAACAGAGTCCAGCCTATGTCGCCCATTGTTAAGTGGGCTTGGGGCTCGAAAAAAACAGAGTCCAGCCTATCCCACCCAGTCTTAACTTCGGCCCTATCTAGCCCATTGTTAAGTGGGTCGCGAAAAAAACAGAGTCCAGCCTATGTCGCCCATTGTTAAGTGGGCTTGGGGCCCGAAAAAAACAGAGTCCAGCCTATCCCACCCAGTCTTAACTTCGGCCCTATCTCGCCCATTGTTAAGTGGGTCGCGAAAAAAACAGAGTCCAGCCTATGTCTCCCATTGTTAAGTGAGCTTGGGGCTCGAAAAAAACAGAGTCCAGCCTATCCCACCCAGTCTTAACTTCGGCCCTATCTAGCCCATTGTTAAGTGGGTTGCGAAAAAAACAGAGTTCAGCCTATGTCTCCCATTGTTAAGTGGGCTTGGGGCTAGAAAAAAACAGAGTCCAGCCTATCCCACCCAGTCTTAACTTCGGCCCTATCTCGCCCATTGTTAAGTGGGTCGCGAAAAAAACAGAGTCCAGCCTATGTCTCCCATTGTTAAGTGGGCTTGGGGCTCGAAAAAAACAGAGTCCAGCCTATCCCACCCAGTCTTAACTTCGGCCCTATCTCGCCCATTGTTAAGTGGGTCGCGAAAAAAACAGAGTCCAGCCTATGTCGCCCATTGTTAAGTGGGCTTGGGGCTCGAAAAAAACCTATCCCACCCAGTCTTAACTTCGGCCCTATCTAGCCCATTGTTAAGTGGGTCGCGATAAAAACAGCCTATCCCACCCAGTCTTAACTTCGGCCCTATCTAGCCCATTGTTAAGTGGGTCGCGAAAAAAACAGAGTCCAGCCTATGTCGCCCATTGTTAAGTGGGCTTGGGGCTCGAAAAAAACAGAGTCCAGCCTATCCCACCCAGTCTTAACTTCGGCCCTATCTAGCCCATTGTTAAGTGGGTCGCGAAAAAAACAGAGTCCAGCCTATGTCGCCCATTGTTAAGTGGGCTTGGGGCCCGAAAAAAACAGAGTCCAGCCTATCCCACCCAGTCTTAACTTCGGCCCTATCTCGCCCATTGTTAAGTGGGTCGCGAAAAAAACAGAGTCCAGCCTATGTCTCCCATTGTTAAGTGAGCTTGGGGCTCGAAAAAAACAGAGTCCAGCCTATCCCACCCAGTCTTAACTTCGGCCCTATCTCGCCCATTGTTAAGTGGGTCGCGAAAAAAACAGAGTCCAGCCTATGTCTCCCATTGTTAAGTGGGCTTGGGGCTCGAAAAAAACAGAGTCCAGCCTATAACACCCAGTCTTAACTTCGGCCCTATCTCGCCCATTGTTAAGTGGGTCGCGAAAAAAACAGAGTCCAGCCTATGTCTCCCATTGTTAAGTGGGCTTGGGGCTAGAAAAAAAACAGAGTCCAGCCTATCTCACCCAGTCTTAACTTCGGCCCTATCTCGCCCATTGTTAAGTGGGTCGCGAAAAAAACAGAGTCCAGCCTATCCCACCCAGTCTTAACTTCGGCCCTATCTCGCCCATTGTTAAGTGGGTCGCGAAAAAAACAGAGTCCAGCCTATGTCTCCCATTGTTAAGTGGGCTTGGGGCTAGAAAAAAACAGAGTCCAGCCTATCCCACCCAGTCTTAACTTCGGCCCTATCTCGCCCATTGTTAAGTGGGTCGCGAAAAAAACAGAGTCCAGCCTATGTCGCCCATTGTTAAGTGGGCTTGGGGCTCGAAAAAAACCTATCCCACCCAGTCTTAACTTCGGCCCTATCTAGCCCAATGTTAAGTGGGTCGCGATAAAAACAGCCTATCCCACCCAGTCTTAACTTCGGCCCTATCTAGCCCATTGTTAAGTGGGTCGCGAAAAAAACAGAGTCCAGCCTATGTCGCCCATTGTTAAGTGGGCTTGGGGCTCGAAAAAAACAGAGTCCAGCCTATCCCACCCAGTCTTAACTTCGGCCCTATCTAGCCCATTGTTAAGTGGGTCGCGAAAAAAACAGAGTCCAGCCTATGTCGCCCATTGTTAAGTGGGCTTGGGGCCCGAAAAAAACAGAGTCCAGCCTATCCCACCCAGTCTTAACTTCGGCCCTATCTCGCCCATTGTTAAGTGGGTCGCGAAAAAAACAGAGTCCAGCCTATGTCGCCCATTGTTAAGTGGGCTTGGGGCTCGAAAAAAACAGAGTCCAGCCTATCCCACCCAGTCTTAACTTCGGCCCTATCTAGCCCATTGTTAAGTGGGTCGCGAAAAAAACAGAGTCCAGCCTATGTCGCCCATTGTTAAGTGGGCTTGGGGCTCGAAAAAAACAGAGTCCAGCCTATCCCACCCAGTCTTAACTTCGGCCCTATCTCGCCCATTGTTAAGTGGGTCGCGAAAAAAACAGAGTCCAGCCTATCCCACCCAGTCTTAACTTCGGCCCTATCTCGCCCATTGTTAAGTGGGTCGCGAAAAAAACAGAGTCCAGCCTATGTCTCCCATTGTTAAGTGGGCTTGGGGCTCGAAAAAAACAGAGTCCAGCCAATGTCTCCCATTGTTAAGTGGGCTTGGGGCTCGAAAAAAACAGAGTCCAGCCTATCCCACCCAGTCTTAACTTCGGCCCTATCTAGCCCATTGTTAAGTGGGTGGCGAAAAAAACAGAGTTCAGCCTATGTCTCCCATTGTTAAGTGGGCTTGGGGCTAGAAAAAAAACAGAGTCCAGCCTATCTCACCCAGTCTTAACTTCGGCCCTATCTCGCCCATTGTTAAGTGGGTCGCGAAAAAAACAGAGTCCAGCCTATGTCTCCCATTGTTAAGTGGGCTTGGGGCTCGAAAAAAACGGAGTCCAGCCTATCCCACCCAGTCTTAACTTCGGCCCTATCTCGCCCATTGTTAAGTGGGTCGCGAAAAAAACAGAGTCCAGCCTATGTCGCCCATTGTTAAGTGGGCTTGGGGCTCGAAAAAAACGGAGTCCAGCCTATCCCACCCAGTCTTAACTTCGGCCCTATCTAGCCCATTGTTAAGTGGGTGGCGAAAAAAACAGAGTTCAGCCTATGTCTCCCATTGTTAAGTGGGCTTGGGGCTAGAAAAAAACAGAGTCCAGCCTATCCCACCCAGTCTTAACTTCGGCCCTATCTCGCCCATTGTTAAGTGGGTCGCGAAAAAAACAGAGTCCAGCCTATGTCTCCCATTGTTAAGTGGGCTTGGGGCTCGAAAAAAACAGAGTCCAGCCTATCCCACCCAGTCTTAACTTCGGCCCTATCTCGCCCATTGTTAAGTGGGTCGCGAAAAAAACAGAGTCCAGCCTATGTCGCCCATTGTTAAGTGGGCTTGGGGCTCGAAAAAAACCTATCCCACCCAGTCTTAACTTCGGCCCTATCTAGCCCATTGTTAAGTGGGTCGCGATAAAAACAGCCTATCCCACCCAGTCTTAACTTCGGCCCTATCTAGCCCATTGTTAAGTGGGTCGCGAAAAAAACAGATTCAGCCTATGTCGCCCATTGTTAAGTGGGCTTGGGGCCCGAAAAAAACAGAGTCCAGCCTATCCCACCCAGTCTTAACTTCGGCCCTATCTCGCCCATTGTTAAGTGGGTCGCGAAAAAAACAGAGTCCAGCCTATGTCTCCCATTGTTAAGTGAGCTTGGGGCTCGAAAAAAACAGAGTCCAGCCTATCCCACCCAGTCTTAACTTCGGCCCTATCTCGCCCATTGTTAAGTGGGTCGCGAAAAAAACAGAGTCCAGCCTATGTCTCCCATTGTTAAGTGGGCTTGGGGCTCGAAAAAAACAGAGTCCAGCCTATAACACCCAGTCTTAACTTCGGCCCTATCTCGCCCATTGTTAAGTGGGTCGCGAAAAAAACAGAGTCCAGCCTATGTCTCCCATTGTTAAGTGGGCTTGGGGCTAGAAAAAAAACAGAGTCCAGCCTATCTCACCCAGTCTTAACTTCGGCCCTATCTCGCCCATTGTTAAGTGGGTCGCGAAAAAAACAGAGTCCAGCCCATGTCTCCCATTGTTAAGTGGGCTTGGGGCTCGAAAAAAACAGAGTCCAGCCTATCCCACCCAGTCTTAACTTCGGCCCTATCTCGCCCATTGTTAAGTGGGTCGCGAAAAAAACAGAGTTCAGCCTATGTCTCCCATTGTTAAGTGGGCTTGGGGCTAGAAAAAAACAGAGTCCAGCCTATCCCACCCAGTCTTAACTTCGGCCCTATCTCGCCCATTGTTAAGTGGGTCGCGAAAAAAACAGAGTCCAGCCTATGTCTCCCATTGTTAAGTGGGCTTGGGGCTCGAAAAAAACCTATCCCACCCAGTCTTAACTTCGGCCCTATCTAGCCCAATGTTAAGTGGGTCGCGATAAAAACAGCCTATCCCACCCAGTCTTAACTTCGGCCCTATCTAGCCCATTGTTAAGTGGGTCGCGAAAAAAACAGAGTCCAGCCTATGTCGCCCATTGTTAAGTGGGCTTGGGGCTCGAAAAAAACAGAGTCCAGCCTATCCCACCCAGTCTTAACTTCGGCCCTATCTCGCCCATTGTTAAGTGGGTCGCGAAAAAAACAGAGTCCAGCCTATGTCGCCCATTGTTAAGTGGGCTTGGGGCTCGAAAAAAACAGAGTCCAGCCTATCCCACCCAGTCTTAACTTCGGCCCTATCTAGCCCATTGTTAAGTGGGTCGCGAAAAAAACAGAGTCCAGCCTATGTCTCCCATTGTTAAGTGGGCTTGGGGCTCGAAAAAAACCTATCCCACCCAGTCTTAACTTCGGCCCTATCTAGCCCAATGTTAAGTGGGTCGCGATAAAAACAGCCTATCCCACCCAGTCTTAACTTCGGCCCTATCTAGCCCATTGTTAAGTGGGTCGCGAAAAAAACAGAGTCCAGCCTATGTCGCCCATTGTTAAGTGGGCTTGGGGCTCGAAAAAAACAGAGTCCAGCCTATCCCACCCAGTCTTAACTTCGGCCCTATCTCGCCCATTGTTAAGTGGGTCGCGAAAAAAACAGAGTCCAGCCTATGTCGCCCATAGTTAAGTGGGCTTGGGGCTCGAAAAAAACAGAGTCCAGCCTATCCCACCCAGTCTTAACTTCGGCCCTATCTAGCCCATTGTTAAGTGGGTCGCGAAAAAAACAGAGTCCAGCCTATGTCGCCCATTGTTAAGTGGGCTTGGGGCTCGAAAAAAACAGAGTCCAGCCTATCCCACCCAGTCTTAACTTCGGCCCTATCTCGCCCATTGTTAAGTGGGTCGCGAAAAAAACAGAGTCCAGCCTATGTCTCCCATTGTTAAGTGGGCTTGGGGCTCGAAAAAAACAGAGTCCAGCCTATCCCACCCAGTCTTAACTTCGGCCCTATCTCGCCCATTGTTAAGTGGGTCGCGAAAAAAACAGAGTTCAGCCTATGTCTCCCATTGTTAAGTGGGCTTGGGGCTAGAAAAAAACAGAGTCCAGCCTATCCCACCCAGTCTTAACTTCGGCCCTATCTCGCCCATTGTTAAGTGGGTCGCGAAAAAAACAGAGTCCAGCCTATGTCGCCCATTGTTAAGTGGGCTTGGGGCTCGAAAAAAACAGAGTCCAGCCTATCCCACCCAGTCTTAACTTCGGCCCTATCTCGCCCATTGTTAAGTGGGTCGCGAAAAAAACAGAGTCCAGCCTATCCCACCCAGTCTTAACTTCGGCCCTATCTCGCCCATTGTTAAGTGGGTCGCGAAAAAAACAGAGTCCAGCCTATGTCTCCCATTGTTAAGTGGGCTTGGGGCTCGAAAAAAACAGAGTCCAGCCAATGTCTCCCATTGTTAAGTGGGCTTGGGGCTCGAAAAAAACAGAGTCCAGCCTATCCCACCCAGTCTTAACTTCGGCCCTATCTCGCCCATTGTTAAGTGGGTCGCGAAAAAAACAGAGTCCAGCCTATGTCGCCCATTGTTAAGTGGGCTTGGGGCTCGAAAAAAACAGAGTCCAGCCTATCCCACCCAGTCTTAACTTCGGCCCTATCTCGCCCATTGTTAAGTGGGTCGCGAAAAAAACAGAGTCCAGCCTATCCCACCCAGTCTTAACTTCGGCCCTATCTCGCCCATTGTTAAGTGGGTCGCGAAAAAAACAGAGTCCAGCCTATGTCTCCCATTGTTAAGTGGGCTTGGGGCTCGAAAAAAACAGAGTCCAGCCAATGTCTCCCATTGTTAAGTGGGCTTGGGGCTCGAAAAAAACAGAGTCCAGCCTATCCCACCCAGTCTTAACTTCGGCCCTATCTAGCCCATTGTTAAGTGGGTGGCGAAAAAAACAGAGTTCAGCCTATGTCTCCCATTGTTAAGTGGGCTTGGGGCTAGAAAAAAAACAGAGTCCAGCCTATCTCACCCAGTCTTAACTTCGGCCCTATCTCGCCCATTGTTAAGTGGGTCGCGAAAAAAACAGAGTCCAGCCTATGTCTCCCATTGTTAAGTGGGCTTGGGGCTCGAAAAAAACAGAGTCCAGCCTATCCCACCCAGTCTTAACTTCGGCCCTATCTCGCCCATTGTTAAGTGGGTCGCGAAAAAAACAGAGTCCAGCCTATGTCGCCCATTGTTAAGTGGGATTGGGGCTCGAAAAAAACGGAGTCCAGCCTATCCCACCCAGTCTTAACTTCGGCCCTATCTAGCCCATTGTTAAGTGGGTGGCGAAAAAAACAGAGTTCAGCCTATGTCTCCCATTGTTAAGTGGGCTTGGGGCTAGAAAAAAACAGAGTCCAGCCTATCCCACCCAGTCTTAACTTCGGCCCTATCTCGCCCATTGTTAAGTGGGTCGCGAAAAAAACAGAGTCCAGCCTATGTCTCCCATTGTTAAGTGGGCTTGGGGCTCGAAAAAAACAGAGTCCAGCCTATCCCACCCAGTCTTAACTTCGGCCCTATCTCGCCCATTGTTAAGTGGGTCGCGAAAAAAACAGAGTCCAGCCTATGTCGTCCATTGTTAAGTGGGCTTGGGGCTCGAAAAAAACAGAGTCCAGCCTATCCCACCCAGTCTTAACTTCGGCCCTATCTAGCCCATTGTTAAGTGGGTCGCGAAAAAAACAGAGTCCAGCCTATCCCACCCAGTCTTAACTTCGGCCCTATCTCGCCCATTGTTAAGTGGGTCGCGAAAAAAACAGAGTCCAGCCTATGTCTCCCATTGTTAAGTGGGCTTGGGGCTCGAAAAAAACAGAGTCCAGCCTATCCCACCCAGTCTTAACTTCGGCCCTATCTCGCCCATTGTTAAGTGGGTCGCGAAAAAAACAGAGTCCAGCCTATGTCTCCCATTGTTAAGTGGGCTTGGGGCTCGAAAAAAACAGAGTCCAGCCTATCCCACCCAGTCTTAACTTCGGCCCTATCTCGCCCATTGTTAAGTGGGTCGCGAAAAAAACAGAGTCCAGCCTATGTCGCCCATTGTTAAGTGGGCTTGGGGCTCGAAAAAAACGGAGTCCAGCCTATCCCACCCAGTCTTAACTTCGGCCCTATCTAGCCCATTGTTAAGTGGGTCATGAAAAAAACAGAGTTCAGCCTATGTCTCCCATTGTTAAGTGGGCTTGGGGCTCGAAAAAAACAGAGTCCAGCCTATAACACCCAGTCTTAACTTCGGCCCTATCTCGCCCATTGTTAAGTGGGTCGCGAAAAAAACAGAGTCCAGCCTATGTCTCCCATTGTTAAGTGGGCTTGGGGCTAGAAAAAAAACAGAGTCCAGCCTATCTCACCCAGTCTTAACTTCGGCCCTATCTCGCCCATTGTTAAGTGGGTCGCGAAAAAAACAGAGTCCAGCCTATGTCTCCCATTGTTAAGTGGGCTTGGGGCTCGAAAAAAACAGAGTCCAGCCTATCCCACCCAGTCTTAACTTCGGCCCTATCTCGCCCATTGTTAAGTGGGTCGCGAAAAAAACAGAGTTCAGCCTATGTCTCCCATTGTTAATTGGGCTTGGGGCTAGAAAAAAACAGAGTCCAGCCTATCCCACCCAGTCTTAACTTCGGCCCTATCTCGCCCATTGTTAAGTGGGTCGCGAAAAAAACAGAGTCCAGCCTATGTCTCCCATTGTTAAGTGGGCTTGGGGCTCGAAAAAAACAGAGTCCAGCCTATAACACCCAGTCTTAACTTCGGCCCTATCTCGCCCATTGTTAAGTGGGTCGCGAAAAAAACAGAGTCCAGCCTATGTCTCCCATTGTTAAGTGGGCTTGGGGCTAGAAAAAAAACAGAGTCCAGCCTATCTCACCCAGTCTTAACTTCGGCCCTATCTCGCCCATTGTTAAGTGGGTCGCGAAAAAAACAGAGTCCAGCCTATGTCTCCCATTGTTAAGTGGGCTTGGGGCTCGAAAAAAACAGAGTCCAGCCTATCCCACCCAGTCTTAACTTCGGCCCTATCTCGCCCATTGTTAAGTGGGTCGCGAAAAAAACAGAGTTCAGCCTATGTCTCCCATTGTTAAGTGGGCTTGGGGCTAGAAAAAAACAGAGTCCAGCCTATCCCACCCAGTCTTAACTTTGGCCCTATCTCGCCCATTGTTAAGTGGGTCGCGAAAAAAACAGAGTCCAGCCTATGTCTCCCATTGTTAAGTGGGCTTGGGGCTCGAAAAAAACCTATCCCACCCAGTCTTAACTTCGGCCCTATCTAGCCCAATGTTAAGTGGGTCGCGATAAAAACAGCCTATCCCACCCAGTCTTAACTTCGGCCCTTTCTAGCCCATTGTTAAGTGGGTCGCGAAAAAAACAGAGTCCAGCCTATGTCGCCCATTGTTAAGTGGGCTTGGGGCTCGAAAAAAACAGAGTCCAGCCTATCCCACCCAGTCTTAACTTCGGCCCTATCTAGCCCATTGTTAAGTGGGTCGCGAAAAAAACAGAGTCCAGCCTATGTCGCCCATTGTTAAGTGGGCTTGGGGCCCGAAAAAAACAGAGTCCAGCCTATCCCACCCAGTCTTAACTTCGGCCCTATCTCGCCCATTGTTAAGTGGGTCGCGAAAAAAACAGAGTCCAGCCTATGTCGCCCATTGTTATGTGGGCTTGGGGCTCGAAAAAAACAGAGTCCAGCCTATCCCACCCAGTCTTAACTTCGGCCCTATCTAGCCCATTGTTAAGTGGGTCGCGAAAAAAACAGAGTCCAGCCTATGTCGCCCATTGTTAAGTGGGCTTGGGGCTCGAAAAAAACAGAGTCCAGCCTATCCCACCCAGTCTTAACTTCGGCCCTATCTCGCCCATTGTTAAGTGGGTCGCGAAAAAAACAGAGTCCAGCCTATGTCTCCCATTGTTAAGTGGGCTTGGGGCTCGAAAAAAACAGAGTCCAGCCTATCCCACCCAGTCTTAACTTCGGCCCTATCTCGCCCATTGTTAAGTGGGTCGCGAAAAAAACAGAGTTCAGCCTATGTCTCCCATTGTTAAGTGGGCTTGGGGCTAGAAAAAAACAGAGTCCAGCCTATCCCACCCAGTCTTAACTTCGACCCTATCTCGCCCATTGTTAAGTGGGTCGCGAAAAAAACAGAGTCCAGCCTATGTCTCCCATTGTTAAGTGGGCTTGGGGCTCGAAAAAAACCTATCCCACCCAGTCTTAACTTCGGCCCTATCTAGCCCAATGTTAAGTGGGTCGCGATAAAAACAGCCTATCCCACCCAGTCTTAACTTCGGCCCTATCTAGCCCATTGTTAAGTGGGTCGCGAAAAAAACAGAGTCCAGCCTATGTCGCCCATTGTTAAGTGGGCTTGGGGCTCGAAAAAAACAGAGTCCAGCCTATCCCACCCAGTCTTAACTTCGGCCCTATCTCGCCCATTGTTAAGTGGGTCGCGAAAAAAACAGAGTCCAGCCTATGTCGCCCATTGTTAAGTGGGCTTGGGGCTCGAAAAAAACAGAGTCCAGCCTATCCCACCCAGTCTTAACTTCGGCCCTATCTCGCCCATTGTTAAGTGGGTCGCGAAAAAAACAGAGTCCAGCCTATCCCACCCAGTCTTAACTTCGGCCCTATCTCGCCCATTGTTAAGTGGGTCGCGAAAAAAACAGAGTCCAGCCTATCCCACCCAGTCTTAACTTCGGCCCTATCTCGCCCATTGTTAAGTGGGTCGCGAAAAAAACAGAGTCCAGCCTATGTCTCCCATTGTTAAGTGGGCTTGGGGCTCGAAAAAAACAGAGTCCAGCCAATGTCTCCCATTGTTAAGTGGGCTTGGGGCTCGAAAAAAACAGAGTCCAGCCTATCCCACCCAGTCTTAACTTCGGCCCTATCTAGCCCATTGTTAAGTGGGTGGCGAAAAAAACAGAGTTCAGCCTATGTCTCCCATTGTTAAGTGGGCTTGGGGCTAGAAAAAAAACAGAGTCCAGCCTATCTCACCCAGTCTTAACTTCGGCCCTATCTCGCCCATTGTTAAGTGGGTCGCGAAAAAAACAGAGTCCAGCCTATGTCTCCCATTGTTAAGTGGGCTTGGGGCTCGAAAAAAACAGAGTCCAGCCTATCCCACCCAGTCTTAACTTCGGCCCTATCTCGCCCATTGTTAAGTGGGTCGCGAAAAAAACAGAGTCCAGCCTATGTCGCCCATTGTTAAGTGGGCTTGGGGCTCGAAAAAAACGGAGTCCAGCCTATCCCACCCAGTCTTAACTTCGGCCCTATCTAGCCCATTGTTAAGTGGGTGGCGAAAAAAACAGAGTTCAGCCTATGTCTCCCATTGTTAAGTGGGCTTGGGGCTAGAAAAAAACAGAGTCCAGCCTATCCCACCCAGTCTTAACTTCGGCCCTATCTAGCCCATTGTTAAGTGGGTCGCGAAAAAAACAGAGTCCAGCCTATGTCGCCCATTGTTAAGTGGGCTTGGGGCTCGAAAAAAACAGAGTCCAGCCTATCCCACCCAGTCTTAACTTCGGCCCTATCTCGCCCATTGTTAAGTGGGTCGCGAAAAAAACAGAGTCCAGCCTATGTCTCCCATTGTTAAGTGGGCTTGGGGCTCGAAAAAAACAGAGTCCAGCCTATCCCACCCAGTCTTAACTTCGGCCCTATCTCGCCCATTGTTAAGTGGGTCGCGAAAAAAACAGAGTTCAGCCTATGTCTCCCATTGTTAAGTGGGCTTGGGGCTAGAAAAAAACAGAGTCCAGCCTATCCCACCCAGTCTTAACTTCGGCCCTATCTCGCCCATTGTTAAGTGGGTCGCGAAAAAAACAGAGTCCAGCCTATGTCTCCCATTGTTAAGTGGGCTTGGGGCTCGAAAAAAACCTATCCCACCCAGTCTTAACTTCGGCCCTATCTAGCCCAATGTTAAGTGGGTCGCGATAAAAACAGCCTATCCCACCCAGTCTTAACTTCGGCCCTATCTAGCCCATTGTTAAGTGGGTCGCGAAAAAAACAGAGTCCAGCCTATGTCGCCCATTGTTAAGTGGGCTTGGGGCTCGAAAAAAACAGAGTCCAGCCTATCCCACCCAGTCTTAACTTCGGCCCTATCTCGCCCATTGTTAAGTGGGTCGCGAAAAAAACAGAGTCCAGCCTATGTCGCCCATTGTTAAGTGGGCTTGGGGCTCGAAAAAAACAGAGTCCAGCCTATCCCACCCAGTCTTAACTTCGGCCCTATCTCGCCCATTGTTAAGTGGGTCGCGAAAAAAACAGAGTCCAGCCTATGTCGCCCATTGTTAAGTGGGCTTGGGGCTCGAAAAAAACAGAGTCCAGCCTATCCCACCCAGTCTTAACTTCGGCCCTATCTCGCCCATTGTTAAGTGTGTCGCGAAAAAAACAGAGTCCAGCCTATCCCACCCAGTCTTAACTTCGGCCCTATCTCGCCCATTGTTAAGTGGGTCGCGAAAAAAACAGAGTCCAGCCTATGTCTCCCATTGTTAAGTGGGCTTGGGGCTCGAAAAAAACAGAGTCCAGCCAATGTCTCCCATTGTTAAGTGGGCTTGGGGCTCGAAAAAAACAGAGTCCAGCCTATCCCACCCAGTCTTAACTTCGGCCCTATCTAGCCCATTGTTAAGTGGGTGGCGAAAAAAACAGAGTTCAGCCTATGTCTCCCATTGTTAAGTGGGCTTGGGGCTAGAAAAAAAACAGAGTCCAGCCTATCTCACCCAGTCTTAACTTCGGCCCTATCTCGCCCATTGTTAAGTGGGTCGCGAAAAAAACAGAGTCCAGCCTATGTCTCCCATTGTTAAGTGGGCTTGGGGCTCGAAAAAAACAGAGTCCAGCCTATCCCACCCAGTCTTAACTTCGGCCTTATCTCGCCCATTGTTAAGTGGGTCGCGAAAAAAACAGAGTCCAGCCTATGTCGCCCATTGTTAAGTGGGCTTGGGGCTCGAAAAAAACGGAGTCCAGCCTATCCCACCCAGTCTTAACTTCGGCCCTATCTAGCCCATTGTTAAGTGGGTGGCGAAAAAAACAGAGTTCAGCCTATGTCTCCCATTGTTAAGTGGGCTTGGGGCTAGAAAAAAACAGAGTCCAGCCTATCCCACCCAGTCTTAACTTCGGCCCTATCTCGCCCATTGTTAAGTGGGTCGCGAAAAAAACAGAGTCCAGCCTATGTCTCCCATTGTTAAGTGGGCTTGGGGCTCGAAAAAAACAGAGTCCAGCCTATCCCACCCAGTCTTAACTTCGGCCCTATCTCGCCCATTGTTAAGTGGGTCGCGAAAAAAACAGAGTCCAGCCTATGTCGCCCATTGTTAAGTGGGCTTGGGGCTCGAAAAAAACAGAGTCCAGCCTATCCCACCCAGTCTTAACTTCGGCCCTATCTAGCCCATTGTTAAGTGGGTCGCGAAAAAAACAGAGTCCAGCCTATCCCACCCAGTCTTAACTTCGGCCCTATCTCGCCCATTGTTAAGTGGGTCGCGAAAAAAACAGAGTCCAGCCTATGTCTCCCATTGTTAAGTGGGCTTGGGGCTCGAAAAAAACAGAGTCCAGCCTATCCCACCCAGTCTTAACTTCGGCCCTATCTCGCCCATTGTTAAGTGGGTCGCGAAAAAAACAGAGTCCAGCCTATGTCTCCCATTGTTAAGTGGGCTTGGGGCTCGAAAAAAACAGAGTCCAGCCTATCCCACCCAGTCTTAACTTCGGCCCTATCTCGCCCATTGTTAAGTGGGTCGCGAAAAAAACAGAGTCCAGCCTATGTCGCCCATTGTTAAGTGGGCTTGGGGCTCGAAAAAAACGGAGTCCAGCCTATCCCACCCAGTCTTAACTTCGGCCCTATCTAGCCCATTGTTAAGTGGGTGGCGAAAAAAACAGAGTTCAGCCTATGTCTCCCATTGTTAAGTGGGCTTGGGGCTAGAAAAAAACAGAGTCCAGCCTATCCCACCCAGTCTTAACTTCGGCCCTATCTCGCCCATTGTTAAGTGGGTCGCGAAAAAAACAGAGTCCAGCCTATGTCTCCCATTGTTAAGTGGGCTTGGGGCTCGAAAAAAACAGAGTCCAGCCTATCCCACCCAGTCTTAACTTCGGCCCTATCTCGCCCATTGTTAAGTGGGTCGCGAAAAAAACAGAGTCCAGCCTATGTCGCCCATTGTTAAGTGGGCTTGGGGCTCGAAAAAAACAGAGTCCAGCCTATCCCACCCAGTCTTAACTTCGGCCCTATCTAGCCCATTGTTAAGTGGGTCGCGAAAAAAAAAGAGTCCAGCCTATGTCGCCCATTGTTAAGTGGGCTTGGGGCTCGAAAAAAACAGAGTCCAGCCTATCCCACCCAGTCTTAACTTCGGCCCTATCTAGCCCATTGTTAAGTGGGTCGCGAAAAATCAGAGTCCAGTCTATCCCACCCAGTCTTAACTTCAGCCCTATCTCGCCCATTGTTAAGTGGGTCGCGAAAAAAACAGAGTCCAGCCTATCCCACCCAGTCTTAACTTCGGCCCTATCTAGCCCATTGTTAAGTGGGTCGCGAAAAAAACAGAGTCCAGCCTATCCCACCCAGTCTTAACTTCGGCCCTATCTAGCCCATTGTTAAGTGGGTCGCGATAAAAACAGCATATCCCACCCAGTCTTAACTTCGGCCCTATCTAGCCCATTGTTAAGTGGGTCGCGAAAAATACAGAGTCCAGCCTATGTCTCCCATTGTTAAGTGGGCTTGGGGCTCGAAAAAAACAGAGTCCAGCCTATCCCACCCAGTCTTAACTTCGGCCCTATCTCGCCCATTGTTAAGTGGGTCGCGAAAAAAACAGAGTCCAGCCTATGTCGCCCATTGTTAAGTGGGCTTGGGGCTCGAAAAAAACAGAGTCCAGCCTATCCCACCCAGTCTTAACTTCGGCCCTATCTAGCCCATTGTTAAGTGGGTCGCGAAAAAAACAGAGTCCAGCCTATGTCGCCCATTGTTAAGTGGGCTTGGGGCTCGAAAAAAACAGAGTCCAGCCTATCCCACCCAGTCTTAACTTCGGCCCTATATAGCCCATTGTTAAGTGGGTCGCGAAAAAAACAGAGTCCAGCCTATCCCACCCAGTCTTAACTTCAGCCCTATCTCGCCCATTGTTAAGTGGGTCGCGAAAAAAACAGAGTCCAGCCTATGTCTCCCATTGTTAAGTGGGCCTGGGGCTAGAAAAAAACAGAGTCCAGCCTATCCCACCCAGTCTTATCTTCGGCCCTATCTAGCCCATTGTTAAGTGGGTCGCGAAAAAAACAGAGTCCAGCCTATGTCGCCCATTGTTAAGTGGGCTTGGGGCTCGAAAAAAACAGAGTCCAGCCTATCCCACCCAGTCTTAACTTCGGCCCTATCTAGCCCATTGTTAAGTGGGTCGCGAAAAAAACAGAGTCCAGCCTATGTCGCCCATTGTTAAGTGGGCTTGGGGCCCGAAAAAAACAGAGTCCAGCCTATCCCACCCAGTCTTAACTTCGGCCCTATCTCGCCCATTGTTAAGTGGGTCGCGAAAAAAACAGAGTCCAGCCTATGTCGCCCATTGTTAAGTGGGCTTGGGGCTCGAAAAAAACAGAGTCCAGCCTATCCCACCCAGTCTTAACTTCGGCCCTATCTAGCCCATTGTTAAGTGGGTCGCGAAAAAAACAGAGTCCAGCCTATGTCGCCCATTGTTAAGTGGGCTTGGGGCTCGAAAAAAACAGAGTCCAGCCTATCCCACCCAGTCTTAACTTCGGCCCTATCTCGCCCATTGTTAAGTGGGTCGCGAAAAAAACAGAGTCCAGCCTATGTCTCCCATTGTTAAGTGGGCTTGGGGCTCGAAAAAAACGGAGTCCAGCCTATCCCACCCAGTCTTAACTTCGGCCCTATCTCGCCCATTGTTAAGTGGGTCGCGAAAAAAACAGAGTCCAGCCTATGTCGCCCATTGTTAAGTGGGCTTGGGGCTCGAAAAAAACAGAGTCCAGCCTATGTCGCCCATTGTTAAGTGGGCTTGGGGCTCGAAAAAAACAGAGTCCAGCCTATCCCACCCAGTCTTAACTTCGGCCCTATCTCGCCCATTGTTAAGTGGGTCGCGAAAAAACAGAGTCCAGCCTATCCCACCCAGTCTTAACTTCGGCCCTATCTAGCCCATTGTTAAGTGGGTGGCGAAAAAAACAGAGTTCAGCCTATGTCTCCCATTGTTAAGTGGGCTTGGGGCTAGAAAAAAAACAGAGTCCAGCCTATCTCACCCAGTCTTAACTTCGGCCCTATCTCGCCCATTGTTAAGTGGGTCGCGAAAAAAACAGAGTCCAGCTTATGTCTCCCATTGTTAAGTGGGCTTGGGGCTCGAAAAAAACAGAGTCCAGCCTATCCCACCCAGTCTTAACTTCGGCCCTATCTAGCCCATTGTTAAGTGGGTCGCGAAAAAAACAGAGTCCAGCCTATGTCGCCCATTGTTAAGTGGGCTTGGGGCTCGAAAAAAACAGAGTCCAGCCTATCCCACCCAGTCTTAACTTCGGCCCTATCTAGCCCATTGTTAAGTGGGTCGCGAAAAAAACAGAGTCCAGCCTATGTCGCCCATTGTTAAGTGGGCTTGGGGCTCGAAAAAAACAGAGTCCAGCCTATCCCACCCAGTCTTAACTTCGGCCCTATATAGCCCATTGTTAAGTGGGTCGCGAAAAAAACAGAGTCCAGCCTATCCCACCCAGTCTTAACTTCAGCCCTATCTCGCCCATTGTTAAGTGGGTCGCGAAAAAAACAGAGTCCAGCCTATGTCTCCCATTGTTAAGTGGGCTTGGGGCTCGAAAAAAACGGAGTCCAGCCTATCCCACCCAGTCTTAACTTCGGCCCTATCTCGCCCATTGTTAAGTGGGTCGCGAAAAAAACAGAGTCCAGCCTATGTCGCCCATTGTTAAGTGGGCTTGGGGCTCGAAAAAAACAGAGTCCAGCCTATGTCGCCCATTGTTAAGTGGGCTTGGGGCTCGAAAAAAACAGAGTCCAGCCTATCCCACCCAGTCTTAACTTCGGCCCTATCTCGCCCATTGTTAAGTGGGTCGCGAAAAAACAGAGTCCAGCCTATCCCACCCAGTCTTAACTTCGGCCCTATCTAGCCCATTGTTAAGTGGGTGGCGAAAAAAACAGAGTTCAGCCTATGTCTCCCATTGTTAAGTGGGCTTGGGGCTAGAAAAAAAACAGAGTCCAGCCTATCTCACCCAGTCTTAACTTCGGCCCTATCTCGCCCATTGTTAAGTGGGTCGCGAAAAAAACAGAGTCCAGCTTATGTCTCCCATTGTTAAGTGGGCTTGGGGCTCGAAAAAAACAGAGTCCAGCCTATCCCACCCAGTCTTAACTTCGGCCCTATCTAGCCCATTGTTAAGTGGGTCGCGAAAAAAACAGAGTCCAGCCTATGTCGCCCATTGTTAAGTGGGCTTGGGGCTCGAAAAAAACAGAGTCCAGCCTATCCCACCCAGTCTTAACTTCGGCCCTATCTAGCCCATTGTTAAGTGGGTCGCGAAAAAAACAGAGTCCAGCCTATGTCGCCCATTGTTAAGTGGGCTTGGGGCTCGAAAAAAACAGAGTCCAGCCTATCCCACCCAGTCTTAACTTCGGCCCTATATAGCCCATTGTTAAGTGGGTCGCGAAAAAAACAGAGTCCAGCCTATCCCACCCAGTCTTAACTTCAGCCCTATCTCGCCCATTGTTAAGTGGGTCGCGAAAAAAACAGAGTCCAGCCTATGTCTCCCATTGTTAAGTGGGCCTGGGGCTAGAAAAAAACAGAGTCCAGCCTATCCCACCAGTCTTATCTTCGGCCCTATCTAGCCCATTGTTAAGTGGGTCGCGAAAAAAACAGAGTCCAGCCTATCCCACCCAGTCTTAACTTCGGCCCTATCTCGCCCATTGTTAAGTGGGTCGCGAAAAAAACAGAGTCCAGCCAATGTCGCCCATTGTTAAGTGGGCTTGGGGCTCGAAAAAAACAGAGTCCAGCCAATGTCTCCCATTGTTAAGTGGGCTTGGGGCTCGAAAAAAACAGAGTCCAGCCTATCCCACCCAGTCTTAACTTCGGCCCTATCTAGCCCATTGTTAAGTGGGTCGCGAAAAAAACAGAGTCCAGCCTATGTCTCCCATTGTTAAGTGGGCTTGGGGCTCGAAAAAAACAGAGTCCAGCCTATCCCACCCAGTCTTAACTTCGGCCCTATCTCGCCCATTGTTAAGTGGGTCGCGAAAAAACAGAGTCCAGCCTATGTCTCCCATTGTTAAGTGGGCTTGGGGCTCGAAAAAAACAGAGTCCAGCCTATCCCACCCAGTCTTAACTTCGGCCCTATCTCGCCCATTGTTAAGTGGGTCGCGAAAAAAACAGAGTCCAGCCTATCCCACCCAGTCTTAAATTCGGCCCTATCTCGCCCATTGTTAAGTGGGTCGCGAAAAAAACAGAGTCCAGCCTATGTCTCCCATTGTTAAGTGGGCTTGGGGCTCGAAAAAAACAGAGTCCAGCCAATGTCTCCCATTGTTAAGTGGGCTTGGGGCTCGAAAAAAACAGAGTCCAGCCTATCCCACCCAGTCTTAACTTCGGCCCTATCTAGCCCATTGTTAAGTGGGTGGCGAAAAAAACAGAGTTCAGCCTATGTCTCCCATTGTTAAGTGGGCTTGGGGCTAGAAAAAAAACAGAGTCCAGCCTATCTCACCCAGTCTTAACTTCGGCCCTATCTCGCCCATTGTTAAGTGGGTCGCGAAAAAAACAGAGTCCAGCCTATGTCTCCCATTGTTAAGTGGGCTTGGGGCTCGAAAAAAACAGAGTCCAGCCTATCCCACCCAGTCTTAACTTCGGCCCTATCTCGCCCATTGTTAAGTGGGTCGCGAAAAAAACAGAGTCCAGCCTATGTCGCCCATTGTTAAGTGGGCTTGGGGCTCGAAAAAAACAGAGTCCAGCCTATCCCACCCAGTCTTAACTTCGGCCCTATCTAGCCCATTGTTAAGTGGGTCGCGAAAAAAAAAGAGTCCAGCCTATGTCGCCCATTGTTAAGTGGGCTTGGGGCTCGAAAAAAACAGAGTCCAGCCTATCCCACCCAGTCTTAACTTCGGCCCTATCTAGCCCATTGTTAAGTGGGTCGCGAAAAAAACAGAGTCCAGCCTATCCCACCCAGTCTTAACTTCAGCCCTATCTCGCCCATTGTTAAGTGGGTCGCGAAAAAAACAGAGTCCAGCCTATGTCTCCCATTGTTAAGTGGGTTTGGGGCTCGAAAAAAACAGAGTCCAGCCTATCCCACCCAGTCTTAACTTCGGCCCTATCTAGCCCATTGTTAAGTGGGTCGCGAAAAAAACAGAGTCCAGCCTATGTCTCCCATTGTTAAGTGGGCTTGGGGCTCGAAAAAAACAGAGTCCAGCCTATCCCACCCAGTCTTAACTTCGGCCCTATCTCGCCCATTGTTAAGTGGGTCGCGAAAAAACAGAGTCCAGCCTATCCCACCCAGTCTTAACTTCGGCCCTATCTAGCCCATTGTTAAGTGGGTGGCGAAAAAAACAGAGTTCAGCCTATGTCTCCCATTGTTAAGTGGGCTTGGGGCTAGAAAAAAAACAGAGTCCAGCCTATCTCACCCAGTCTTAACTTCGGCCCTATCTCGCCCATTGTTAAGTGGGTCGCGAAAAAAACAGAGTCCAGCTTATGTCTCCCATTGTTAAGTGGGCTTGGGGCTCGAAAAAAACAGAGTCCAGCCTATCCCACCCAGTCTTAACTTCGGCCCTATCTAGCCCATTGTTAAGTGGGTCGCGAAAAAAACAGAGTCCAGCCTATGTCGCCCATTGTTAAGTGGGCTTGGGGCTCGAAAAAAACAGAGTCCAGCCTATCCCACCCAGTCTTAACTTCGGCCCTATCTAGCCCATTGTTAAGTGGGTCGCGAAAAAAACAGAGTCCAGCCTATGTCGCCCATTGTTAAGTGGGCTTGGGGCTCGAAAAAAACAGAGTCCAGCCTATCCCACCCAGTCTTAACTTCGGCCCTATATAGCCCATTGTTAAGTGGGTCGCGAAAAAAACAGAGTCCAGCCTATCCCACCCAGTCTTAACTTCAGCCCTATCTCGCCCATTGTTAAGTGGGTCGCGAAAAAAACAGAGTCCAGCCTATGTCTCCCATTGTTAAGTGGGCCTGGGGCTAGAAAAAAACAGAGTCCAGCCTATCCCACCCAGTCTTATCTTCGGCCCTATCTAGCCCATTGTTAAGTGGGTCGCGAAAAAAACAGAGTCCAGCCTATCCCACCCAGTCTTAACTTCGGCCCTATCTCGCCCATTGTTAAGTGGGTCGCGAAAAAAACAGAGTCCAGCCAATGTCGCCCATTGTTAAGTGGGCTTGGGGCTCGAAAAAAACAGAGTCCAGCCAATGTCTCCCATTGTTAAGTGGGCTTGGGGCTCGAAAAAAACAGAGTCCAGCCTATCCCACCCAGTCTTAACTTCGGCCCTATCTAGCCCATTGTTAAGTGGGTCGCGAAAAAAACAGAGTCCAGCCAATGTCTCCCATTGTTAAGTGGGCTTGGGGCTCGAAAAAAACAGAGTCCAGCCTATCCCACCCAGTCTTAACTTCGGCCCTATCTAGCCCATTGTTAAGTGGGTGGCGAAAAAAACAGAGTTCAGCCTATGTCTCCCATTGTTAAGTGGGCTTGGGGCTAGAAAAAAAACAGAGTCCAGCCTATCTCACCCAGTCTTAACTTCGGCCCTATCTCGCCCATTGTTAAGTGGGTCGCGAAAAAAACAGAGTCCAGCCTATGTCTCCCATTGTTAAGTGGGCTTGGGGCTCGAAAAAAACAGAGTCCAGCCTATCCCACCCAGTCTTAACTTCGGCCCTATCTCGCCCATTGTTAAGTGGGTCGCGAAAAAAACAGAGTCCAGCCTATGTCGCCCATTGTTAAGTGGGCTTGGGGCTCGAAAAAAACAGAGTCCAGCCTATCCCACCCAGTCTTAACTTCGGCCCTATCTAGCCCATTGTTAAGTGGGTCGCGAAAAAAAAAGAGTCCAGCCTATGTCGCCCATTGTTAAGTGGGCTTGGGGCTCGAAAAAAACAGAGTCCAGCCTATCCCACCCAGTCTTAACTTCGGCCCTATCTAGCCCATTGTTAAGTGGGTCGCGAAAAAAACAGAGTCCAGCCTATCCCACCCAGTCTTAACTTCAGCCCTATCTCGCCCATTGTTAAGTGGGTCGCGAAAAAAACAGAGTCCAGCCTATGTCTCCCATTGTTAAGTGGGTTTGGGGCTCGAAAAAAACAGAGTCCAGCCTATCCCACCCAGTCTTAACTTCGGCCCTATCTAGCCCATTGTTGAGTGGGTCGCGATAAAAACAGCATATCCCACCCAGTCTTAACTTCGGCCCTATCTAGCCCATTGTTAAGTGGGTCGCGAAAAAAACAGAGTCCAGCCTATGTCTCCCATTGTTAAGTGGGCTTGGGGCTCGAAAAAAACAGAGTCCAGCCTATCCCACCCAGTCTTAACTTCGGCCCTATCTCGCCCATTGTTAAGTGGGTCGCGAAAAAAACAGAGTCCAGCCAATGTCGCCCATTGTTAAGTGGGCTTGGGGCTCGAAAAAAACAGAGTCCAGCCATTGTCTCCCATTGTTAAGTGGGCTTGGGGCTCGAAAAAAACAGAGTCCAGCCTATCCCACCCAGTCTTAACTTCGGCCCTATCTAGCCCATTGTTAAGTGGGTCGCGAAAAAAACAGAGTCCAGCCTATGTCTCCCATTGTTAAGTGGGCTTGGGGCTCGAAAAAAACAGAGTCCAGCCTATCCCACCCAGTCTTAACTTCGGCCCTATCTCGCCCATTGTTAAGTGGGTCGCGAAAAAACAGAGTCCAGCCTATGTCTCCCATTGTTAAGTGGGCTTGGGGCTCGAAAAAAACAGAGTCCAGCCTATCCCACCCAGTCTTAACTTCGGCCCTATCTAGCCCATTGTTAAGTGGGTGGCGAAAAAAACAGAGTTCAGCCTATGTCTCCCATTGTTAAGTGGGCTTGGGGCTAGAAAAAAAACAGAGTCCAGCCTATCTCACCCAGTCTTAACTTCGGCCCTATCTCGCCCATTGTTAAGTGGGTGGCGAAAAAAACAGAGTCCAGCCTATGTCTCCCATTGTTAAGTGGGCTTGGGGCTCGAAAAAAACAGAGTCCAGCCTATCCCACCCAGTCTTAACTTCGGCCCTATCTAGCCCATTGTTAAGTGGGTCGCGAAAAAAACAGAGTCCAGCCTATGTCGCCCATTGTTAAGTGGGCTTGGGGCTCGAAAAAAACAGAGTGCTGCCTATCCCACCCAGTCTTAACTTCGGCCCTATCTAGCCCATTGTTAAGTGGGTCGCGAAAAAAACAGAGTCCAGCCTATGTCGCCCATTGTTAAGTGGGCTTGGGGCTCGAAAAAAACAGAGTCCAGCCTATCCCACCCAGTCTTAACTTCGGCCCTATATAGCCCATTGTTAAGTGGGTCGCGAAAAAAACAGAGTCCAGCCTATCCCACCCAGTCTTAACTTCAGCCCTATCTCGCCCATTGTTAAGTGGGTCGCGAAAAAAACAGAGTCCAGCCTATGTCTCCCATTGTTAAGTGGGCCTGGGGCTAGAAAAAAACAGAGTCCAGCCTATCCCACCCAGTCTTATCTTCGGCCCTATCTAGCCCATTGTTAAGTGGGTCGCGAAAAAAACAGAGTCCAGCCTATGTCTCCCATTGTTAAGTGGGCTTGGGGCTCGAAAAAAACAGAGTCCAGCCTATCCCACCCAGTCTTAACTTCGGCCTTATCTCGCCCATTGTTAAGTGGGTCGCGAAAAAAACAGAGTCCAGCCAATGTCGCCCATTGTTAAGTGGGCTTGGGGCTCGAAAAAAACAGAGTCCAGCCTATCCCACCCAGTCTTAACTTCGGCCCTATCTAGCCCATTGTTAAGTGGGTCGCGAAAAAAACAGAGTCCAGCCTATGTCTCCCATTGTTAAGTGGGCTTGGGGCTCGAAAAAAACAGAGTCCAGCCTATCCCACCCAGTCTTAACTTCGGCCCTATCTCGCCCATTGTTAAGTGGGTCGCGAAAAAACAGAGTCCAGCCTATGTCTCCCATTGTTAAGTGGGCTTGGGGCTCGAAAAAAACAGAGTCCAGCCTATCCCACCCTGTCTTAACTTCGGCCCTATCTCGCCCATTGTTAAGTGGGTCTCGAAAAAAACAGAGTCCAGCCTATGTCGCCCATTGTTAAGTGGGCTTGGGGCTCGAAAAAAACAGAGTCCAGCCTATCCCACCCAGTCTTAACTTCGGCCCTATCTAGCCCATTGTTAAGTGGGTCGCGAAAAAAACAGAGTCCAGCCTATCCCACCCAGTCTTAACTTCAGCCCTATCTCGCCCATTGTTAAGTGGGTCGCGAAAAAAACAGAGTCCAGCCTATGTCTCCCATTGTTAAGTGGGTTTGGGGCTCGAAAAAAACAGAGTCCAGCCTATCCCACCCAGTCTTAACTTCGGCCCTATCTAGCCCATTGTTGAGTGGGTCGCGATAAAAACAGCATATCCCACCCAGTCTTAACTTCGGCCCTATCTAGCCCATTGTTAAGTGGGTCGCGAAAAAAACAGAGTCCAGCCTATGTCTCCCATTGTTAAGTGGGCTTGGGGCTCGAAAAAAACAGAGTCCAGCCTATCCCACCCAGTCTTAACTTCGGCCCTATCTCGCCCATTGTTAAGTGGGTCGCGAAAAAAACAGAGTCCAGCCAATGTCGCCCATTGTTAAGTGGGCTTGGGGCTCGAAAAAAACAGAGTCCAGCCATTGTCTCCCATTGTTAAGTGGGCTTGGGGCTCGAAAAAAACAGAGTCCAGCCTATCCCACCCAGTCTTAACTTCGGCCCTATCTAGCCCATTGTTAAGTGGGTCGCGAAAAAAACAGAGTCCAGCCTATGTCTCCCATTGTTAAGTGGGCTTGGGGCTCGAAAAAAACAGAGTCCAGCCTATCCCACCCAGTCTTAACTTCGGCCCTATCTCGCCCATTGTTAAGTGGGTCGCGAAAAAACAGAGTCCAGCCTATGTCTCCCATTGTTAAGTGGGCTTGGGGCTCGAAAAAAACAGAGTCCAGCCTATCCCACCCAGTCTTAACTTCGGCCCTATCTAGCCCATTGTTAAGTGGGTGGCGAAAAAAACAGAGTTCAGCCTATGTCTCCCATTGTTAAGTGGGCTTGGGGCTAGAAAAAAAACAGAGTCCAGCCTATCTCACCCAGTCTTAACTTCGGCCCTATCTCGCCCATTGTTAAGTGGGTGGCGAAAAAAACAGAGTCCAGCCTATGTCTCCCATTGTTAAGTGGGCTTGGGGCTCGAAAAAAACAGAGTCCAGCCTATCCCACCCAGTCTTAACTTCGGCCCTATCTAGCCCATTGTTAAGTGGGTCGCGAAAAAAACAGAGTCCAGCCTATGTCGCCCATTGTTAAGTGGGCTTGGGGCTCGAAAAAAACAGAGTCCAGCCTATCCCACCCAGTCTTAACTTCGGCCCTATCTAGCCCATTGTTAAGTGGGTCGCGAAAAAAACAGAGTCCAGCCTATGTCGCCCATTGTTAAGTGGGCTTGGGGCTCGAAAAAAACAGAGTCCAGCCTATCCCACCCAGTCTTAACTTCGGCCCTATATAGCCCATTGTTAAGTGGGTCGCGAAAAAAACAGAGTCCAGCCTATCCCACCCAGTCTTAACTTCAGCCCTATCTCGCCCATTGTTAAGTGGGTCGCGAAAAAAACAGCATATCCCACCCAGTCTTAACTTCGGCCCTATCTCGCCCATTGTTAAGTGGGTCGCGATAAAAACAGCATATCCCACCCAGTCTTAACTTCGGCCCTATCTAGCCCATTGTTAAGTGGGTCGCGAAAAAAACAGAGTCCAGCCTATGTCTCCCATTGTTAAGTGGGCTTGGGGCTCGAAAAAAACAGAGTCCAGCCTATCCCACCCAGTCTTAACTTCGGCCCTATCTCGCCCATTGTTAAGTGGGTCGCGAAAAAAACAGAGTCCAGCCAATGTCGCCCATTGTTAAGTTGGCTTGGGGCTCGAAAAAAACAGAGTCCAGCCATTGTCTCCCATTGTTAAGTGGGCTTGGGGCTCGAAAAAAACAGAGTCCAGCCTATCCCACCCAGTCTTAACTTCGGCCCTATCTAGCCCATTGTTAAGTGGTTCGCGAAAAAAACAGAGTCCAGCCTATGTCTCCCATTGTTAAGTGGGCTTGGGGCTCGAAAAAAACAGAGTCCAGCCTATCCCACCCAGTCTTAACTTCGGCCCTATCTCGCCCATTGTTAAGTGGGTCGCGAAAAAACAGAGTCCAGCCTATGTCTCCCATTGTTAAGTGGGCTTGGGGCTCGAAAAAAACAGAGTCCAGCCTATCCCACCCAGTCTTAACTTCGGCCCTATCTAGCCCATTGTTAAGTGGGTGGCGAAAAAAACAGAGTTCAGCCTATGTCTCCCATTGTTAAGTGGGCTTGGGGCTAGAAAAAAAACAGAGTCCAGCCTATCTCACCCAGTCTTAACTTCGGCCCTATCTCGCCCATTGTTAAGTGGGTGGCGAAAAAAACAGAGTCCAGCCTATGTCTCCCATTGTTAAGTGGGCTTGGGGCTCGAAAAAAACAGAGTCCAGCCTATCCCACCCAGTCTTAACTTCGGCCCTATCTAGCCCATTGTTAAGTGGGTCGCGAAAAAAACAGAGTCCAGCCTATGTCGCCCATTGTTAAGTGGGCTTGGGGCTCGAAAAAAACAGAGTCCAGCCTATCCCACCCAGTCTTAACTTCGGCCCTATATAGCCCATTGTTAAGTGGGTCGCGAAAAAAACAGAGTCCAGCCTATCCCACCCAGTCTTAACTTCAGCCCTATCTCGCCCATTGTTAAGTGGGTCGCGAAAAAAACAGAGTCCAGCCTATGTCTCCCATTGTTAAGTGGGCCTGGGGCTAGAAAAAAACAGAGTCCAGCCTATCCCACCCAGTCTTATCTTCGGCCCTATCTAGCCCATTGTTAAGTGGGTCGCGAAAAAAACAGAGTCCAGCCTATGTCTCCCATTGTTAAGTGGGCTTGGGGCTCGAAAAAAACAGAGTCCAGCCTATCCCACCCAGTCTTAACTTCGGCCTTATCTCGCCCATTGTTAAGTGGGTCGCGAAAAAAACAGAGTCCAGCCAATGTCGCCCATTGTTAAGTGGGCTTGGGGCTCGAAAAAAACAGAGTCCAGCCTATCCCACCCAGTCTTAACTTCGGCCCTATCTAGCCCATTGTTAAGTGGGTCGCGAAAAAAACAGAGTCCAGCCTATGTCTCCCATTGTTAAGTGGGCTTGGGGCTCGAAAAAAACAGAGTCCAGCCTATCCCACCCAGTCTTAACTTCGGCCCTATCTCGCCCATTGTTAAGTGGGTCGCGAAAAAACAGAGTCCAGCCTATGTCTCCCATTGTTAAGTGGGCTTGGGGCTCGAAAAAAACAGAGTCCAGCCTATCCCACCCTGTCTTAACTTCGGCCCTATCTCGCCCATTGTTAAGTGGGTCGCGAAAAAAACAGAGTCCAGCCTATGTCGCCCATTGTTAAGTGGGCTTGGGGCTCGAAAAAAACAGAGTCCAGCCTATCCCACCCAGTCTTAACTTCGGCCCTATCTCGCCCATTGTTAAGTGGGTCGCGAAAAAAACAGAGTCCAGCCTATCCCACCCAGTCTTAACTTCGGCCCTATCTCGCCCATTGTTAAGTGGGTCGCGAAAAAAACAGAGTCCAGCCAATGTCGCCCATTGTTAAGTGGGCTTGGGGCTCGAAAAAAACAGAGTCCAGCCATTGTCTCCCATTGTTAAGTGGGCTTGGGGCTCGAAAAAAACAGAGTCCAGCCTATCCCACCCAGTCTTAACTTCGGACCTATCTAGCCCATTGTTAAGTGGGTCGCGAAAAAAACAGAGTCCAGCCTATGTCTCCCATTGTTAAGTGGGCTTGGGGCTCGAAAAAAACAGAGTCCAGCCTATCCCACCCAGTCTTAACTTCGGCCCTATCTCGCCCATTGTTAAGTGGGTCGCGAAAAAACAGAGTCCAGCCTATGTCTCCCATTGTTAAGTGGGCTTGGGGCTCGAAAAAAACAGAGTCCAGCCTATCCCACCCAGTCTTAACTTCGGCCCTATCTAGCCCATTGTTAAGTGGGTGGCGAAAAAAACAGAGTTCAGCCTATGTCTCCCATTGTTAAGTGGGCTTGGGGCTAGAAAAAAAACAGAGTCCAGCCTATCTCACCCAGTCTTAACTTCGGCCCTATCTCGCCCATTGTTAAGTGGGTGGCGAAAAAAACAGAGTCCAGCCTATGTCTCCCATTGTTAAGTGGGCTTGGGGCTCGAAAAAAACAGAGTCCAGCCTATCCCACCCAGTCTTAACTTCGGCCCTATCTAGCCCATTGTTAAGTGGGTCGCGAAAAAAACAGAGTCCAGCCTATGTCGCCCATTGTTAAGTGGGCTTGGGGCTCGAAAAAAACAGAGTCCAGCCTATCCCACCCAGTCTTAACTTCGGCCCTATATAGCCCATTGTTAAGTGGGTCGCGAAAAAAACAGAGTCCAGCCTATCCCACCCAGTCTTAACTTCAGCCCTATCTCGCCCATTGTTAAGTGGGTCGCGAAAAAAACAGAGTCCAGCCTATGTCTCCCATTGTTAAGTGGGCCTGGGGCTAGAAAAAAACAGAGTCCAGCCTATCCCACCCAGTCTTATCTTCGGCCCTATCTAGCCCATTGTTAAGTGGGTCGCGAAAAAAACAGAGTCCAGCCTATGTCTCCCATTGTTAAGTGGGCTTGGGGCTCGAAAAAAACAGAGTCCAGCCTATCCCACCCAGTCTTAACTTCGGCCTTATCTCGCCCATTGTTAAGTGGGTCGCGAAAAAAACAGAGTCCAGCCAATGTCGCCCATTGTTAAGTGGGCTTGGGGCTCGAAAAAAACAGAGTCCAGCCTATCCCACCCAGTCTTAACTTCGGCCCTATCTAGCCCATTGTTAAGTGGGTCGCGAAAAAAACAGAGTCCAGCCTATGTCTCCCATTGTTAAGTGGGCTTGGGGCTCGAAAAAAACAGAGTCCAGCCTATCCCACCCAGTCTTAACTTCGGCCCTATCTCGCCCATTGTTAAGTGGGTCGCGAAAAAACAGAGTCCAGCCTATGTCTCCCATTGTTAAGTGGGCTTGGGGCTCGAAAAAAACAGAGTCCAGCCTATCCCACCCTGTCTTAACTTCGGCCCTATCTCGCCCATTGTTAAGTGGGTCGCGAAAAAAACAGAGTCCAGCCTATGTCGCCCATTGTTAAGTGGGCTTGGGGCTCGAAAAAAACAGAGTCCAGCCTATCCCACCCAGTCTTAACTTCGGCCCTATCTCGCCCATTGTTAAGTGGGTCGCGAAAAAAACAGAGTCCAGCCTATCCCACCCAGTCTTAACTTCGGCCCTATCTCGCCCATTGTTAAGTGGGTCGCGAAAAAAACAGAGTCCAGCCAATGTCGCCCATTGTTAAGTGGGCTTGGGGCTCGAAAAAAACAGAGTCCAGCCATTGTCTCCCATTGTTAAGTGGGCTTGGGGCTCGAAAAAAACAGAGTCCAGCCTATCCCACCCAGTCTTAACTTCGGACCTATCTAGCCCATTGTTAAGTGGGTCGCGAAAAAAACAGAGTCCAGCCTATGTCTCCCATTGTTAAGTGGGCTTGGGGCTCGAAAAAAACAGAGTCCAGCCTATCCCACCCAGTCTTAACTTCGGCCCTATCTCGCCCATTGTTAAGTGGGTCGCGAAAAAACAGAGTCCAGCCTATGTCTCCCATTGTTAAGTGGGCTTGGGGCTCGTAAAAAACAGAGTCCAGCCTATCCCACCCAGTCTTAACTTCGGCCCTATCTAGCCCATTGTTAAGTGGGTGGCGAAAAAAACAGAGTTCAGCCTATGTCTCCCATTGTTAAGTGGGCTTGGGGCTAGAAAAAAAACAGAGTCCAGCCTATCTCACCCAGTCTTAACTTCGGCCCTATCTCGCCCATTGTTAAGTGGGTGGCGAAAAAAACAGAGTCCAGCCTATGTCTCCCATTGTTAAGTGGGCTTGGGGCTCGAAAAAAACAGAGTCCAGCCTATCCCACCCAGTCTTAACTTCGGCCCTATCTAGCCCATTGTTAAGTGGGTCGCGAAAAAAACAGAGTCCAGCCTATGTCGCCCATTGTTAAGTGGGCTTGGGGCTCGAAAAAAACAGAGTCCAGCCTATCCCACCCAGTCTAAACTTCGGCCCTATCTAGCCCATTGTTAAGTGGGTCGCGAAAAAAACAGAGTCCAGCCTATGTCGCCCATTGTTAAGTGGGCTTGGGGCTCGAAAAAAACAGAGTCCAGCCTATCCCACCCAGTCTTAACTTCGGCCCTATATAGCCCATTGTTAAGTGGGTCGCGAAAAAAACAGAGTCCAGCCTATCCCACCCAGTCTTAACTTCAGCCCTATCTCGCCCATTGTTAAGTGGGTCGCGAAAAAAACAGAGTCCAGCCTATGTCTCCCATTGTTAAGTGGGCCTGGGGCTAGAAAAAAACAGAGTCCAGCCTATCCCACCCAGTCTTATCTTCGGCCCTATCTAGCCCATTGTTAAGTGGGTCGCGAAAAAAACAGAGTCCAGCCTATGTCTCCCATTGTTAAGTGGGCTTGGGGCTCGAAAAAAACAGAGTCCAGCCTATCCCACCCAGTCTTAACTTCGGCCTTATCTCGCCCATTGTTAAGTGGGTCGCGAAAAAAACAGAGTCCAGCCAATGTCGCCCATTGTTAAGTGGGCTTGGGGCTCGAAAAAAACAGAGTCCAGCCTATCCCACCCAGTCTTAACTTCGGCCCTATCTAGCCCATTGTTAAGTGGGTCGCGAAAAAAACAGAGTCCAGCCTATGTCTCCCATTGTTAAGTGGGCTTGGGGCTCGAAAAAAACAGAGTCCAGCCTATCCCACCCAGTCTTAACTTCGGCCCTATCTAGCCCATTGTTAAGTGGGTCGCGAAAAAAACAGAGTCCAGCCTATGTCTCCCATTGTTAAGTGGGCTTGGGGCTCGAAAAAAACAGAGTCCAGCCTATCCCACCCAGTCTTAACTTCGGCCCTATCTCGCCCATTGTTAAGTGGGTCGCGAAAAAACAGAGTCCAGCCTATGTCTCCCATTGTTAAGTGGGCTTGGGGCTCGAAAAAAACAGAGTCCAGCCTATCCCACCCTGTCTTAACTTCGGCCCTATCTCGCCCATTGTTAAATGGGTCGCGAAAAAAACAGAGTCCAGCCTATGTCGCCCATTGTTAAGTGGGCTTGGGGCTCGAAAAAAACAGAGTCCAGCCTATCCCACCCAGTCTTAACTTCAGCCCTATCTCGCCCATTGTTAAGTGGGTCGCGAAAAAAACAGAGTCCAGCCTATGTCTCCCATTGTTAAGTGGGCCTGGGGCTAGAAAAAAACAGAGTCCAGCCTATCCCACCCAGTCTTATCTTCGGCCCTATCTAGCCCATTGTTAAGTGGGTCGCGAAAAAAACAGAGTCCAGCCTATGTCTCCCATTGTTAAGTGGGCTTGGGGCTCGAAAAAAACAGAGTCCAGCCTATCCCACCCAGTCTTAACTTCGGCCTTATCTCGCCCATTGTTAAGTGGGTCGCGAAAAAAACAGAGTCCAGCCAATGTCGCCCATTGTTAAGTGGGCTTGGGGCTCGAAAAAAACAGAGTCCAGCCTATCCCACCCAGTCTTAACTTCGGCCCTATCTAGCCCATTGTTAAGTGGGTCGCGAAAAAAACAGAGTCCAGCCTATGTCTCCCATTGTTAAGTGGGCTTGGGGCTCGAAAAAAACAGAGTCCAGCCTATCCCACCCAGTCTTAACTTCGGCCCTATCTAGCCCATTGTTAAGTGGGTCGCGAAAAAAACAGAGTCCAGCCTATGTCTCCCATTGTTAAGTGGGCTTGGGGCTCGAAAAAAACAGAGTCCAGCCTATCCCACCCAGTCTTAACTTCGGCCCTATCTCGCCCATTGTTAAGTGGGTCGCGAAAAAACAGAGTCCAGCCTATGTCTCCCATTGTTAAGTGGGCTTGGGGCTCGAAAAAAACAGAGTCCAGCCTATCCCACCCTGTCTTAACTTCGGCCCTATCTCGCCCATTGTTAAGTGGGTCGCGAAAAAAACAGAGTCCAGCCTATGTCGCCCATTGTTAAGTGGGCTTGGGGCTCGAAAAAAACAGAGTCCAGCCTATCCCACCCAGTCTTAACTTCAGCCCTATCTCGCCCATTGTTAAGTGGGTCGCGAAAAAAACAGAGTCCAGCCTATGTCTCCCATTGTTAAGTGGGCCTGGGGCTAGAAAAAAACAGAGTCCAGCCTATCCCACCCAGTCTTATCTTCGGCCCTATCTAGCCCATTGTTAAGTGGGTCGCGAAAAAAACAGAGTCCAGCCTATGTCTCCCATTGTTAAGTGGGCTTGGGGCTCGAAAAAAACAGAGTCCAGCCTATCCCACCCAGTCTTAACTTCGGCCTTATCTCGCCCATTGTTAAGTGGGTCGCGAAAAAAACAGAGTCCAGCCAATGTCGCCCATTGTTAAGTGGGCTTGGGGCTCGAAAAAAACAGAGTCCAGCCTATCCCACCCAGTCTTAACTTCGGCCCTATCTAGCCCATTGTTAAGTGGGTCGCGAAAAAAACAGAGTCCAGCCTATGTCTCCCATTGTTAAGTGGGCTTGGGGCTCGAAAAAAACAGAGTCCAGCCTATCCCACCCAGTCTTAACTTCGGCCCTATCTAGCTCATTGTTAAGTGGGTCGCGAAAAAAACAGAGTCCAGCCTATGTCTCCCATTGTTAAGTGGGCTTGGGGCTCGAAAAAAACAGAGTCCAGCCTATCCCACCCAGTCTTAACTTCGGCCCTATCTCGCCCATTGTTAAGTGGGTCGCGAAAAAACAGAGTCCAGCCTATGTCTCCCATTGTTAAGTGGGCTTGGGGCTCGAAAAAAACAGAGTCCAGCCTATCCCACCCAGTCTTAACTTCGGCCTTATCTCGCCCATTGTTAAGTGGGTCGCGAAAAAAACAGAGTCCAGCCAATGTCGCCCATTGTTAAGTGGGCTTGGGGCTCGAAAAAAACAGAGTCCAGCCTATCCCACCCAGTCTTAACTTCGGCCCTATCTAGCCCATTGTTAAGTGGGTCGCGAAAAAAACAGAGTCCAGCCTATGTCTCCCATTGTTAAGTGGGCTTGGGGCTCGAAAAAAACAGAGTCCAGCCTATCCCACCCAGTCTTAACTTCGGCCCTATCTAGCCCATTGTTAAGTGGGTCGCGAAAAAAACAGAGTCCAGCCTATGTCTCCCATTGTTAAGTGGGCTTGGGGCTCGAAAAAAACAGAGTCCAGCCTATCCCACCCAGTCTTAACTTCGGCCCTATCTCGCCCATTGTTAAGTGGGTCGCGAAAAAACAGAGTCCAGCCTATGTCTCCCATTGTTAAGTGGGCTTGGGGCTCGAAAAAAACAGAGTCCAGCCTATCCCACCCTGTCTTAACTTCGGCCCTATCTCGCCCATTGTTAAGTGGGTCGCGAAAAAAACAGATTCCAGCCTATGTCGCCCATTGTTAAGTGGGCTTGGGGCTCGAAAAAAACAGAGTCCAGCCTATCCCACCCAGTCTTAACTTCAGCCCTATCTCGCCCATTGTTAAGTGGGTCGCGAAAAAAACAGAGTCCAGCCTATGTCTCCCATTGTTAAGTGGGCCTGGGGCTAGAAAAAAACAGAGTCCAGCCTATCCCACCCAGTCTTATCTTCGGCCCTATCTAGCCCATTGTTAAGTGGGTCGCGAAAAAAACAGAGTCCAGCCTATGTCTCCCATTGTTAAGTGGGCTTGGGGCTCGAAAAAAACAGAGTCCAGCCTATCCCACCCAGTCTTAACTTCGGCCTTATCTCGCCCATTGTTAAGTGGGTCGCGAAAAAAACAGAGTCCAGCCAATGTCGCCCATTGTTAAGTGGGCTTGGGGCTCGAAAAAAACAGAGTCCAGCCTATCCCACCCAGTCTTAACTTCGGCCCTATCTCGCCCATTGTTAAGTGGGTCGCGAAAAAACAGAGTCCAGCCTATGTCTCCCATTGTTAAGTGGGCTTGGGGCTCGAAAAAAACAGAGTCCAGCCTATCCCACCCTGTCTTAACTTCGGCCCTATCTCGCCCATTGTTAAATGGGTCGCGAAAAAAACAGAGTCCAGCCTATGTCGCCCATTGTTAAGTGGGCTTGGGGCTCGAAAAAAACAGAGTCCAGCCTATCCCACCCAGTCTTAACTTCAGCCCTATCTCGCCCATTGTTAAGTGGGTCGCGAAAAAAACAGAGTCCAGCCTATGTCTCCCATTGTTAAGTGGGCCTGGGGCTAGAAAAAAACAGAGTCCAGCCTATCCCACCCAGTCTTATCTTCGGCCCTATCTAGCCCATTGTTAAGTGGGTCGCGAAAAAAACAGAGTCCAGCCTATGTCTCCCATTGTTAAGTGGGCTTGGGGCTCGAAAAAAACAGAGTCCAGCCTATCCCACCCAGTCTTAACTTCGGCCTTATCTCGCCCATTGTTAAGTGGGTCGCGAAAAAAACAGAGTCCAGCCAATGTCGCCCATTGTTAAGTGGGCTTGGGGCTCGAAAAAAACAGAGTCCAGCCTATCCCACCCAGTCTTAACTTCGGCCCTATCTAGCCCATTGTTAAGTGGGTCGCGAAAAAAACAGAGTCCAGCCTATGTCTCCCATTGTTAAGTGGGCTTGGGGCTCGAAAAAAACAGAGTCCAGCCTATCCCACCCAGTCTTAACTTCGGCCCTATCTAGCCCATTGTTAAGTGGGTCGCGAAAAAAACAGAGTCCAGCCTATGTCTCCCATTGTTAAGTGGGCTTGGGGCTCGAAAAAAACAGAGTCCAGCCTATCCCACCCAGTCTTAACTTCGGCCCTATCTCGCCCATTGTTAAGTGGGTCGCGAAAAAACAGAGTCCAGCCTATGTCTCCCATTGTTAAGTGGGCTTGGGGCTCGAAAAAAACAGAGTCCAGCCTATCCCACCCTGTCTTAACTTCGGCCCTATCTCGCCCATTGTTAAGTGGGTCGCGAAAAAAACAGAGTCCAGCCTATGTCGCCCATTGTTAAGTGGGCTTGGGGCTCGAAAAAAACAGAGTCCAGCCTATCCCACCCAGTCTTAACTTCAGCCCTATCTCGCCCATTGTTAAGTGGGTCGCGAAAAAAACAGAGTCCAGCCTATGTCTCCCATTGTTAAGTGGGCCTGGGGCTAGAAAAAAACAGAGTCCAGCCTATCCCACCCAGTCTTATCTTCGGCCCTATCTAGCCCATTGTTAAGTGGGTCGCGAAAAAAACAGAGTCCAGCCTATGTCTCCCATTGTTAAGTGGGCTTGGGGCTCGAAAAAAACAGAGTCCAGCCTATCCCACCCAGTCTTAACTTCGGCCTTATCTCGCCCATTGTTAAGTGGGTCGCGAAAAAAACAGAGTCCAGCCAATGTCGCCCATTGTTAAGTGGGCTTGGGGCTCGAAAAAAACAGAGTCCAGCCTATCCCACCCAGTCTTAACTTCGGCCCTATCTAGCCCATTGTTAAGTGGGTCGCGAAAAAAACAGAGTCCAGCCTATGTCTCCCATTGTTAAGTGGGCTTGGGGCTCGAAAAAAACAGAGTCCAGCCTATCCCACCCAGTCTTAACTTCGGCCCTATCTAGCCCATTGTTAAGTGGGTCGCGAAAAAAACAGAGTCCAGCCTATGTCTCCCATTGTTAAGTGGGCTTGGGGCTCGAAAAAAACAGAGTCCAGCCTATCCCACCCAGTCTTAACTTCGGCCCTATCTCGCCCATTGTTAAGTGGGTCGCGAAAAAACAGAGTCCAGCCTATGTCTCCCATTGTTAAGTGGGCTTGGGGCTCGAAAAAAACAGAGTCCAGCCTATCCCACCCAGTCTTAACTTCGGCCTTATCTCGCCCATTGTTAAGTGGGTCGCGAAAAAAACAGAGTCCAGCCAATGTCGCCCATTGTTAAGTGGGCTTGGGGCTCGAAAAAAACAGAGTCCAGCCTATCCCACCCAGTCTTAACTTCGGCCCTATCTAGCCCATTGTTAAGTGGGTCGCGAAAAAAACAGAGTCCAGCCTATGTCTCCCATTGTTAAGTGGGCTTGGGGCTCGAAAAAAACAGAGTCCAGCCTATCCCACCCAGTCTTAACTTCGGCCCTATCTAGCCCATTGTTAAGTGGGTCGCGAAAAAAACAGAGTCCAGCCTATGTCTCCCATTGTTAAGTGGGCTTGGGGCTCGAAAAAAACAGAGTCCAGCCTATCCCACCCAGTCTTAACTTCGGCCCTATCTCGCCCATTGTTAAGTGGGTCGCGAAAAAACAGAGTCCAGCCTATGTCTCCCATTGTTAAGTGGGCTTGGGGCTCGAAAAAAACAGAGTCCAGCCTATCCCACCCTGTCTTAACTTCGGCCCTATCTCGCCCATTGTTAAGTGGGTCGCGAAAAAAACAGAGTCCAGCCTATGTCGCCCATTGTTAAGTGGGCTTGGGGCTCGAAAAAAACAGAGTCCAGCCTATCCCACCCAGTCTTAACTTCAGCCCTATCTCGCCCATTGTTAAGTGGGTCGCGAAAAAAACAGAGTCCAGCCTATGTCTCCCATTGTTAAGTGGGCCTGGGGCTAGAAAAAAACAGAGTCCAGCCTATCCCACCCAGTCTTATCTTCGGCCCTATCTAGCCCATTGTTAAGTGGGTCGCGAAAAAAACAGAGTCCAGCCTATGTCTCCCATTGTTAAGTGGGCTTGGGGCTCGAAAAAAACAGAGTCCAGCCTATCCCACCCAGTCTTAACTTCGGCCTTATCTCGCCCATTGTTAAGTGGGTCGCGAAAAAAACAGAGTCCAGCCAATGTCGCCCATTGTTAAGTGGGCTTGGGGCTCGAAAAAAACAGAGTCCAGCCTATCCCACCCAGTCTTAACTTCGGCCCTATCTAGCCCATTGTTAAGTGGGTCGCGAAAAAAACAGAGTCCAGCCTATGTCTCCCATTGTTAAGTGGGCTTGGGGCTCGAAAAAAACAGAGTCCAGCCTATCCCACCCAGTCTTAACTTCGGCCCTATCTAGCCCATTGTTAAGTGGGTCGCGAAAAAAACAGAGTCCAGCCTATGTCTCCCATTGTTAAGTGGGCTTGGGGCTCGAAAAAAACAGAGTCCAGCCTATCCCACCCAGTCTTAACTTCGGCCCTATCTCGCCCATTGTTAAGTGGGTCGCGAAAAAACAGAGTCCAGCCTATGTCTCCCATTGTTAAGTGGGCTTGGGGCTCGAAAAAAACAGAGTCCAGCCTATCCCACCCTGTCTTAACTTCGGCCCTATCTCGCCCATTGTTAAGTGGGTCGCGAAAAAAACAGAGTCCAGCCTATGTCGCCCATTGTTAAGTGGGCTTGGGGCTCGAAAAAAACAGAGTCCAGCCTATCCCACCCAGTCTTAACTTCAGCCCTATCTCGCCCATTGTTAAGTGGGTCGCGAAAAAAACAGAGTCCAGCCTATGTCTCCCATTGTTAAGTGGGCCTGGGGCTAGAAAAAAACAGAGTCCAGCCTATCCCACCCAGTCTTATCTTCGGCCCTATCTAGCCCATTGTTAAGTGGGTCGCGAAAAAAACAGAGTTCAGCCTATGTCTCCCATTGTTAAGTGGGCTTGGGGCTAGAAAAAAAACAGAGTCCAGCCTATCTCACCCAGTCTTAACTTCGGCCCTATCTCGCCCATTGTTAAGTGGGTGGCGAAAAAAACAGAGTCCAGCCTATGTCTCCCATTGTTAAGTGGGCTTGGGGCTCGAAAAAAACAGAGTCCAGCCTATCCCACCCAGTCTTAACTTCGGCCCTATCTAGCCCATTGTTAAGTGGGTCGCGAAAAAAACAGAGTCCAGCCTATGTCGCCCATTGTTAAGTGGGCTTGGGGCTCGAAAAAAACAGAGTCCAGCCTATCCCACCCAGTCTAAACTTCGGCCCTATCTAGCCCATTGTTAAGTGGGTCGCGAAAAAAACAGAGTCCAGCCTATGTCGCCCATTGTTAAGTGGGCTTGGGGCTCGAAAAAAACAGAGTCCAGCCTATCCCACCCAGTCTTAACTTCGGCCCTATATAGCCCATTGTTAAGTGGGTCGCGAAAAAAACAGAGTCCAGCCTATCCCACCCAGTCTTAACTTCAGCCCTATCTCGCCCATTGTTAAGTGGGTCGCGAAAAAAACAGAGTCCAGCCTATGTCTCCCATTGTTAAGTGGGCCTGGGGCTAGAAAAAAACAGAGTCCAGCCTATCCCACCCAGTCTTATCTTCGGCCCTATCTAGCCCATTGTTAAGTGGGTCGCGAAAAAAACAGAGTCCAGCCTATGTCTCCCATTGTTAAGTGGGCTTGGGGCTCGAAAAAAACAGAGTCCAGCCTATCCCACCCAGTCTTAACTTCGGCCTTATCTCGCCCATTGTTAAGTGGGTCGCGAAAAAAACAGAGTCCAGCCAATGTCGCCCATTGTTAAGTGGGCTTGGGGCTCGAAAAAAACAGAGTCCAGCCTATCCCACCCAGTCTTAACTTCGGCCCTATCTAGCCCATTGTTAAGTGGGTCGCGAAAAAAACAGAGTCCAGCCTATGTCTCCCATTGTTAAGTGGGCTTGGGGCTCGAAAAAAACAGAGTCCAGCCTATCCCACCCAGTCTTAACTTCGGCCCTATCTAGCCCATTGTTAAGTGGGTCGCGAAAAAAACAGAGTCCAGCCTATGTCTCCCATTGTTAAGTGGGCTTGGGGCTCGAAAAAAACAGAGTCCAGCCTATCCCACCCAGTCTTAACTTCGGCCCTATCTCGCCCATTGTTAAGTGGGTCGCGAAAAAACAGAGTCCAGCCTATGTCTCCCATTGTTAAGTGGGCTTGGGGCTCGAAAAAAACAGAGTCCAGCCTATCCCACCCTGTCTTAACTTCGGCCCTATCTCGCCCATTGTTAAATGGGTCGCGAAAAAAACAGAGTCCAGCCTATGTCGCCCATTGTTAAGTGGGCTTGGGGCTCGAAAAAAACAGAGTCCAGCCTATCCCACCCAGTCTTAACTTCAGCCCTATCTCGCCCATTGTTAAGTGGGTCGCGAAAAAAACAGAGTCCAGCCTATGTCTCCCATTGTTAAGTGGGCCTGGGGCTAGAAAAAAACAGAGTCCAGCCTATCCCACCCAGTCTTATCTTCGGCCCTATCTAGCCCATTGTTAAGTGGGTCGCGAAAAAAACAGAGTCCAGCCTATGTCTCCCATTGTTAAGTGGGCTTGGGGCTCGAAAAAAACAGAGTCCAGCCTATCCCACCCAGTCTTAACTTCGGCCTTATCTCGCCCATTGTTAAGTGGGTCGCGAAAAAAACAGAGTCCAGCCAATGTCGCCCATTGTTAAGTGGGCTTGGGGCTCGAAAAAAACAGAGTCCAGCCTATCCCACCCAGTCTTAACTTCGGCCCTATCTAGCCCATTGTTAAGTGGGTCGCGAAAAAAACAGAGTCCAGCCTATGTCTCCCATTGTTAAGTGGGCTTGGGGCTCGAAAAAAACAGAGTCCAGCCTATCCCACCCAGTCTTAACTTCGGCCCTATCTAGCCCATTGTTAAGTGGGTCGCGAAAAAAACAGAGTCCAGCCTATGTCTCCCATTGTTAAGTGGGCTTGGGGCTCGAAAAAAACAGAGTCCAGCCTATCCCACCCAGTCTTAACTTCGGCCCTATCTCGCCCATTGTTAAGTGGGTCGCGAAAAAACAGAGTCCAGCCTATGTCTCCCATTGTTAAGTGGGCTTGGGGCTCGAAAAAAACAGAGTCCAGCCTATCCCACCCTGTCTTAACTTCGGCCCTATCTCGCCCATTGTTAAGTGGGTCGCGAAAAAAACAGAGTCCAGCCTATGTCGCCCATTGTTAAGTGGGCTTGGGGCTCGAAAAAAACAGAGTCCAGCCTATCCCACCCAGTCTTAACTTCAGCCCTATCTCGCCCATTGTTAAGTGGGTCGCGAAAAAAACAGAGTCCAGCCTATGTCTCCCATTGTTAAGTGGGCCTGGGGCTAGAAAAAAACAGAGTCCAGCCTATCCCACCCAGTCTTATCTTCGGCCCTATCTAGCCCATTGTTAAGTGGGTCGCGAAAAAAACAGAGTCCAGCCTATGTCTCCCATTGTTAAGTGGGCTTGGGGCTCGAAAAAAACAGAGTCCAGCCTATCCCACCCAGTCTTAACTTCGGCCTTATCTCGCCCATTGTTAAGTGGGTCGCGAAAAAAACAGAGTCCAGCCAATGTCGCCCATTGTTAAGTGGGCTTGGGGCTCGAAAAAAACAGAGTCCAGCCTATCCCACCCAGTCTTAACTTCGGCCCTATCTAGCCCATTGTTAAGTGGGTCGCGAAAAAAACAGAGTCCAGCCTATGTCTCCCATTGTTAAGTGGGCTTGGGGCTCGAAAAAAACAGAGTCCAGCCTATCCCACCCAGTCTTAACTTCGGCCCTATCTAGCCCATTGTTAAGTGGGTCGCGAAAAAAACAGAGTCCAGCCTATGTCTCCCATTGTTAAGTGGGCTTGGGGCTCGAAAAAAACAGAGTCCAGCCTATCCCACCCAGTCTTAACTTCGGCCCTATCTCGCCCATTGTTAAGTGGGTCGCGAAAAAACAGAGTCCAGCCTATGTCTCCCATTGTTAAGTGGGCTTGGGGCTCGAAAAAAACAGAGTCCAGCCTATCCCACCCAGTCTTAACTTCGGCCTTATCTCGCCCATTGTTAAGTGGGTCGCGAAAAAAACAGAGTCCAGCCAATGTCGCCCATTGTTAAGTGGGCTTGGGGCTCGAAAAAAACAGAGTCCAGCCTATCCCACCCAGTCTTAACTTCGGCCCTATCTAGCCCATTGTTAAGTGGGTCGCGAAAAAAACAGAGTCCAGCCTATGTCTCCCATTGTTAAGTGGGCTTGGGGCTCGAAAAAAACAGAGTCCAGCCTATCCCACCCAGTCTTAACTTCAGCCCTATCTCGCCCATTGTTAAGTGGGTCGCGAAAAAAACAGAGTCCAGCCTATGTCTCCCATTGTTAAGTGGGCCTGGGGCTAGAAAAAAACAGAGTCCAGCCTATCCCACCCAGTCTTATCTTCGGCCCTATCTAGCCCATTGTTAAGTGGGTCGCGAAAAAAACAGAGTTCAGCCTATGTCTCCCATTGTTAAGTGGGCTTGGGGCTAGAAAAAAAACAGAGTCCAGCCTATCTCACCCAGTCTTAACTTCGGCCCTATCTCGCCCATTGTTAAGTGGGTGGCGAAAAAAACAGAGTCCAGCCTATGTCTCCCATTGTTAAGTGGGCTTGGGGCTCGAAAAAAACAGAGTCCAGCCTATCCCACCCAGTCTTAACTTCGGCCCTATCTAGCCCATTGTTAAGTGGGTCGCGAAAAAAACAGAGTCCAGCCTATGTCGCCCATTGTTAAGTGGGCTTGGGGCTCGAAAAAAACAGAGTCCAGCCTATCCCACCCAGTCTAAACTTCGGCCCTATCTAGCCCATTGTTAAGTGGGTCGCGAAAAAAACAGAGTCCAGCCTATGTCGCCCATTGTTAAGTGGGCTTGGGGCTCGAAAAAAACAGAGTCCAGCCTATCCCACCCAGTCTTAACTTCGGCCCTATATAGCCCATTGTTAAGTGGGTCGCGAAAAAAACAGAGTCCAGCCTATCCCACCCAGTCTTAACTTCAGCCCTATCTCGCCCATTGTTAAGTGGGTCGCGAAAAAAACAGAGTCCAGCCTATGTCTCCCATTGTTAAGTGGGCCTGGGGCTAGAAAAAAACAGAGTCCAGCCTATCCCACCCAGTCTTATCTTCGGCCCTATCTAGCCCATTGTTAAGTGGGTCGCGAAAAAAACAGAGTCCAGCCTATGTCTCCCATTGTTAAGTGGGCTTGGGGCTCGAAAAAAACAGAGTCCAGCCTATCCCACCCAGTCTTAACTTCGGCCTTATCTCGCCCATTGTTAAGTGGGTCGCGAAAAAAACAGAGTCCAGCCAATGTCGCCCATTGTTAAGTGGGCTTGGGGCTCGAAAAAAACAGAGTCCAGCCTATCCCACCCAGTCTTAACTTCGGCCCTATCTAGCCCATTGTTAAGTGGGTCGCGAAAAAAACAGAGTCCAGCCTATGTCTCCCATTGTTAAGTGGGCTTGGGGCTCGAAAAAAACAGAGTCCAGCCTATCCCACCCAGTCTTAACTTCGGCCCTATCTAGCCCATTGTTAAGTGGGTCGCGAAAAAAACAGAGTCCAGCCTATGTCTCCCATTGTTAAGTGGGCTTGGGGCTCGAAAAAAACAGAGTCCAGCCTATCCCACCCAGTCTTAACTTCGGCCCTATCTCGCCCATTGTTAAGTGGGTCGCGAAAAAACAGAGTCCAGCCTATGTCTCCCATTGTTAAGTGGGCTTGGGGCTCGAAAAAAACAGAGTCCAGCCTATCCCACCCTGTCTTAACTTCGGCCCTATCTCGCCCATTGTTAAATGGGTCGCGAAAAAAACAGAGTCCAGCCTATGTCGCCCATTGTTAAGTGGGCTTGGGGCTCGAAAAAAACAGAGTCCAGCCTATCCCACCCAGTCTTAACTTCAGCCCTATCTCGCCCATTGTTAAGTGGGTCGCGAAAAAAACAGAGTCCAGCCTATGTCTCCCATTGTTAAGTGGGCCTGGGGCTAGAAAAAAACAGAGTCCAGCCTATCACACCCAGTCTTATCTTCGGCCCTATCTAGCCCATTGTTAAGTGGGTCGCGAAAAAAACAGAGTCCAGCCTATGTCTCCCATTGTTAAGTGGGCTTGGGGCTCGAAAAAAACAGAGTCCAGCCTATCCCACCCAGTCTTAACTTCGGCCTTATCTCGCCCATTGTTAAGTGGGTCGCGAAAAAAACAGAGTCCAGCCAATGTCGCCCATTGTTAAGTGGGCTTGGGGCTCGAAAAAAACAGAGTCCAGCCTATCCCACCCAGTCTTAACTTCGGCCCTATCTAGCCCATTGTTAAGTGGGTCGCGAAAAAAACAGAGTCCAGCCTATGTCTCCCATTGTTAAGTGGGCTTGGGGCTCGAAAAAAACAGAGTCCAGCCTATCCCACCCAGTCTTAACTTCGGCCCTATCTAGCCCATTGTTAAGTGGGTCGCGAAAAAAACAGAGTCCAGCCTATGTCTCCCATTGTTAAGTGGGCTTGGGGCTCGAAAAAAACAGAGTCCAGCCTATCCCACCCAGTCTTAACTTCGGCCCTATCTAGCCCATTGTTAAGTGGGTCGCGAAAAAAACAGAGTCCAGCCTATGTCTCCCATTGTTAAGTGGGCTTGGGGCTCGAAAAAAACAGAGTCCAGCCTATCCCACCCAGTCTTAACTTCGGCCTTATCTCGCCCATTGTTAAGTGGGTCGCGAAAAAAACAGAGTCCAGCCAATGTCGCCCATTGTTAAGTGGGCTTGGGGCTCGAAAAAAACAGAGTCCAGCCTATCCCACCCAGTCTTAACTTCGGCCCTATCTAGCCCATTGTTAAGTGGGTCGCGAAAAAAACAGAGTCCAGCCTATGTCTCCCATTGTTAAGTGGGCTTGGGGCTCGAAAAAAACAGAGTCCAGCCTATCCCACCCAGTCTTAACTTCGGCCCTATCTAGCCCATTGTTAAGTGGGTCGCGAAAAAAACAGAGTCCAGCCTATGTCTCCCATTGTTAAGTGGGCTTGGGGCTCGAAAAAAACAGAGTCCAGCCTATCCCACCCAGTCTTAACTTCGGCCCTATCTCGCCCATTGTTAAGTGGGTCGCGAAAAAACAGAGTCCAGCCTATGTCTCCCATTGTTAAGTGGGCTTGGGGCTCGAAAAAAACAGAGTCCAGCCTATCCCACCCTGTCTTAACTTCGGCCCTATCTCGCCCATTGTTAAGTGGGTCGCGAAAAAAACAGAGTCCAGCCTATGTCGCCCATTGTTAAGTGGGCTTGGGGCTCGAAAAAAACAGAGTCCAGCCTATCCCACCCAGTCTTAACTTCAGCCCTATCTCGCCCATTGTTAAGTGGGTCGCGAAAAAAACAGAGTCCAGCCTATGTCTCCCATTGTTAAGTGGGCCTGGGGCTAGAAAAAAACAGAGTCCAGCCTATCCCACCCAGTCTTATCTTCGGCCCTATCTAGCCCATTGTTAAGTGGGTCGCGAAAAAAACAGAGTCCAGCCTATGTCTCCCATTGTTAAGTGGGCTTGGGGCTCGAAAAAAACAGAGTCCAGCCTATCCCACCCAGTCTTAACTTCGGCCTTATCTCGCCCATTGTTAAGTGGGTCGCGAAAAAAACAGAGTCCAGCCAATGTCGCCCATTGTTAAGTGGGCTTGGGGCTCGAAAAAAACAGAGTCCAGCCTATCCCACCCAGTCTTAACTTCGGCCCTATCTAGCCCATTGTTAAGTGGGTCGCGAAAAAAACAGAGTCCAGCCTATGTCTCCCATTGTTAAGTGGGCTTGGGGCTCGAAAAAAACAGAGTCCAGCCTATCCCACCCAGTCTTAACTTCGGCCCTATCTAGCCCATTGTTAAGTGGGTCGCGAAAAAAACAGAGTCCAGCCTATGTCTCCCATTGTTAAGTGGGCTTGGGGCTCGAAAAAAACAGAGTCCAGCCTATCCCACCCAGTCTTAACTTCGGCCCTATCTCGCCCATTGTTAAGTGGGTCGCGAAAAAACAGAGTCCAGCCTATGTCTCCCATTGTTAAGTGGGCTTGGGGCTCGAAAAAAACAGAGTCCAGCCTATCCCACCCAGTCTTAACTTCGGCCTTATCTCGCCCATTGTTAAGTGGGTCGCGAAAAAAACAGAGTCCAGCCAATGTCGCCCATTGTTAAGTGGGCTTGGGGCTCGAAAAAAACAGAGTCCAGCCTATCCCACCCAGTCTTAACTTCGGCCCTATCTAGCCCATTGTTAAGTGGGTCGCGAAAAAAACAGAGTCCAGCCTATGTCTCCCATTGTTAAGTGGGCTTGGGGCTCGAAAAAAACAGAGTCCAGCCTATCCCACCCAGTCTTAACTTCGGCCCTATCTAGCCCATTGTTAAGTGGGTCGCGAAAAAAACAGAGTCCAGCCTATGTCTCCCATTGTTAAGTGGGCTTGGGGCTCGAAAAAAACAGAGTCCAGCCTATCCCACCCAGTCTTAACTTCGGCCCTATCTCGCCCATTGTTAAGTGGGTCGCGAAAAAACAGAGTCCAGCCTATGTCTCCCATTGTTAAGTGGGCTTGGGGCTCGAAAAAAACAGAGTCCAGCCTATCCCACCCTGTCTTAACTTCGGCCCTATCTCGCCCATTGTTAAGTGGGTCGCGAAAAAAACAGAGTCCAGCCTATGTCGCCCATTGTTAAGTGGGCTTGGGGCTCGAAAAAAACAGAGTCCAGCCTATCCCACCCAGTCTTAACTTCAGCCCTATCTCGCCCATTGTTAAGTGGGTCGCGAAAAAAACAGAGTCCAGCCTATGTCTCCCATTGTTAAGTGGGCCTGGGGCTAGAAAAAAACAGAGTCCAGCCTATCCCACCCAGTCTTATCTTCGGCCCTATCTAGCCCATTGTTAAGTGGGTCGCGAAAAAAACAGAGTCCAGCCTATGTCTCCCATTGTTAAGTGGGCTTGGGGCTCGAAAAAAACAGAGTCCAGCCTATCCCACCCAGTCTTAACTTCGGCCTTATCTCGCCCATTGTTAAGTGGGTCGCGAAAAAAACAGAGTCCAGCCAATGTCGCCCATTGTTAAGTGGGCTTGGGGCTCGAAAAAAACAGAGTCCAGCCTATCCCACCCAGTCTTAACTTCGGCCCTATCTAGCCCATTGTTAAGTGGGTCGCGAAAAAAACAGAGTCCAGCCTATGTCTCCCATTGTTAAGTGGGCTTGGGGCTCGAAAAAAACAGAGTCCAGCCTATCCCACCCAGTCTTAACTTCGGCCCTATCTAGCCCATTGTTAAGTGGGTCGCGAAAAAAACAGAGTCCAGCCTATGTCTCCCATTGTTAAGTGGGCTTGGGGCTCGAAAAAAACAGAGTCCAGCCTATCCCACCCAGTCTTAACTTCGGCCCTATCTCGCCCATTGTTAAGTGGGTCGCGAAAAAACAGAGTCCAGCCTATGTCTCCCATTGTTAAGTGGGCTTGGGGCTCGAAAAAAACAGAGTCCAGCCTATCCCACCCTGTCTTAACTTCGGCCCTATCTCGCCCATTGTTAAGTGGGTCGCGAAAAAAACAGAGTCCAGCCTATGTCGCCCATTGTTAAGTGGGCTTGGGGCTCGAAAAAAACAGAGTCCAGCCTATCCCACCCAGTCTTAACTTCAGCCCTATCTCGCCCATTGTTAAGTGGGTCGCGAAAAAAACAGAGTCCAGCCTATGTCTCCCATTGTTAAGTGGGCCTGGGGCTAGAAAAAAACAGAGTCCAGCCTATCCCACCCAGTCTTATCTTCGGCCCTATCTAGCCCATTGTTAAGTGGGTCGCGAAAAAAACAGAGTCCAGCCTATGTCTCCCATTGTTAAGTGGGCTTGGGGCTCGAAAAAAACAGAGTCCAGCCTATCCCACCCTGTCTTAACTTCGGCCCTATCTCGCCCATTGTTAAGTGGGTCGCGAAAAAAACAGAGTCCAGCCTATGTCTCCCATTGTTAAGTGGGCTTGGGGCTCGAAAAAAACAGAGTCCAGCCTATCCCACCCAGTCTTAACTTCGGCCCTATCTAGCCCATTGTTAAGTGGGTCGCGAAAAAAACAGAGTCCAGCCTATGTCTCCCATTGTTAAGTGGGCTTGGGGCTCGAAAAAAACAGAGTCCAGCCTATCCCACCCAGTCTTAACTTCGGCCCTATCTCGCCCATTGTTAAGTGGGTCGCGAAAAAACAGAGTCCAGCCTATGTCTCCCATTGTTAAGTGGGCTTGGGGCTCGAAAAAAACAGAGTCCAGCCTATCCCACCCTGTCTTAACTTCGGCCCTATCTCGCCCATTGTTAAGTGGGTCGCGAAAAAAACAGAGTCCAGCCTATGTCGCCCATTGTTAAGTGGGCTTGGGGCTCGAAAAAAACAGAGTCCAGCCTATCCCACCCAGTCTTAACTTCGGCCCTATCTCGCCCATTGTTAAGTGGGTCGCGAAAAAAACAGAGTCCAGCCTATCCCACCCAGTCTTAACTTCGGCCCTATCTCGCCCATTGTTAAGTGGGTCGCGAAAAAAATAGAGTCCAGCCTATGTCTCCCATTGTTAAGTGGGCTTGGGGCTCGAAAAAAACAGAGTCCAGCCAATGTCTCCCATTGTTAAGTGGGCTTGGGGCTCGAAAAAAACAGAGTCCAGCCTATCCCACCCAGTCTTAACTTCGGCCCTATCTAGCCCATTGTTAAGTGGGTGGCGAAAAAAACAGAGTTCAGCCTATGTCTCCCATTGTTAAGTGGGCTTGGGGCTAGAAAAAAAACAGAGTCCAGCCTATCTCACCCAGTCTTAACTTCGGCCCTATCTCGCCCATTGTTAAGTGGGTCGCGAAAAAAACAGAGTCCAGCCTATGTCTCCCATTGTTAAGTGGGCTTGGGGCTCGAAAAAAACAGAGTCCAGCCTATCCCACCCAGTCTTAACTTCGGCCCTATCTCGCCCATTGTTAAGTGGGTCGCGAAAAAAACAGAGTCCAGCCTATGTCGCCCATTGTTAAGTGGGCTTGGGGCTCGAAAAAAACAGAGTCCAGCCTATCCCACCCAGTCTTAACTTCGGCCCTATCTAGCCCATTGTTAAGTGGGTCGCGAAAAAAAAAGAGTCCAGCCTATGTCGCCCATTGTTAAGTGGGCTTGGGGCTCGAAAAAAACAGAGTCCAGCCTATCCCACCCAGTCTTAACTTCGGCCCTATCTAGCCCATTGTTAAGTGGGTCGCGAAAAAAACAGAGTCCAGCCTATCCCACCCAGTCTTAACTTCGGCCCTATCTAGCCCATTGTTAAGTGGGTCGCGATAAAAACAGCATATCCCACCCAGTCTTAACTTCTGCCCTATCTAGCCCATTGTTAAGTGGGTCGCGAAAAAAACAGAGTCCAGCCTATGTCTCCCATTGTTAAGTGGGCTTGGGGCTCGAAAAAAACAGAGTCCAGCCTATCCCACCCAGTCTTAACTTCGGCCCTATCTCGCCCATTGTTAAGTGGGTCGCGAAAAAAACAGAGTCCAGCCTATGTCGCCCATTGTTAAGTGGGCTTGGGGCTCGAAAAAAACAGAGTCCAGCCTATCCCACCCAGTCTTAACTTCGGCCCTATCTAGCCCATTGTTAAGTGGGTCGCGAAAAAAACAGAGTCCAGCCTATGTCGCCCATTGTTAAGTGGGCTTGGGGCTCGAAAAAAACAGAGTCCAGCCTATCCCACCCAGTCTTAACTTCGGCCCTATATAGCCCATTGTTAAGTGGGTCGCGAAAAAAACAGAGTCCAGCCTATCCCACCCAGTCTTAACTTCAGCCCTATCTCGCCCATTGTTAAGTGGGTCGCGAAAAAAACAGAGTCCAGCCTATGTCTCCCATTGTTAAGTGGGCCTGGGGCTAGAAAAAAACAGAGTCCAGCCTATCCCACCCAGTCTTATCTTCGGCCCTATCTCGCCCATTGTTAAGTGGGTCGCGAAAAAAACAGAGTCCAGCCTATGTCTCCCATTGTTAAGTGGGCCTGGGGCTCGAAAAAAACAGAGTCCAGCCAATGTCTCCCATTGTTAAGTGGGCTTGGGGCTCGAAAAAAACAGAGTCCAGCCTATCCCACCCAGTCTTAACTTCGGCCCTATCTAGCCCATTGTTAAGTGGGTCGCGAAAAAACAGAGTCCAGCCTATGTCTCCCATTGTTAAGTGGGCTTGGGGCTCGAAAAAAACAGAGTCCAGCCAATGTCTCCCATTGTTAAGTGGGCTTGGGGCTCGAAAAAAACAGAGTCCAGCCTATCCCACCCAGTCTTAACTTCAGCCCTATCTCGCCCATTGTTAAGTGGGTCGCGAAAAAAACAGAGTCCAGCCTATGTCTCCCATTGTTAAGTGGGCTTGGGGCTCGAAAAAAACAGAGTCCAGCCAATGTCTCCCATTGTTAAGTGGGCTTGGGGCTCGAAAAAAACAGAGTCCAGCCTATCCCACCCAGTCTTAACTTCGGCCCTATCTAGCCCATTGTTAAGTGGGTCGCGAAAAAACAGAGTCCAGCCTATGTCTCCCATTGTTAAGTGGGCTTGGGGCTCGAAAAAAACAGAGTCCAGCCTATCCCACCCAGTCTTAACTTCGGCCCTATCTAGCCCATTGTTAAGTGGGTGGCGAAAAAAACAGAGTTCAGCCTATGTCTCCCATTGTTAAGTGGGCTTGGGGCTAGAAAAAAAACAGAGTCCAGCCTATCTCACCCAGTCTTAACTTCGGCCCTATCTCGCCCATTGTTAAGTGGGTCGCGAAAAAAACAGAGTCCAGCCTATGTCTCCCATTGTTAAGTGGGCTTGGGGCTCGAAAAAAACAGAGTCCAGCCTATCCCACCCAGTATTAACTTCGGCCCTATCTCGCCCATTGTTAAGTGGGTCGCGAAAAAAACAGAGTCCAGCCTATGTCGCCCATTGTTAAGTGGGCTTGGGGCTCGAAAAAAACGGAGTCCAGCCTATCCCACCCAGTCTTAACTTCGGCCCTATCTAGCCCATTGTTAAGTGGGTGGCGAAAAAAACAGAGTTCAGCCTATGTCTCCCATTGTTAAGTGGGCTTGGGGCTCGAAAAAAACAGAGTCCACCCTATCCCACCCAGTCTTAACTTCGGCCCTATCTCGCCCATTGTTAAGTGGGTCGCGAAAAAAACAGAGTCCAGCCTATGTCTCCCATTGTTAAGTGGGCTTGGGGCTCGAAAAAAACAGAGTCCAGCCTATCCCACCCAGTCTTAACTTCGGCCCTATCTCGCCCATTGTTAAGTGGGTCGCGAAAAAAACAGAGTCCAGCCTATGTCGCCCATTGTTAAGTGGGCTTGGGGCTCGAAAAAAACAGAGTCCAGCCTATCCCACCCAGTCTTAACTTCGGCCCTATCTAGCCCATTGTTAAGTGGGTCGCGATAAAAACAGCCTATCCCACCCAGTCTTAACTTCGGCCCTATCTAGCCCATTGTTAAGTGGGTCGCGAAAAAAACAGAGTCCAGCCTATGTCGCCCATTGTTAAGTGGGCTTGGGGCTCGAAAAAAACAGAGTCCAGCCTATCCCACCCAGTCTTAACTTCGGCCCTATCTCGCCCATTGTTAAGTGGGTCGCGAAAAAAACAGAGTCCAGCCTATGTCGCCCATTGTTAAGTGGTCTTGAGGCTCGAAAAAAACAGAGTCCAGCCTATCCCACCCAGTCTTAACTTCGGCCCTATCTAGCCCATTGTTAAGTGGGTCGCGAAAAAAAAAGAGTCCAGCCTATGTCGCCCATTGTTAAGTGGGCTTGGGGCTCGAAAAAAACAGAGTCCAGCCTATCCCACCCAGTCTTAACTTCGGCCCTATCTAGCCCATTGTTAAGTGGGTCGCGAAAAAAACAGAGTCCAGCCTATCCCACCCAGTCTTAACTTCAGCCCTATCTCGCCCATTGTTAAGTGGGTCGCGAAAAAAACAGAGTCCAGCCTATGTCTCCCATTGTTAAGTGGGCTTGGGGCTCGAAAAAAACAGAGTCCAGCCTATCCCACCCAGTCTTAACTTCGGCCCTATCTAGCCCATTGTTAAGTGGGTCGCGATAAAAACAGCCTATCCCACCCAGTCTTAACTTCGGCCCTATCTAGCCCATTGTTAAGTGGGTCGCGAAAAAAACAGAGTCCAGCCTATGTCTCCCATTGTTAAGTGGCCTTGGGGCTCGAAAAAAACAGAGTCCAGCCTATCCCACCCAGTCTTAACTTCGGCCCTATCTCGCCCATTGTTAAGTGGGTCGCGAAATAAACAGAGTCCAGCCTATGTCGCCCATTGTTAAGTGGGCTTGGGGCTCGAAAAAAACAGAGTCCAGCCTATCCCACCCAGTCTTAACTTCGGCCCTATCTAGCCCATTGTTAAGTGGGTCGCGAAAAAAACAGAGTCCAGCCTATGTCGCCCATTGTTAAGTGGGCTTGGGGCTCGAAAAAAACAGAGTCCAGCCTATCCCACCCAGTCTTAACTTCGGCCCTATATAGCCCATTGTTAAGTGGGTCGCGAAAAAAACAGAGTCCAGCCTATCCCACCCAGTCTTAACTTCAGCCCTATCTCGCCCATTGTTAAGTGGGTCGCGAAAAAAACAGAGTCCAGCCTATGTCTCCCTTTGTTAAGTGGGCCTGGGGCTAGAAAAAAACAGAGTCCAGCCTATCCCACCCAGTCTTATCTTCGGCCCTATCTAGCCCATTGTTAAGTGGGTCGCGAAAAAAACAGAGTCCAGCCTATGTCTCCCATTGTTAAGTGGGCTTGGGGCTCGAAAAAAACAGAGTCCAGCCTATCCCACCCAGTCTTAACTTCGGCCCTATCTAGCCCATTGTTAAGTGGGTCGCGATAAAAACAGCCTATCCCACCCAGTCTTAACTTCGGCCCTATCTAGCCCATTGTTAAGTGGGTCGCGAAAAAAACAGAGTCCAGCCTATGTCTCCCATTGTTAAGTGGCCTTGGGGCTCGAAAAAAACAGAGTCCAGCCTATCCCACCCAGTCTTAACTTCGGCCCTATCTCGCCCATTGTTAAGTGGGTCGCGAAAAAAACAGAGTCCAGCCTATGTCGCCCATTGTTAAGTGGGCTTGGGGCTCGAAAAAAACAGAGTCCAGCCTATCCCACCCAGTCTTAACTTCGGCCCTATCTAGCCCATTGTTAAGTGGGTCGCGAAAAAAACAGAGTCCAGCCTATGTCGCCCATTGTTAAGTGGGCTTGGGGCTCGAAAAAAACAGAGTCCAGCCTATCCCACCCAGTCTTAACTTCGGCACTATATAGCCCATTGTTAAGTGGGTCGCGAAAAAAACAGAGTCCAGCCTATCCCACCCAGTCTTAACTTCAGCCCTATCTCGCCCATTGTTAAGTGGGTCGCGAAAAAAACAGAGTCCAGCCTATGTCTCCCATTGTTAAGTGGGCCTGGGGCTAGAAAAAAACAGAGTCCAGCCTATCCCACCCAGTCTTATCTTCGGCCCTATCTAGCCCATTGTTAAGTGGGTCGCGAAAAAAACAGAGTCCAGCCTATGTCTCCCATTGTTAAGTGGGCTTGGGGCTCGAAAAAAACAGAGTCCAGCCTATCCCACCCAGTCTTAACTTCGGCCCTATCTCGCCCATTGTTAAGTGGGTCGCGAAAAAAACAGAGTCCAGCCAATGTCGCCCATTGTTAAGTGGGCTTGGGGCTCGAAAAAAACAGAGTCCAGCCAATGTCTCCCATTGTTAAGTGGGCTTGGGGCTCGAAAAAAACAGAGTCCAGCCTATCCCACCCAGTCTTAACTTCGGCCCTATCTAGCCCATTGTTAAGTGGGTCGCGAAAAAAACAGAGTCCAGCCTATGTCTCCCATTGTTAAGTGGGCTTGGGGCTAGAAAAAAACAGAGTCCAGCCTATCCCACCCAGTCTTAACTTCGGCCCTATCTCGCCCATTGTTAAGTGGGTCGCGAAAAAAACAGAGTCCAGCCTATGTCTCCCATTGTTAAGTGGGCTTGGCGCTAGAAAAAAACAGAGTCCAGCCTATCCCACCCAGTCTTATCTTCGGCCCTATCTAGCCCATTGTTAAGTGGGTCGCGAAAAAAACAGAGTCCAGCCTATGTCTCCCATTGTTAAGTGGGCTTGGGGCTCGAAAAAAACAGAGTCCAGCCTATCCCACCCAGTCTTAACTTCGGCCCTATCTCGCCCATTGTTAAGTGGGTCGCGAAAAAAACAGAGTCCAGCCAATGTCGCCCATTGTTAAGTGGGCTTGGGGCTCGAAAAAAACAGAGTCCAGCCAATGTCTCCCATTGTTTAGTGGGCTTGGGGCTCGAAAAAAACAGAGTCCAGCCTATCCCACCCAGTCTTAACTTCGGCCCTATCTAGCCCATTGTTAAGTGGGTCGCGAAAAAAACAGAGTCCAGCCTATGTCTCCCATTGTTAAGTGGGCTTGGGGCTCGAAAAAAACAGAGTCCAGCCTATCCCACCCAGTCTTAACTTCGGCCCTATCTCGCCCATTGTTAAGTGGGTCGCGAAAAAAACAGAGTCCAGCCTATGTCTTCCATTGTTAAGTGGGCTTGGGGCTCGAAAAAAACAGAGTCCAGCCTATCCCACCCAGTCTTAACTTCGGCCCTATCTCGCCCATTGTTAAGTGGGTCGCGAAAAAAACAGAGTCCAGCCTATGTCGCCCATTGTTAAGTGGGCTTGGGGCTCGAAAAAAACAGAGTCCAGCCTATCCCACCCAGTCTTAACTTCGGCCCTATCTCGCCCATTGTTAAGTGGGTCGCGAAAAAAACAGAGTCCAGCCTATGTCTCCCATTGTTAAGTGGGCTTGGGGCTAGAAAAAAACAGAGTCCAGCCTATCCCACCCAGTCTTAACTTCGGCCCTATCTCGCCCATTGTTAAGTGGGTCGCGAAAAAAACAGAGTCCAGCCTATGTCTCCCATTGTTAAGTGGGCTTGGGGCTAGAAAAAAACAGAGTCCAGCCTATCCCACCCAGTCTTAACTTCGGCAATATCTCGCCCATTGTTAAGTGGGTCGCGAAAAAAACAGAGTCCAGCCTATGTCTCCCATTGTTAAGTGGGCTTGGGGCTCGAAAAAAACAGAGTCCAGCCCATCCCACCCAGTCTTAACTTCGGCCCTGTCTAGCCCATTGTTAAGTGGGTCGCGAAAAAAACAGAGTCCAGCCTATGTCGCCCATTGTTAAGTGGGCTTGGGGCTCGAAAAAAACAGAGTCCAGCCTATCCCACCCAGTCTTAACTTCGGCCCTATCTAGCCCATTGTTAAGTGGGTCGCGAAAAAAACAGAGTCCAGCCTATGTCTCCCATTGTTAAGTGGGCTTGGGGCTCGAAAAAAACAGAGTCCAGCCCATCCCACCCAGTCTTAACTTCGGCCCTATCTAGCCCATTGTTAAGTCGGCCGCCAAAAAAACAGAGTCCAGCCTATGTCGCCCATTGTTAAGTGGGCTTGGGGCTCGAAAAAAACAGAGTCCAGCCTATCCCACCCAGTCTTAACTTCGGCCCTATCTAGCCCATTGTTAAGTGGGTCGCGAAAAAAACAGAGTCCAGCCTATGTCTCCCATTGTTAAGTGGGCTTGGGGCTCGAAAAAAACAGAGTCCAGCCTATCCCACCCAGTCTTAACTTCGGCCCTATCTAGCCCATTGTTAAGTGGGTCGCGATAAAAACAGCCTATCCCACCCAGTCTTAACTTCGGCCCTATCTAGCCCATTGTTAAGTGGGTCGCGAAAAAAACAGAGTCCAGCCTATGTCGCCCATTGTTAAGTGGGCCTGGGGCTAGAAAAAAACAGAGTCCAGCCTATCCCACCCAGTCTTATCTTCGGCCCTATCTAGCCCATTGTTAAGTGGGTCGCGAAAAAAACAGAGTCCAGCCTATGTCTCCCATTGTTAAGTGGGCTTGGGGCTCGAAAAAAACAGAGTCCAGCCTATCCCACCCAGTCTTAACTTCGGCCCTATCTCGCCCATTGTTAAGTGGGTCGCGAAAAAAACAGAGTCCAGCCAATGTCGCCCATTGTTAAGTGGGCTTGGGGCTCGAAAAAAACAGAGTCCAGCCAATGTCTCCCATTGTTAAGTGGGCTTGGGGCTCGAAAAAAACAGAGTCCAGCCTATCCCACCCAGTCTTAACTTCGGCAATATCTAGCCCATTGTTAAGTGGGTCGCGAAAAAAACAGAGTCCAGCCTATGTCTCCCATTGTTAAGTGGGCTTGGGGCTAGAAAAAAACAGAGTCCAGCCTATCCCACCCAGTCTTAACTTCGGCCCTATCTCGCCCATTGTTAAGTGGGTCGCGAAAAAAACAGAGTCCAGCCTATGTCTCCCATTGTTAAGTGGGCTTGGCGCTAGAAAAAAACAGAGTCCAGCCTATCCCACCCAGTCTTATCTTCGGCCCTATCTAGCCCATTGTTAAGTGGGTCGCGAAAAAAACAGAGTCCAGCCTATGTCTCCCATTGTTAAGTGGGCTTGGGGCTCGAAAAAAACAGAGTCCAGCCTATCCCACCCAGTCTTAACTTCGGCCCTATCTCGCCCATTGTTAAGTGGGTCGCGAAAAAAACAGAGTCCAGCCAATGTCGCCCATTGTTAAGTGGGCTTGGGGCTCGAAAAAAACAGAGTCCAGCCAATGTCTCCCATTGTTTAGTGGGCTTGGGGCTCGAAAAAAACAGAGTCCAGCCTATCCCACCCAGTCTTAACTTCGGCCCTATCTAGCCCATTGTTAAGTGGGTCGCGAAAAAAACAGAGTCCAGCCTATGTCTCCCATTGTTAAGTGGGCTTGGGGCTCGAAAAAAACAGAGTCCAGCCTATCCCACCCAGTCTTAACTTCGGCCCTATCTCGCCCATTGTTAAGTGGGTCGCGAAAAAAACAGAGTCCAGCCTATGTCTCCCATTGTTAAGTGGGCTTGGGGCTCGAAAAAAACAGAGTCCAGCCTATCCCACCCAGTCTTAACTTCGGCCCTATCTCGCCCATTGTTAAGTGGGTCGCGAAAAAAACAGAGTCCAGCCTATGTCGCCCATTGTTAAGTGGGCTTGGGGCTCGAAAAAAACAGAGTCCAGCCTATCCCACCCAGTCTTAACTTCGGCCCTATCTCGCCCATTGTTAAGTGGGTCGCGAAAAAAACAGAGTCCAGCCTATGTCTCCCATTGTTAAGTGGGCTTGGGGCTAGAAAAAAACAGAGTCCAGCCTATCCCACCCAGTCTTAACTTCGGCCCTATCTCGCCCATTGTTAAGTGGGTCGCGAAAAAAACAGAGTCCAGCCTATGTCTCCCATTGTTAAGTGGGCTTGGGGCTAGAAAAAAACAGAGTCCAGCCTATCCCACCCAGTCTTAACTTCGGCAATATCTCGCCCATTGTTAAGTGGGTCGCGAAAAAAACAGAGTCCAGCCTATGTCTCCCATTGTTAAGTGGGCTTGGGGCTCGAAAAAAACAGAGTCCAGCCCATCCCACCCAGTCTTAACTTCGGCCCTGTCTAGCCCATTGTTAAGTGGGTCGCGAAAAAAACAGAGTCCAGCCTATGTCGCCCATTGTTAAGTGGGCTTGGGGCTCGAAAAAAACAGAGTCCAGCCTATCCCACCCAGTCTTAACTTCGGCCCTATCTAGCCCATTGTTAAGTGGGTCGCGAAAAAAACAGAGTCCAGCCTATGTCTCCCATTGTTAAGTGGGCTTGGGGCTCGAAAAAAACAGAGTCCAGCCCATCCCACCCAGTCTTAACTTCGGCCCTATCTAGCCCATTGTTAAGTCGGCCGCCAAAAAAACAGAGTCCAGCCTATGTCGCCCATTGTTAAGTGGGCTTGGGGCTCGAAAAAAACAGAGTCCAGCCTATCCCACCCAGTCTTAACTTCGGCCCTATCTAGCCCATTGTTAAGTGGGTCGCGAAAAAAACAGAGTCCAGCCTATGTCTCCCATTGTTAAGTGGGCTTGGGGCTCGAAAAAAACAGAGTCCAGCCTATCCCACCCAGTCTTAACTTCGGCCCTATCTAGCCCATTGTTAAGTGGGTCGCGATAAAAACAGCCTATCCCACCCAGTCTTAACTTCGGCCCTATCTAGCCCATTGTTAAGTGGGTCGCGAAAAAAACAGAGTCCAGCCTATGTCGCCCATTGTTAAGTGGGCTTGGGGCTCGAAAAAAACAGAGTCCAGCCTATCCCACCCAGTCTTAACTTCGGCCCTATCTAGCCCATTGTTAAGTGGGTCGCGAAAAAAACAGAGTCCAGCCTATGTCTCCCATTGTTAAGTGGCCTTGGGGCTCGAAAAAAACAGAGTCCAGCCTATCCCACCCAGTCTTAACTTCGGCCCTATCTCGCCCATTGTTAAGTGGGTCGCGAAAAAAACAGAGTCCAGCCTATGTCGCCCATTGTTAAGTGGGCTTGGGGCTCGAAAAAAACAGAGTCCAGCCTATCCCACCCAGTCTTAACTTCGGCCCTATCTAGCCCATTGTTAAGTGGGTCGCGAAAAAAACAGAGTCCAGCCTATGTCGCCCATTGTTAAGTGGGCTTGGGGCTCGAAAAAAACAGAGTCCAGCCTATCCCACCCAGTCTTAACTTCGGCCCTATATAGCCCATTGTTAAGTGGGTCGCGAAAAAAACAGAGTCCAGCCTATCCCACCCAGTCTTAACTTCAGCCCTATCTCGCCCATTGTTAAGTGGGTCGCGAAAAAAACAGAGTCCAGCCTATGTCTCCCATTGTTAAGTGGGCCTGGGGCTAGAAAAAAACAGAGTCCAGCCTATCCCACCCAGTCTTATCTTCGGCCCTATCTAGCCCATTGTTAAGTGGGTCGCGAAAAAAACAGAGTCCAGCCTATGTCTCCCATTGTTAAGTGGGCTTGGCGCTCGAAAAAAACAGAGTCCAGCCTATCCCACCCAGTCTTAACTTCGGCCCTATCTCGCCCATTGTTAAGTGGGTCGCGAAAAAAACAGAGTCCAGCCAATGTCGCTCATTGTTAAGTGGGCTTGGGGCTCGAAAAAAACAGAGTCCAGCCAATGTCTCCCATTGTTAAGTGGGCTTGGGGCTCGAAAAAAACAGAGTCCAGCCTATCCCACCCAGTCTTAACTTCGGCCCTATCTAGCCCATTGTTAAGTGGGTCGCGAAAAAAACAGAGTCCAGCCTATGTCTCCCATTGTTAAGTGGGCTTGGGGCTCGAAAAAAACAGAGTCCAGCCTATCCCACCCAGTCTTAACTTCGGCCCTATCTCGCCCATTGTTAAGTGGGTCGCGAAAAAAACAGAGTCCAGCCTATGTTTCCCATTGTTAAGTGGGCTTGGGGCTCGAAAAAAACAGAGTCCAGCCTATCCCACCCAGTCTTAACTTCGGCCCTATCTCGCCCATTGTTAAGTGGGTCGCGAAAAAAACAGAGTCCAGCCTATGTCGCCCATTGTTAAGTGGGCTTGGGGCTCGAAAAAAACAGAGTCCAGCCTATCCCACCCAGTCTTAACTTCGGCCCTATCTCGCCCATTGTTAAGTGGGTCGCGAAAAAAACAGAGTCCAGCCTATGTCTCCCATTGTTAAGTGGGCTTGGGGCTAGAAAAAAACAGAGTCCAGCCTATCCCACCCAGTCTTAACTTCGGCCCTATCTCGCCCATTGTTAAGTGGGTCGCGAAAAAAACAGAGTCCAGCCTATGTCTCCCATTGTTAAGTGGGCTTGGGGCTAGAAAAAAAACAGAGTCCAGCCTATCCCACCCAGTCTTAACTTCGGCAATATCTCGCCCATTGTTAAGTGGGTCGCGAAAAAAACAGAGTCCAGCCTGTGTCTCCCATTGTTAAGTGGGCTTGGGGCTCGAAAAAAACAGAGTCCAGCCTATCCCACCCAGTCTTAACTTCGGCCCTATCTCGCCCATTGTTAAGTGGGTCGCGAAAAAAACAGAGTCCAGCCTATGTCGCCCATTGTTAAGTGGGCTTGGGGCTCGAAAAAAACAGAGTCCAGCCAATGTCTCCCATTGTTAAGTGGGCTTGGGGCTCGAAAAAAACAGAGTCCAGCCTATCCCACCCAGTCTTAACTTCGGCCCTATCTAGCCCATTGTTAAGTGGGTCGCGAAAAAAACAGAGTCCAGCCTATGTCTCCCATTGTTAAGTGGGCTTGGGGCTCGAAAAAAACAGAGTCCAGCCTATCCCACCCAGTCTTAACTTCGGCCCTATCTCGCCCATTGTTAAGTGGGTCGCGAAAAAAACAGAGTCCAGCCTATGTCTCCCATTGTTAAGTGGCCTTGGGGCTCGAAAAAAACAGAGTCCAGCCTATCCCACCCAGTCTTAACTTCGGCCCTATCTCGCCCATTGTTAAGTGGGTCGCGAAAAAAACAGAGTCCAGCCTATGTCGCCCATTGTTAAGTGGGCTTGGGGCTCGAAAAAAACAGAGTCCAGCCTATCCCACCCAGTCTTAACTTCGGCCCTATCTAGCCCATTGTTAAGTGGGTCGCGAAAAAAACAGAGTCCAGCCTATGTCGCCCATTGTTAAGTGGGCTTGGGGCTCGAAAAAAACAGAGTCCAGCCTATCCCACCCAGTCTTAACTTCGGCCCTATATAGCCCATTGTTAAGTGGGTCGCGAAAAAAACAGAGTCCAGCCTATGTCGCCCATTGTTAAGTGGGCTTGGGGCTAGAAAAAAAACAGAGTCCAGCCTATCCCACCCAGTCTTAACTTCGGCAATATCTCGCCCATTGTTAAGTGGGTCGCGAAAAAAACAGAGTCCAGCCTGTGTCTCCCATTGTTAAGTGGGCTTGGGGCTCGAAAAAAACAGAGTCCAGCCTATCCCACCCAGTCTTAACTTCGGCCCTATCTCGCCCATTGTTAAGTGGGTCGCGAAAAAAACAGAGTCCAGCCTATGTCGCCCATTGTTAAGTGGGCTTGGGGCTCGAAAAAAACAGAGTCCAGCCAATGTCTCCCATTGTTAAGTGGGCTTGGGGCTCGAAAAAAACAGAGTCCAGCCTATCCCACCCAGTCTTAACTTCGGCCCTATCTAGCCCATTGTTAAGTGGGTCGCGAAAAAAACAGAGTCCAGCCTATGTCTCCCATTGTTAAGTGGGCTTGGGGCTCGAAAAAAACAGAGTCCAGCCTATCCCACCCAGTCTTAACTTCGGCCCTATCTCGCCCATTGTTAAGTGGGTCGCGAAAAAAACAGAGTCCAGCCTATGTCTCCCATTGTTAAGTGGCCTTGGGGCTCGAAAAAAACAGAGTCCAGCCTATCCCACCCAGTCTTAACTTCGGCCCTATCTCGCCCATTGTTAAGTGGGTCGCGAAAAAAACAGAGTCCAGCCTATGTCGCCCATTGTTAAGTGGGCTTGGGGCTCGAAAAAAACAGAGTCCAGCCTATCCCACCCAGTCTTAACTTCGGCCCTATCTAGCCCATTGTTAAGTGGGTCGCGAAAAAAACAGAGTCCAGCCTATGTCGCCCATTGTTAAGTGGGCTTGGGGCTCGAAAAAAACAGAGTCCAGCCTATCCCACCCAGTCTTAACTTCGGCCCTATATAGCCCATTGTTAAGTGGGTCGCGAAAAAAACAGAGTCCAGCCTATCCCACCCAGTCTTAACTTCAGCCCTATCTCGCCCATTGTTAAGTGGGTCGCGAAAAAAACAGAGTCCAGCCTATGTCTCCCATTGTTAAGTGGGCCTGGGGCTAGAAAAAAACAGAGTCCAGCCTATCCCACCCAGTCTTATCTTCGGCCCTATCTAGCCCATTGTTAAGTGGGTCGCGAAAAAAACAGAGTCCAGCCTATGTCTCCCATTGTTAAGTGGGCTTGGCGCTCGAAAAAAACAGAGTCCAGCCTATCCCACCCAGTCTTAACTTCGGCCCTATCTCGCCCATTGTTAAGTGGGTCGCGAAAAAAACAGAGTCCAGCCAATGTCGCTCATTGTTAAGTGGGCTTGGGGCTCGAAAAAAACAGAGTCCAGCCAATGTCTCCCATTGTTAAGTGGGCTTGGGGCTCGAAAAAAACAGAGTCCAGCCTATCCCACCCAGTCTTAACTTCGGCCCTATCTAGCCCATTGTTAAGTGGGTCGCGAAAAAAACAGAGTCCAGCCTATGTCTCCCATTGTTAAGTGGGCTTGGGGCTCGAAAAAAACAGAGTCCAGCCTATCCCACCCAGTCTTAACTTCGGCCCTATCTCGCCCATTGTTAAGTGGGTCGCGAAAAAAACAGAGTCCAGCCTATGTTTCCCATTGTTAAGTGGGCTTGGGGCTCGAAAAAAACAGAGTCCAGCCTATCCCACCCAGTCTTAACTTCGGCCCTATCTCGCCCATTGTTAAGTGGGTCGCGAAAAAAACAGAGTCCAGCCTATGTCGCCCATTGTTAAGTGGGCTTGGGGCTCGAAAAAAACAGAGTCCAGCCTATCCCACCCAGTCTTAACTTCGGCCCTATCTCGCCCATTGTTAAGTGGGTCGCGAAAAAAACAGAGTCCAGCCTATGTCTCCCATTGTTAAGTGGGCTTGGGGCTAGAAAAAAACAGAGTCCAGCCTATCCCACCCAGTCTTAACTTCGGCCCTATCTCGCCCATTGTTAAGTGGGTCGCGAAAAAAACAGAGTCCAGCCTATGTCTCCCATTGTTAAGTGGGCTTGGGGCTAGAAAAAAAACAGAGTCCAGCCTATCCCACCCAGTCTTAACTTCGGCAATATCTCGCCCATTGTTAAGTGGGTCGCGAAAAAAACAGAGTCCAGCCTGTGTCTCCCATTGTTAAGTGGGCTTGGGGCTCGAAAAAAACAGAGTCCAGCCCAACCCACCCAGTCTTAACTTCGGCCCTATCTAGCCCATTGTTAAGTGGGTCGCGAAAAAAACAGAGTCCAGCCTATGTCGCCCATTGTTAAGTGGGCTTGGGGCTCGAAAAAAACAGAGTCCAGCCTATCCCACCCAGTCTTAACTTCGGCCCTATATAGCCCATTGTTAAGTGGGTCGCGAAAAAAACAGAGTCCAGCCTATCCCACCCAGTCTTAACTTCAGCCCTATCTCGCCCATTGTTAAGTGGGTCGCGAAAAAAACAGAGTCCAGCCTATGTCTCCCATTGTTAAGTGGGCCTGGGGCTAGAAAAAAACAGAGTCCAGCCTATCCCACCCAGTCTTATCTTCGGCCCTATCTAGCCCATTGTTAAGTGGGTCGCGAAAAAAACAGAGTCCAGCCTATGTCTCCCATTGTTAAGTGGGCTTGGCGCTCGAAAAAAACAGAGTCCAGCCTATCCCACCCAGTCTTAACTTCGGCCCTATCTCGCCCATTGTTAAGTGGGTCGCGAAAAAAACAGAGTCCAGCCAATGTCGCTCATTGTTAAGTGGGCTTGGGGCTCGAAAAAAACAGAGTCCAGCCAATGTCTCCCATTGTTAAGTGGGCTTGGGGCTCGAAAAAAACAGAGTCCAGCCTATCCCACCCAGTCTTAACTTCGGCAATATCTCGCCCATTGTTAAGTGGGTCGCGAAAAAAACAGAGTCCAGCCTATGTCTCCCATTGTTAAGTGGGCTTGGGGCTCGAAAAAAACAGAGTCCAGCCTATCCCACCCAGTCTTAACTTCGGCCCTATCTCGCCCATTGTTAAGTGGGTCGCGAAAAAAACAGAGTCCAGCCTATGTCGCCCATTGTTAAGTGGGCTTGGGGCTCGAAAAAAACAGAGTCCAGCCCAACCCACCCAGTCTTAACTTCGGCCCTATCTAGCCCATTGTTAAGTCGGTCGCCAAAAAAACAGAGTCCAGCCTATGTCTCCCATTGTTAAGTGGGCTTGGGGCTCGAAAAAAACAGAGTCCAGCCTATCCCACCCAGTCTTAACTTCGGCCCTATCTAGCCCATTGTTAAGTGGGTCGCGAAAAAAACAGAGTCCAGCCTATGTCTCCCATTGTTAAGTGGGCTTGGGGCTCGAAAAAAACAGAGTCCAGCCTATCCAGTCTTAACTTCGGCAATATCTCGCCCATTGTTAAGTGGGTCGCGAAAAAAACAGAGTCCAGCCTGTGTCTCCCATTGTTAAGTGGGCTTGGGGCTCGAAAAAAACAGAGTCCAGCCCAACCCACCCAGTCTTAACTTCGGCCCTATCTAGCCCATTGTTAAGTGGGTCGCGAAAAAAACAGAGTCCAGCCTATGTCGCCCATTGTTAAGTGGGCTTGGGGCTCGAAAAAAACAGAGTCCAGCCTATCCCACCCAGTCTTAACTTCGGCCCTATCTCGCCCATTGTTAAGTGGGTCGCGAAAAAAACAGAGTCCAGCCTATGTCGCCCATTGTTAAGTGGGCTTGGGGCTCGAAAAAAACAGAGTCCAGCCTATCCCACCCAGTCTTAACTTCGGCCCTATATAGCCCATTGTTAAGTGGGTCGCGAAAAAAACAGAGTCCAGCCTATCCCACCCAGTCTTAACTTCAGCCCTATCTCGCCCATTGTTAAGTGGGTCGCGAAAAAAACAGAGTCCAGCCTATGTCTCCCATTGTTAAGTGGGCCTGGGGCTAGAAAAAAACAGAGTCCAGCCTATCCCACCCAGTCTTATCTTCGGCCCTATCTAGCCCATTGTTAAGTGGGTCGCGAAAAAAACAGAGTCCAGCCTATGTCTCCCATTGTTAAGTGGGCTTGGCGCTCGAAAAAAACAGAGTCCAGCCTATCCCACCCAGTCTTAACTTCGGCCCTATCTCGCCCATTGTTAAGTGGGTCGCGAAAAAAACAGAGTCCAGCCAATGTCGCTCATTGTTAAGTGGGCTTGGGGCTCGAAAAAAACAGAGTCCAGCCAATGTCTCCCATTGTTAAGTGGGCTTGGGGCTCGAAAAAAACAGAGTCCAGCCTATCCCACCCAGTCTTAACTTCGGCCCTATCTAGCCCATTGTTAAGTGGGTCGCGAAAAAAACAGAGTCCAGCCTATGTCTCCCATTGTTAAGTGGGCTTGGGGCTCGAAAAAAACAGAGTCCAGCCTATCCCACCCAGTCTTAACTTCGGCCCTATCTCGCCCATTGTTAAGTGGGTCGCGAAAAAAACAGAGTCCAGCCTATGTCTCCCATTGTTAAGTGGGCTTGGGGCTCGAAAAAAACAGAGTCCAGCCTATCCCACCCAGTCTTAACTTCGGCCCTATCTCGCCCATTGTTAAGTGGGTCGCGAAAAAAACAGAGTCCAGCCTATGTCGCCCATTGTTAAGTGGGCTTGGGGCTCGAAAAAAACAGAGTCCAGCCTATCCCACCCAGTCTTAACTTCGGCCCTATCTCGCCCATTGTTAAGTGGGTCGCGAAAAAAACAGAGTCCAGCCTATGTCTCCCATTGTTAAGTGGGCTTGGGGCTAGAAAAAAACAGAGTCCAGCCTATCCCACCCAGTCTTAACTTCGGCCCTATCTCGCCCATTGTTAAGTGGGTCGCGAAAAAAACAGAGTCCAGCCTATGTCTCCCATTGTTAAGTGGGCTTGGGGCTAGAAAAAAAACAGAGTCCAGCCTATCCCACCCAGTCTTAACTTCGGCAATATCTCGCCCATTGTTAAGTGGGTCGCGAAAAAAACAGAGTCCAGCCTGTGTCTCCCATTGTTAAGTGGGCTTGGGGCTCGAAAAAAACAGAGTCCAGCCCAACCCACCCAGTCTTAACTTCGGCCCTATCTAGCCCATTGTTAAGTGGGTCGCGAAAAAAACAGAGTCCAGCCTATGTCGCCCATTGTTAAGTGGGCTTGGGGCTCGAAAAAAACAGAGTCCAGCCTATCCCACCCAGTCTTAACTTCGGCCCTATCTAGCCCTTTGTTAAGTGGGTCGCGAAAAAAACAGAGTCCAGCCTATGTCTCCCATTGTTAAGTGGGCTTGGGGCTCGAAAAAAACAGAGTCCAGCCCATCCCACCCAGTCTTAACTTCGGCCCTATCTAGCCCATTGTTAAGTGGGTCGCGAAAAAAACAGAGTCCAGCCTATGTCGCCCATTGTTAAGTGGGCTTGGGGCTCGAAAAAAACAGAGTCCAGCCTATCCCACCCAGTCTTAACTTCGGCCCTATCTAGCCCATTGTTAAGTGGGTCGCGAAAAAAACAGAGTCCAGCCTATGTCGCCCATTGTTAAGTGGGCTTGGGGCCCGAAAAAAACAGAGTCCAGCCTATCCCACCCAGTCTTAACTTCAGCCCTATCTCGCCCAATTTTAAGTGGGTCGCGAAAAAAACAGAGTCCAGCCTATGTCTCCCATTGTTAAGTGGGCTTGGGGCTCGAAAAAAACAGAGTCCAGCCTATCCCACCCAGTCTTAACTTCGGCCCTATCTAGCCCATTGTTAAGTGGGTCGCGATAAAAACAGCCTATCCCACCCAGTCTTAACTTCGGCCCTATCTAGCCCATTGTTAAGTGGGTCGCGAAAAAAACAGAGTCCAGTCTATGTCTCCCATTGTTAAGTGGGCTTGGGGCTCGAAAAAAACAGAGTCCAGCCTATCCCACCCAGTCTTAACTTCGGCCCTATCTCGCCCATTGTTAAGTGGGTCGCGAAAAAAACAGAGTCCAGCCTATGTCGCCCATTGTTAAGTGGGCTTGGGGCTCGAAAAAAACAGAGTCCAGCCTATCCCACCCAGTCTTAACTTCGGCCCTATCTAGCCCATTGTTAAGTGGGTCGCGAAAAAAACAGAGTCCAGCCTATGTCGCCCATTGTTAAGTGGGCTTGGGGCTCGAAAAAAACAGAGTCCAGCCTATCCCACCCAGTCTTAACTTCGGCCCTATATAGCCCATTGTTAAGTGGGTCGCGAAAAAAACAGAGTCCAGCCTATCCCACCCAGTCTTAACTTCAGCCCTATCTCGCCCATTGTTAAGTGGGTCGCGAAAAAAACAGAGTCCAGCCTATGTCTCCCATTGTTAAGTGGGCCTGGGGCTAGAAAAAAACAGAGTCCAGCCTATCCCACCCAGTCTTATCTTCGGCCCTATCTAGCCCATTGTTAAGTGGGTCGCGAAAAAAACAGAGTCCAGCCTATGTCTCCCATTGTTAAGTGGGCTTGGGGCTCGAAAAAAACAGAGTCCAGCCTATCCCACCCAGTCGTAACTTCGGCCCTATCTCGCCCATTGTTAAGTGGGTCGCGAAAAAAACAGAGTCCAGCCAATGTCGCCCATTGTTAAGTGGGCTTGGGGCTCGAAAAAAACAGAGTCCAGCCAATGTCTCCCATTGTTAAGTGGGCTTGGGGCTCGAAAAAAACAGAGTCCAGCCTATCCCACCCAGTCTTAACTTCGGCCCTATCTAGCCCATTGTTAAGTGGGTCGCGAAAAAAACAGAGTCCAGCCTATGTCTCCCATTGTTAAGTGGGCTTGGGGCTCGAAAAAAACAGAGTCCAGCCTATCCCACCCAGTCTTAACTTCGGCCCTATCTCGCCCATTGTTAAGTGGGTCGCGAAAAAAACAGAGTCCAGCCTATGTCGCCCATTGTTAAGTGGGCTTGGGGCTCGAAAAAAACAGAGTCCAGCCTATCCCACCCAGTCTTAACTTCGGCCCTATCTCGCCCATTGTTAAGTGGGTCGCGAAAAAAACAGAGTCCAGCCTATGTCTCCCATTGTTAAGTGGGCTTGGGGCTAGAAAAAAACAGAGTCCAGCCTATCCCACCCAGTCTTAACTTCGGCCCTATCTCGCCCATTGTTAAGTGGGTCGCGAAAAAAACAGAGTCCAGCCTATGTCTCCCATTGTTAAGTGGGCTTGGGGCTAGAAAAAAACATAGTCCAGCCTATCCCACCCAGTCTTAACTTCGGCAATATCTCGCCCATTGTTAAGTGGGGCTCGAAAAAAACAGAGTCCAGCCAATGTCTCCCATTGTTAAGTGGGCTTGGGGCTCGAAAAAAACAGAGTCCAGCCTATCCCACCCACTCTTAACTTCGGCCCTATCTAGCCCATTGTTAAGTGGGTCGCGAAAAAAACAGAGTCCAGCCTATGTCTCCCATTGTTAAGTGGGCTTGGGGCTCGAAAAAAACAGAGTCCAGCCTATCCCACCCAGTCTTAACTTCGGCCCTATCTCGCCCATTGTTAAGTGGGTCGCGAAAAAAACAGAGTCCAGCCTATGTCGCCCATTGTTAAGTGGGCTTGGGGCTAGAAAAAAACAGAGTCCAGCCTATCCCACCCAGTCTTAACTTCGGCCCTATCTCGCCCATTGTTAAGTGGGTCGCGAAAAAAACAGAGTCCAGCCTATGTCTCCCATTGTTAAGTGGGCTTGGGGCTAGAAAAAAACATAGTCCAGCCTATCCCACCCAGTCTTAACTTCGGCAATATCTCGCCCATTGTTAAGTGGGTCGCGAAAAAAACAGAGTCCAGCCTATGTCTCCCATTGTTAAGTGGGCTTGGGGCTCGAAAAAAACATAGTCCAGCCTATCCCACCCAGTCTTAACTTCGGCAATATCTCGCCCATTGTTAAGTGGGTCGCGAAAAAAACAGAGTCCAGCCTATGTCTCCCATTGTTAAGTGGGCTTGGGGCTCGAAAAAAACAGAGTCCAGCCCATCCCACCCAGTCTTAACTTCGGCCCTATCTCGCCCATTGTTAAGTGGGTCGCGAAAAAAACAGAGTCCAGCCTATGTCTCCCATTGTTAAGTGGGCTTGGGGCTCGAAAAAAACAGAGTCCAGCCTATCCCACCCAGTCTTAACTTCGGCCCTATCTCGCCCATTGTTAAGTGGGTCGCGAAAAAAACAGAGTCCAGCCTATGTCGCCCATTGTTAAGTGGGCTTGGGGCTCGAAAAAAACAGAGTCCAGCCTATCCCACCCAGTCTTAACTTCGGCCCTATCTCGCCCATTGTTAAGTGGGTCGCGAAAAAAACAGAGTCCAGCCTATGTCTCCCATTGTTAAGTGGGCTTGGGGCTAGAAAAAAACAGAGTCCAGCCTATCCCACCCAGTCTTAACTTCGGCCCTATCTCGCCCATTGTTAAGTGGGTCGCGAAAAAAACAGAGTCCAGCCTATGTCTCCCATTGTTAAGTGGGCTTGGGGCTAGAAAAAAAACAGAGTCCAGCCTATCCCACCCAGTCTTAACTTCGGCAATATCTCGCCCATTGTTAAGTGGGTCGCGAAAAAAACAGAGTCCAGCCTGTGTCTCCCATTGTTAAGTGGGCTTGGGGCTCGAAAAAAACAGAGTCCAGCCCAACCCACCCAGTCTTAACTTCGGCCCTATCTAGCCCATTGTTAAGTGGGTCGCGAAAAAAACAGAGTCCAGCCTATGTCGCCCATTGTTAAGTGGGCTTGGGGCTCGAAAAAAACAGAGTCCAGCCTATCCCACCCAGTCTTAACTTCGGCCCTATCTCGCCCATTGTTAAGTGGGTCGCGAAAAAAACAGAGTCCAGCCTATGTCTCCCATTGTTAAGTGGGCTTGGGGCTAGAAAAAAAACAGAGTCCAGCCTATCCAGTCTTAACTTCGGCAATATCTCGCCCATTGTTAAGTGGGTCGCGAAAAAAACAGAGTCCAGCCTGTGTCTCCCATTGTTAAGTGGGCTTGGGGCTCGAAAAAAACAGAGTCCAGCCCAACCCACCCAGTCTTAACTTCGGCCCTATCTAGCCCATTGTTAAGTCGGTCGCCAAAAAAACAGAGTCCAGCCTATGTCGCCCATTGTTAAGTGGGCTTGGGGCTCGAAAAAAACAGAGTCCAGCCTATCCCACCCAGTCTTAACTTCGGCCCTATCTAGCCCATTGTTAAGTGGGTCGCGAAAAAAACAGAGTCCAGCCTATGTCTCCCATTGTTAAGTGGGCTTGGGGCTCGAAAAAAACAGAGTCCAGCCTATCCCACCCAGTCTTAACTTCGGCAATATCTCGCCCATTGTTAAGTGGGTCGCGAAAAAAACAGAGTCCAGCCTATGTCTCCCATTGTTAAGTGGGCTCGGGGCTCGAAAAAAACAGAGTCCAGCCCAACCCACCCAGTCTTAACTTCGGCCCTATCTAGCCCATTGTTAAGTCGGTCGCCAAAAAAACAGAGTCCAGCCTATGTCGCCCATTGTTAAGTGGGCTTGGGGCTCGAAAAAAACAGAGTCCAGCCTATCCCACCCAGTCTTAACTTCGGCCCTATCTAGCCCATTGTTAAGTGGGTCGCGAAAAAAACAGAGTCCAACCTATGTCTCCCATTGTTAAGTGGGCTTGGGGCTCGAAAAAAACAGAGTCCAGCCCATCCCACCCAGTCTTAACTTCGGCCCTATCTAGCCCATTGTTAAGTCGGTCGCCAAAAAAACAGAGTCCAGCCTATGTCGCCCATTGTTAAGTGGGCTTGGGGCTCGAAAAAAACAGAGTCCAGCCTATCCCACCCAGTCTTAACTTCGGCCCTATCTAGCCCATTGTTAAGTGGGTCGCGATAAAAACAGCCTATCCCACCCAGTCTTAACTTCGGCCCTCTCTAGCCCATTGTTAAGTGGGTCGCGAAAAAAACAGAGTCCAGCCTATGTCTCCCATTGTTAAGTGGCCTTGGGGCTCGAAAAAAACAGAGTCCAGCCTATCCCACCCAGTCTTAACTTCGGCCCTATCTCGCCCATTGTTAAGTGGGTCGCGAAAAAAACAGAGTCCAGCCTATGTCGCCCATTGTTAAGTGGGCTTGGGGCTCGAAAAAAACAGAGTCCAGCCTATCCCACCCAGTCATAACTTCGGCCCTATCTAGCCCATTGTTAAGTGGGTCGCGAAAAAAACAGAGTCCAGCCTATGTCGCCCATTGTTAAGTGGGCTTGGGGCTCGAAAAAAACAGAGTCCAGCCTATCCCACCCAGTCTTAACTTCGGCCCTATATAGCCCATTGTTAAGTGGGTCGCGAAAAAAACAGAGTCCAGCCTATCCCACCCAGTCTTAACTTCAGCCCTATCTCGCCCATTGTTAAGTGGGTCGCGAAAAAAACAGAGTCCAGCCTATGTCTCCCATTGTTAAGTGGGCCTGGGGCTAGAAAAAAACAGAGTCCAGCCTATCCCACCCAGTCTTATCTTCGGCCCTATCTAGCCCATTGTTAAGTGGGTCGCGAAAAAAACAGAGTCCAGCCTATGTCTCCCATTGTTAAGTGGGCTTGGCGCTCGAAAAAAACAGAGTCCAGCCTATCCCACCCAGTCTTAACTTCGGCCCTATCTCGCCCATTGTTAAGTGGGTCGCGAAAAAAACAGAGTCCAGCCAATGTCGCTCATTGTTAAGTGGGCTTGGGGCTCGAAAAAAACAGAGTCCAGCCAATGTCTCCCATTGTTAAGTGGGCTTGGGGCTCGAAAAAAACAGAGTCCAGCCTATCCCACCCAGTCTTAACTTCGGCCCTATCTAGCCCATTGTTAAGTGGGTCGCGAAAAAAACAGAGTCCAGCCTATGTCTCCCATTGTTAAGTGGGCTTGGGGCTCGAAAAAAACAGAGTCCAGCCTATCCCACCCAGTCTTAACTTCGGCCCTATCTCGCCCATTGTTAAGTGGGTCGCGAAAAAAACAGAGTCCAGCCTATGTCTCCCATTGTTAAGTGGGCTTGGGGCTCGAAAAAAACAGAGTCCAGCCTATCCCACCCAGTCTTAACTTCGGCCCTATCTCGCCCATTGTTAAGTGGGTCGCGAAAAAAACAGAGTCCAGCCTATGTCGCCCATTGTTAAGTGGGCTTGGGGCTCGAAAAAAACAGAGTCCAGCCTATCCCACCCAGTCTTAACTTCGGCCCTATCTCGCCCATTGTTAAGTGGGTCGCGAAAAAAACAGAGTCCAGCCTATGTCTCCCATTGTTAAGTGGGCTTGGGGCTAGAAAAAAACAGAGTCCAGCCTATCCCACCCAGTCTTAACTTCGGCCCTATCTCGCCCATTGTTAAGTGGGTCGCGAAAAAAACAGAGTCCAGCCTATGTCTCCCATTGTTAAGTGGGCTTGGGGCTAGAAAAAAAACAGAGTCCAGCCTATCCCACCCAGTCTTAACTTCGGCAATATCTCGCCCATTGTTAAGTGGGTCGCGAAAAAAACAGAGTCCAGCCTGTGTCTCCCATTGTTAAGTGGGCTTGGGGCTCGAAAAAAACAGAGTCCAGCCCAACCCACCCAGTCTTAACTTCGGCCCTATCTAGCCCATTGTTAAGTGGGTCGCGAAAAAAACAGAGTCCAGCCTATGTCGCCCATTGTTAAGTGGGCTTGGGGCTCGAAAAAAACAGAGTCCAGCCTATCCCACCCAGTCTTAACTTCGGCCCTATCTAGCCCTTTGTTAAGTGGGTCGCGAAAAAAACAGAGTCCAGCCTATGTCTCCCATTGTTAAGTGGGCTTGGGGCTCGAAAAAAACAGAGTCCAGCCCATCCCACCCAGTCTTAACTTCGGCCCTATCTAGCCCATTGTTAAGTGGGTCGCGAAAAAAACAGAGTCCAGCCAATGTCGCTCATTGTTAAGTGGGCTTGGGGCTCGAAAAAAACAGAGTCCAGCCAATGTCTCCCATTGTTAAGTGGGCTTGGGGCTCGAAAAAAACAGAGTCCAGCCTATCCCACCCAGTCTTAACTTCGGCCCTATCTAGCCCATTGTTAAGTGGGTCGCGAAAAAAACAGAGTCCAGCCTATGTCTCCCATTGTTAAGTGGGCTTGGGGCTCGAAAAAAACAGAGTCCAGCCTATCCCACCCAGTCTTAACTTCGGCCCTATCTCGCCCATTGTTAAGTGGGTCGCGAAAAAAACAGAGTCCAGCCTATGTCTCCCATTGTTAAGTGGGCTTGGGGCTCGAAAAAAACAGAGTCCAGCCTATCCCACCCAGTCTTAACTTCGGCCCTATCTCGCCCATTGTTAAGTGGGTCGCGAAAAAAACAGAGTCCAGCCTATGTCGCCCATTGTTAAGTGGGCTTGGGGCTCGAAAAAAACAGAGTCCAGCCTATCCCACCCAGTCTTAACTTCGGCCCTATCTCGCCCATTGTTAAGTGGGTCGCGAAAAAAACAGAGTCCAGCCTATGTCTCCCATTGTTAAGTGGGCTTGGGGCTAGAAAAAAACAGAGTCCAGCCTATCCCACCCAGTCTTAACTTCGGCCCTATCTCGCCCATTGTTAAGTGGGTCGCGAAAAAAACAGAGTCCAGCCTATGTCTCCCATTGTTAAGTGGGCTTGGGGCTAGAAAAAAAACAGAGTCCAGCCTATCCCACCCAGTCTTAACTTCGGCAATATCTCGCCCATTGTTAAGTGGGTCGCGAAAAAAACAGAGTCCAGCCTGTGTCTCCCATTGTTAAGTGGGCTTGGGGCTCGAAAAAAACAGAGTCCAGCCCAACCCACCCAGTCTTAACTTCGGCCCTATCTAGCCCATTGTTAAGTGGGTCGCGAAAAAAACAGAGTCCAGCCTATGTCGCCCATTGTTAAGTGGGCTTGGGGCTCGAAAAAAACAGAGTCCAGCCTATCCCACCCAGTCTTAACTTCGGCCCTATCTAGCCCTTTGTTAAGTGGGTCGCGAAAAAAACAGAGTCCAGCCTATGTCTCCCATTGTTAAGTGGGCTTGGGGCTCGAAAAAAACAGAGTCCAGCCCATCCCACCCAGTCTTAACTTCGGCCCTATCTAGCCCATTGTTAAGTGGGTCGCGAAAAAAACAGAGTCCAGCCTATGTCGCCCATTGTTAAGTGGGCTTGGGGCTCGAAAAAAACAGAGTCCAGCCTATCCCACCCAGTCTTAACTTCGGCCCTATCTAGCCCATTGTTAAGTGGGTCGCGAAAAAAACAGAGTCCAGCCTATGTCGCCCATTGTTAAGTGGGCTTGGGGCCCGAAAAAAACAGAGTCCAGCCTATCCCACCCAGTCTTAACTTCAGCCCTATCTCGCCCAATTTTAAGTGGGTCGCGAAAAAAACAGAGTCCAGCCTATGTCTCCCATTGTTAAGTGGGCTTGGGGCTCGAAAAAAACAGAGTCCAGCCTATCCCACCCAGTCTTAACTTCGGCCCTATCTAGCCCATTGTTAAGTGGGTCGCGATAAAAACAGCCTATCCCACCCAGTCTTAACTTCGGCCCTATCTAGCCCATTGTTAAGTGGGTCGCGAAAAAAACAGAGTCCAGTCTATGTCTCCCATTGTTAAGTGGGCTTGGGGCTCGAAAAAAACAGAGTCCAGCCTATCCCACCCAGTCTTAACTTCGGCCCTATCTCGCCCATTGTTAAGTGGGTCGCGAAAAAAACAGAGTCCAGCCTATGTCGCCCATTGTTAAGTGGGCTTGGGGCTCGAAAAAAACAGAGTCCAGCCTATCCCACCCAGTCTTAACTTCGGCCCTATCTAGCCCATTGTTAAGTGGGTCGCGAAAAAAACAGAGTCCAGCCTATGTCGCCCATTGTTAAGTGGGCTTGGGGCTCGAAAAAAACAGAGTCCAGCCTATCCCACCCAGTCTTAACTTCGGCCCTATATAGCCCATTGTTAAGTGGGTCGCGAAAAAAACAGAGTCCAGCCTATCCCACCCAGTCTTAACTTCAGCCCTATCTCGCCCATTGTTAAGTGGGTCGCGAAAAAAACAGAGTCCAGCCTATGTCTCCCATTGTTAAGTGGGCCTGGGGCTAGAAAAAAACAGAGTCCAGCCTATCCCACCCAGTCTTATCTTCGGCCCTATCTAGCCCATTGTTAAGTGGGTCGCGAAAAAAACAGAGTCCAGCCTATGTCTCCCATTGTTAAGTGGGCTTGGGGCTCGAAAAAAACAGAGTCCAGCCTATCCCACCCAGTCGTAACTTCGGCCCTATCTCGCCCATTGTTAAGTGGGTCGCGAAAAAAACAGAGTCCAGCCAATGTCGCCCATTGTTAAGTGGGCTTGGGGCTCGAAAAAAACAGAGTCCAGCCAATGTCTCCCATTGTTAAGTGGGCTTGGGGCTCGAAAAAAACAGAGTCCAGCCTATCCCACCCAGTCTTAACTTCGGCCCTATCTAGCCCATTGTTAAGTGGGTCGCGAAAAAAACAGAGTCCAGCCTATGTCTCCCATTGTTAAGTGGGCTTGGGGCTCGAAAAAAACAGAGTCCAGCCTATCCCACCCAGTCTTAACTTCGGCCCTATCTCGCCCATTGTTAAGTGGGTCGCGAAAAAAACAGAGTCCAGCCTATGTCGCCCATTGTTAAGTGGGCTTGGGGCTCGAAAAAAACAGAGTCCAGCCTATCCCACCCAGTCTTAACTTCGGCCCTATCTCGCCCATTGTTAAGTGGGTCGCGAAAAAAACAGAGTCCAGCCTATGTCTCCCATTGTTAAGTGGGCTTGGGGCTAGAAAAAAACAGAGTCCAGCCTATCCCACCCAGTCTTAACTTCGGCCCTATCTCGCCCATTGTTAAGTGGGTCGCGAAAAAAACAGAGTCCAGCCTATGTCTCCCATTGTTAAGTGGGCTTGGGGCTAGAAAAAAACATAGTCCAGCCTATCCCACCCAGTCTTAACTTCGGCAATATCTCGCCCATTGTTAAGTGGGTCGCGAAAAAAACAGAGTCCAGCCTATGTCTCCCATTGTTAAGTGGGCTTGGGGCTCGAAAAAAACATAGTCCAGCCTATCCCACCCAGTCTTAACTTCGGCAATATCTCGCCCATTGTTAAGTGGGTCGCGAAAAAAACAGAGTCCAGCCTATGTCTCCCATTGTTAAGTGGGCTTGGGGCTCGAAAAAAACAGAGTCCAGCCCATCCCACCCAGTCTTAACTTCGGCCCTATCTCGCCCATTGTTAAGTGGGTCGCGAAAAAAACAGAGTCCAGCCTATGTCTCCCATTGTTAAGTGGGCTTGGGGCTCGAAAAAAACAGAGTCCAGCCTATCCCACCCAGTCTTAACTTCGGCCCTATCTCGCCCATTGTTAAGTGGGTCGCGAAAAAAACAGAGTCCAGCCTATGTCGCCCATTGTTAAGTGGGCTTGGGGCTCGAAAAAAACAGAGTCCAGCCTATCCCACCCAGTCTTAACTTCGGCCCTATCTCGCCCATTGTTAAGTGGGTCGCGAAAAAAACAGAGTCCAGCCTATGTCTCCCATTGTTAAGTGGGCTTGGGGCTAGAAAAAAACAGAGTCCAGCCTATCCCACCCAGTCTTAACTTCGGCCCTATCTCGCCCATTGTTAAGTGGGTCGCGAAAAAAACAGAGTCCAGCCTATGTCTCCCATTGTTAAGTGGGCTTGGGGCTAGAAAAAAAACAGAGTCCAGCCTATCCCACCCAGTCTTAACTTCGGCAATATCTCGCCCATTGTTAAGTGGGTCGCGAAAAAAACAGAGTCCAGCCTGTGTCTCCCATTGTTAAGTGGGCTTGGGGCTCGAAAAAAACAGAGTCCAGCCCAACCCACCCAGTCTTAACTTCGGCCCTATCTAGCCCATTGTTAAGTGGGTCGCGAAAAAAACAGAGTCCAGCCTATGTCGCCCATTGTTAAGTGGGCTTGGGGCTCGAAAAAAACAGAGTCCAGCCTATCCCACCCAGTCTTAACTTCGGCCCTATCTCGCCCATTGTTAAGTGGGTCGCGAAAAAAACAGAGTCCAGCCTATGTCTCCCATTGTTAAGTGGGCTTGGGGCTAGAAAAAAAACAGAGTCCAGCCTATCCAGTCTTAACTTCGGCAATATCTCGCCCATTGTTAAGTGGGTCGCGAAAAAAACAGAGTCCAGCCTGTGTCTCCCATTGTTAAGTGGGCTTGGGGCTCGAAAAAAACAGAGTCCAGCCCAACCCACCCAGTCTTAACTTCGGCCCTATCTAGCCCATTGTTAAGTCGGTCGCCAAAAAAACAGAGTCCAGCCTATGTCGCCCATTGTTAAGTGGGCTTGGGGCTCGAAAAAAACAGAGTCCAGCCTATCCCACCCAGTCTTAACTTCGGCCCTATCTAGCCCATTGTTAAGTGGGTCGCGAAAAAAACAGAGTCCAGCCTATGTCTCCCATTGTTAAGTGGGCTTGGGGCTCGAAAAAAACAGAGTCCAGCCTATCCCACCCAGTCTTAACTTCGGCAATATCTCGCCCATTGTTAAGTGGGTCGCGAAAAAAACAGAGTCCAGCCTATGTCTCCCATTGTTAAGTGGGCTCGGGGCTCGAAAAAAACAGAGTCCAGCCCAACCCACCCAGTCTTAACTTCGGCCCTATCTAGCCCATTGTTAAGTCGGTCGCCAAAAAAACAGAGTCCAGCCTATGTCGCCCATTGTTAAGTGGGCTTGGGGCTCGAAAAAAACAGAGTCCAGCCTATCCCACCCAGTCTTAACTTCGGCCCTATCTAGCCCATTGTTAAGTGGGTCGCGAAAAAAACAGAGTCCAACCTATGTCTCCCATTGTTAAGTGGGCTTGGGGCTCGAAAAAAACAGAGTCCAGCCCATCCCACCCAGTCTTAACTTCGGCCCTATCTAGCCCATTGTTAAGTCGGTCGCCAAAAAAACAGAGTCCAGCCTATGTCGCCCATTGTTAAGTGGGCTTGGGGCTCGAAAAAAACAGAGTCCAGCCTATCCCACCCAGTCTTAACTTCGGCCCTATCTAGCCCATTGTTAAGTGGGTCGCGATAAAAACAGCCTATCCCACCCAGTCTTAACTTCGGCCCTATCTAGCCCATTGTTAAGTGGGTCGCGAAAAAAACAGAGTCCAGCCTATGTCTCCCATTGTTAAGTGGCCTTGGGGCTCGAAAAAAACAGAGTCCAGCCTATCCCACCCAGTCTTAACTTCGGCCCTATCTCGCCCATTGTTAAGTGGGTCGCGAAAAAAACAGAGTCCAGCCTATGTCGCCCATTGTTAAGTGGGCTTGGGGCTCGAAAAAAACAGAGTCCAGCCTATCCCACCCAGTCATAACTTCGGCCCTATCTAGCCCATTGTTAAGTGGGTCGCGAAAAAAACAGAGTCCAGCCTATGTCGCCCATTGTTAAGTGGGCTTGGGGCTCGAAAAAAACAGAGTCCAGCCTATCCCACCCAGTCTTAACTTCGGCCCTATATAGCCCATTGTTAAGTGGGTCGCGAAAAAAACAGAGTCCAGCCTATCCCACCCAGTCTTAACTTCAGCCCTATCTCGCCCATTGTTAAGTGGGTCGCGAAAAAAACAGAGTCCAGCCTATGTCTCCCATTGTTAAGTGGGCCTGGGGCTAGAAAAAAACAGAGTCCAGCCTATCCCACCCAGTCTTATCTTCGGCCCTATCTAGCCCATTGTTAAGTGGGTCGCGAAAAAAACAGAGTCCAGCCTATGTCTCCCATTGTTAAGTGGGCTTGGCGCTCGAAAAAAACAGAGTCCAGCCTATCCCACCCAGTCTTAACTTCGGCCCTATCTCGCCCATTGTTAAGTGGGTCGCGAAAAAAACAGAGTCCAGCCAATGTCGCTCATTGTTAAGTGGGCTTGGGGCTCGAAAAAAACAGAGTCCAGCCAATGTCTCCCATTGTTAAGTGGGCTTGGGGCTCGAAAAAAACAGAGTCCAGCCTATCCCACCCAGTCTTAACTTCGGCCCTATCTAGCCCATTGTTAAGTGGGTCGCGAAAAAAACAGAGTCCAGCCTATGTCTCCCATTGTTAAGTGGGCTTGGGGCTCGAAAAAAACAGAGTCCAGCCTATCCCACCCAGTCTTAACTTCGGCCCTATCTCGCCCATTGTTAAGTGGGTCGCGAAAAAAACAGAGTCCAGCCTATGTCTCCCATTGTTAAGTGGGCTTGGGGCTCGAAAAAAACAGAGTCCAGCCTATCCCACCCAGTCTTAACTTCGGCCCTATCTCGCCCATTGTTAAGTGGGTCGCGAAAAAAACAGAGTCCAGCCTATGTCGCCCATTGTTAAGTGGGCTTGGGGCTCGAAAAAAACAGAGTCCAGCCTATCCCACCCAGTCTTAACTTCGGCCCTATCTCGCCCATTGTTAAGTGGGTCGCGAAAAAAACAGAGTCCAGCCTATGTCTCCCATTGTTAAGTGGGCTTGGGGCTAGAAAAAAACAGAGTCCAGCCTATCCCACCCAGTCTTAACTTCGGCCCTATCTCGCCCATTGTTAAGTGGGTCGCGAAAAAAACAGAGTCCAGCCTATGTCTCCCATTGTTAAGTGGGCTTGGGGCTAGAAAAAAAACAGAGTCCAGCCTATCCCACCCAGTCTTAACTTCGGCAATATCTCGCCCATTGTTAAGTGGGTCGCGAAAAAAACAGAGTCCAGCCTGTGTCTCCCATTGTTAAGTGGGCTTGGGGCTCGAAAAAAACAGAGTCCAGCCCAACCCACCCAGTCTTAACTTCGGCCCTATCTAGCCCATTGTTAAGTGGGTCGCGAAAAAAACAGAGTCCAGCCTATGTCGCCCATTGTTAAGTGGGCTTGGGGCTCGAAAAAAACAGAGTCCAGCCTATCCCACCCAGTCTTAACTTCGGCCCTATCTAGCCCTTTGTTAAGTGGGTCGCGAAAAAAACAGAGTCCAGCCTATGTCTCCCATTGTTAAGTGGGCTTGGGGCTCGAAAAAAACAGAGTCCAGCCCATCCCACCCAGTCTTAACTTCGGCCCTATCTAGCCCATTGTTAAGTGGGTCGCGAAAAAAACAGAGTCCAGCCTATGTCGCCCATTGTTAAGTGGGCTTGGGGCTCGAAAAAAACAGAGTCCAGCCTATCCCACCCAGTCTTAACTTCGGCCCTATCTAGCCCATTGTTAAGTGGGTCGCGAAAAAAACAGAGTCCAGCCTATGTCGCCCATTGTTAAGTGGGCTTGGGGCCCGAAAAAAACAGAGTCCAGCCTATCCCACCCAGTCTTAACTTCAGCCCTATCTCGCCCAATTTTAAGTGGGTCGCGAAAAAAACAGAGTCCAGCCTATGTCTCCCATTGTTAAGTGGGCTTGGGGCTCGAAAAAAACAGAGTCCAGCCTATCCCACCCAGTCTTAACTTCGGCCCTATCTAGCCCATTGTTAAGTGGGTCGCGATAAAAACAGCCTATCCCACCCAGTCTTAACTTCGGCCCTATCTAGCCCATTGTTAAGTGGGTCGCGAAAAAAACAGAGTCCAGTCTATGTCTCCCATTGTTAAGTGGGCTTGGGGCTCGAAAAAAACAGAGTCCAGCCTATCCCACCCAGTCTTAACTTCGGCCCTATCTCGCCCATTGTTAAGTGGGTCGCGAAAAAAACAGAGTCCAGCCTATGTCGCCCATTGTTAAGTGGGCTTGGGGCTCGAAAAAAACAGAGTCCAGCCTATCCCACCCAGTCTTAACTTCGGCCCTATCTAGCCCATTGTTAAGTGGGTCGCGAAAAAAACAGAGTCCAGCCTATGTCGCCCATTGTTAAGTGGGCTTGGGGCTCGAAAAAAACAGAGTCCAGCCTATCCCACCCAGTCTTAACTTCGGCCCTATATAGCCCATTGTTAAGTGGGTCGCGAAAAAAACAGAGTCCAGCCTATCCCACCCAGTCTTAACTTCAGCCCTATCTCGCCCATTGTTAAGTGGGTCGCGAAAAAAACAGAGTCCAGCCTATGTCTCCCATTGTTAAGTGGGCCTGGGGCTAGAAAAAAACAGAGTCCAGCCTATCCCACCCAGTCTTATCTTCGGCCCTATCTAGCCCATTGTTAAGTGGGTCGCGAAAAAAACAGAGTCCAGCCTATGTCTCCCATTGTTAAGTGGGCTTGGGGCTCGAAAAAAACAGAGTCCAGCCTATCCCACCCAGTCGTAACTTCGGCCCTATCTCGCCCATTGTTAAGTGGGTCGCGAAAAAAACAGAGTCCAGCCAATGTCGCCCATTGTTAAGTGGGCTTGGGGCTCGAAAAAAACAGAGTCCAGCCAATGTCTCCCATTGTTAAGTGGGCTTGGGGCTCGAAAAAAACAGAGTCCAGCCTATCCCACCCAGTCTTAACTTCGGCCCTATCTAGCCCATTGTTAAGTGGGTCGCGAAAAAAACAGAGTCCAGCCTATGTCTCCCATTGTTAAGTGGGCTTGGGGCTCGAAAAAAACAGAGTCCAGCCTATCCCACCCAGTCTTAACTTCGGCCCTATCTCGCCCATTGTTAAGTGGGTCGCGAAAAAAACAGAGTCCAGCCTATGTCGCCCATTGTTAAGTGGGCTTGGGGCTCGAAAAAAACAGAGTCCAGCCTATCCCACCCAGTCTTAACTTCGGCCCTATCTCGCCCATTGTTAAGTGGGTCGCGAAAAAAACAGAGTCCAGCCTATGTCTCCCATTGTTAAGTGGGCTTGGGGCTAGAAAAAAACAGAGTCCAGCCTATCCCACCCAGTCTTAACTTCGGCCCTATCTCGCCCATTGTTAAGTGGGTCGCGAAAAAAACAGAGTCCAGCCTATGTCTCCCATTGTTAAGTGGGCTTGGGGCTAGAAAAAAACATAGTCCAGCCTATCCCACCCAGTCTTAACTTCGGCAATATCTCGCCCATTGTTAAGTGGGTCGCGAAAAAAACAGAGTCCAGCCTATGTCTCCCATTGTTAAGTGGGCTTGGGGCTCGAAAAAAACAGAGTCCAGCCCATCCCACCCAGTCTTAACTTCGGCCCTATCTAGCCCATTGTTAAGTGGGTCGCGAAAAAAACAGAGTCCAGCCTATGTCGCCCATTGTTAAGTGGGCTTGGGGCCCGAAAAAAACAGAGTCCAGCCTATCCCACCCAGTCTTAACTTCGGCCCTATCTAGCCCATTGTTAAGTGGGTCGCGAAAAAAACAGAATCCAGCCTATGTCGCCCATTGTTAAGTGGGCTTGGGGCTCGAAAAAAACAGAGTCCAGCCTATCCCACCCAGTCTTAACTTCGGCCCTATCTCGCCCATTGTTAAGTGGGTCGAGAAAAAAACAGAGTCCAGCCTATCCCACCCAGTCTTAACTTCGGCCCTATCTCGCCCATTGTTAAGTGGGTCGCGAAAAAAACAGAGTCCAGCCTATGTCTCCCATTGTTAAGTGGGCTTGGGGCTCGAAAAAAACAGAGTCCAGCTTCGGCCCTATCTCGCCCATTGTTAAGTGGGTCGCGAAAAAAACAGAGTCCAGCCTATGTCTCCCATTGTTAAGTTGGCTTGGGGCTAGAAAAAAACAGAGTCCAGCCTATCCCACCCAGTCTTAACTTCGGCCCTATCTCGCCCATTGTTAAGTGGGTCGCGAAAAAAACAGAGTCCAGCCTATGTCGCCCATTGTTAAGTGGGCTTGGGGCCCGAAAAAAACAGAGTCCAGCCTATCCCACCCAGTCTTAACTTCGGCCCTATCTCGCCCATTGTTAAGTGGGTCGCGAAAAAAACAGAGTCCAGCCTATGTCTCCCATTGTTAAGTGGGCTTGGGGCTCGAAAAAAACAGAGTCCAGCCAATGTCTCCCATTGTTAAGTGGGCTTGGGGCTCGAAAAAAACAGAGTCCAGCCTATCCCACCCAGTCTTAACTTCGGCCCTATCTAGCCCATTGTTTAGTGGGTCGCGAAAAAAACAGAGTCCAGCCTATGTCTCCCATTGTTAAGTGGGCTTGGGGCTCGAAAAAAACAGAGTCCAGCCTATCCCACCCAGTCTTAACTTCGGCCCTATCTCGCCCATTGTTAAGTGGGTCGCGAAAAAAACAGAGTCCAGCCTATGTCTCCCATTGTTAAGTGGGCTTGGGGCTCGAAAAAAACAGAGTCCAGCCTATCCCACCCAGTCTTAACTTCGGACCTATCTCGCCCATTGTTAAGTGGGTCGCGAAAAAAACAGAGTCCATCCTATGTCGCCCATTGTTAAGTGGGCTTGGGGCTCGAAAAAAACAGAGTCCAGCCTATCCCACCCAGTCTTAACTTCGGCCCTATCTCGCCCATTGTTAAGTGGGTCGCGAAAAAAACAGAGTCCAGCCTATGTCGCCCATTGTTAAGTGGGCTTGGGGCTAGAAAAAAACAGAGTCCAGCCTATCCCACCCAGTCTTAACTTCGGCCCTATCTCGCCCATTGTTAAGTGGGTCGCGAAAAAAACAGAGTCCAGCCTATGTCTCCCATTGTTAAGTGGGCTTGGGGCTCGAAAAAAACAGAGTCCAGCCTATCCCACCCAGTCTTAACTTCGGCAATATCTCGCCCATTGTTAAGTGGGTCGCGAAAAAAACAGAGTCCAGCCTATGTCTCCCATTGTTAAGTGGGCTTGGGGCTCGAAAAAAACAGAGTCCAGCCCATCCCACCCAGTCTTAACTTCGGCCCTATCTAGCCCATTGTTAAGTGGGTCGCGAAAAAAACAGAGTCCAGCCTATGTCGCCCATTGTTAAGTGGGCTTGGGGCCCGAAAAAAACAGAGTCCAGCCTATCCCACCCAGTCTTAACTTCGGCCCTATCTCGCCCATTGTTAAGTGGGTCGCGAAAAAAACAGAGTCCAGCCTATGTCGCCCATTGTTAAGTGGGCTTGGGGCTCGAAAAAAACAGAGTCCAGCCTATCCCACCCAGTCTTAACTTCGGCCCTATCTCGCCCATTGTTAAGTGGGTCGCGAAAAAAACAGAGTCCAGCCTATGTCGCCCATTGTTAAGTGGGCTTGGGGCTCGAAAAAAACAGAGTCCAGCCTATACCACCCAGTCTTAACTTCGGCCCTATCTCGCCCATTGTTAAGTGGGTCGCGAAAAAAACAGAGTCCAGCCTATCCCACCCAGTCTTAACTTCGGCCCTATCTCGCCCATTGTTAAGTGGGTCGCGAAAAAAACAGAGTCCAGCCTATGTCTCCCATTGTTAAGTGGGCTTGGGGCTCGAAAAAAACAGAGTCCAGCCAATGTCTCCCATTGTTAAGTGGGCTTGGGGCTCGAAAAAAACAGAGTCCAGCCTATCCCACCCAGTCTTAACTTCGGCCCTATCTCGCCCATTGTTAAGTGGGTCGCGAAAAAAACAGAGTCCAGCCTATGTCGCCCATTGTTAAGTGGGCTTGGGGCCCGAAAAAAACAGAGTCCAGCCTATCCCACCCAGTCTTAACTTCGGCCCTATCTCGCCCATTGTTAAGTGGGTCGCGAAAAAAACAGAGTCCAGCCTATGTCTCCCATTGTTAAGTGGGCTTGGGGCTAGAAAAAAACAGAGTCCAGCCTATCCCACCCAGTCTTAACTTCGGCCCTATCTCGCCCATTGTTAAGTGGGTCGCGAAAAAAACAGAGTCCAGCCTATGTCTCCCATTGTTAAGTGGGCTTGGGGCTAGAAAAAAACATAGTCCAGCCTATCCCACCCAGTCTTAACTTCGGCAATATCTCGCCCATTGTTAAGTGGGTCGCGAAAAAAACAGAGTCCAGCCTATGTCTCCCATTGTTAAGTGGGCTTGGGGCTCGAAAAAAACAGAGTCCAGCCCATCCCACCCAGTCTTAACTTCGGCCCTATCTAGCCCATTGTTAAGTGGGTCGCGAAAAAAACAGAGTCCAGCCTATGTCGCCCATTGTTAAGTGGGCTTGGGGCCCGAAAAAAACAGAGTCCAGCCTATCCCACCCAGTCTTAACTTCGGCCCTATCTAGCCCATTGTTAAGTGGGTCGCGAAAAAAACAGAGTCCAGCCTATGTCGCCCATTGTTAAGTGGGCTTGGGGCTCGAAAAAAACAGAGTCCAGCCTATCCCACCCAGTCTTAACTTCGGCCCTATCTAGCCCATTGTTAAGTGGGTCGCGAAAAAAACAGAATCCAGCCTATGTCGCCCATTGTTAAGTGGGCTTGGGGCTCGAAAAAAACAGAGTCCAGCCTATCCCACCCAGTCTTAACTTCGGCCCTATCTCGCCCATTGTTAAGTGGGTCGAGAAAAAAACAGAGTCCAGCCTATCCCACCCAGTCTTAACTTCGGCCCTATCTCGCCCATTGTTAAGTGGGTCGCGAAAAAAACAGAGTCCAGCCTATGTCTCCCATTGTTAAGTGGGCTTGGGGCTCGAAAAAAACAGAGTCCAGCTTCGGCCCTATCTCGCCCATTGTTAAGTGGGTCGCGAAAAAAACAGAGTCCAGCCTATGTCTCCCATTGTTAAGTGGGCTTGGGGCTAGAAAAAAACAGAGTCCAGCCTATCCCACCCAGTCTTAACTTCGGCCCTATCTCGCCCATTGTTAAGTGGGTCGCGAAAAAAACAGAGTCCAGCCTATGTCGCCCATTGTTAAGTGGGCTTGGGGCCCGAAAAAAACAGAGTCCAGCCTATCCCACCCAGTCTTAACTTCGGCCCTATCTCGCCCATTGTTAAGTGGGTCGCGAAAAAAACAGAGTCCAGCCTATGTCTCCCATTGTTAAGTGGGCTTGGGGCTCGAAAAAAACAGAGTCCAGCCAATGTCTCCCATTGTTAAGTGGGCTTGGGGCTCGAAAAAAACAGAGTCCAGCCTATCCCACCCAGTCTTAACTTCGGCCCTATCTAGCCCATTGTTTAGTGGGTCGCGAAAAAAACAGAGTCCAGCCTATGTCTCCCATTGTTAAGTGGGCTTGGGGCTCGAAAAAAACAGAGTCCAGCCTATCCCACCCAGTCTTAACTTCGGCCCTATCTCGCCCATTGTTAAGTGGGTCGCGAAAAAAACAGAGTCCAGCCTATGTCTCCCATTGTTAAGTGGGCTTGGGGCTCGAAAAAAACAGAGTCCAGCCTATCCCACCCAGTCTTAACTTCGGACCTATCTCGCCCATTGTTAAGTGGGTCGCGAAAAAAACAGAGTCCATCCTATGTCGCCCATTGTTAAGTGGGCTTGGGGCTCGAAAAAAACAGAGTCCAGCCTATCCCACCCAGTCTTAACTTCGGCCCTATCTCGCCCATTGTTAAGTGGGTCGCGAAAAAAACAGAGTCCAGCCTATGTCGCCCATTGTTAAGTGGGCTTGGGGCTAGAAAAAAACAGAGTCCAGCCTATCCCACCCAGTCTTAACTTCGGCCCTATCTCGCCCATTGTTAAGTGGGTCGCGAAAAAAACAGAGTCCAGCCTATGTCTCCCATTGTTAAGTGGGCTTGGGGCTCGAAAAAAACAGAGTCCAGCCTATCCCACCCAGTCTTAACTTCGGCAATATCTCGCCCATTGTTAAGTGGGTCGCGAAAAAAACAGAGTCCAGCCTATGTCTCCCATTGTTAAGTGGGCTTGGGGCTCGAAAAAAACAGAGTCCAGCCCATCCCACCCAGTCTTAACTTCGGCCCTATCTAGCCCATTGTTAAGTGGGTCGCGAAAAAAACAGAGTCCAGCCTATGTCGCCCATTGTTAAGTGGGCTTGGGGCCCGAAAAAAACAGAGTCCAGCCTATCCCACCCAGTCTTAACTTCGGCCCTATCTCGCCCATTGTTAAGTGGGTCGCGAAAAAAACAGAGTCCAGCCTATGTCGCCCATTGTTAAGTGGGCTTGGGGCTCGAAAAAAACAGAGTCCAGCCTATCCCACCCAGTCTTAACTTCGGCCCTATCTCGCCCATTGTTAAGTGGGTCGCGAAAAAAACAGAGTCCAGCCTATGTCGCCCATTGTTAAGTGGGCTTGGGGCTCGAAAAAAACAGAGTCCAGCCTATACCACCCAGTCTTAACTTCGGCCCTATCTCGCCCATTGTTAAGTGGGTCGCGAAAAAAACAGAGTCCAGCCTATCCCACCCAGTCTTAACTTCGGCCCTATCTCGCCCATTGTTAAGTGGGTCGCGAAAAAAACAGAGTCCAGCCTATGTCTCCCATTGTTAAGTGGGCTTGGGGCTCGAAAAAAACAGAGTCCAGCCAATGTCTCCCATTGTTAAGTGGGCTTGGGGCTCGAAAAAAACAGAGTCCAGCCTATCCCACCCAGTCTTAACTTCGGCCCTATCTCGCCCATTGTTAAGTGGGTCGCGAAAAAAACAGAGTCCAGCCTATGTCGCCCATTGTTAAGTGGGCTTGGGGCCCGAAAAAAACAGAGTCCAGCCTATCCCACCCAGTCTTAACTTCGGCCCTATCTCGCCCATTGTTAAGTGGGTCGCGAAAAAAACAGAGTCCAGCCTATGTCTCCCATTGTTAAGTGGGCTTGGGGCTAGAAAAAAACAGAGTCCAGCCTATCCCACCCAGTCTTAACTTCGGCCCTATCTCGCCCATTGTTAAGTGGGTCGCGAAAAAAACAGAGTCCAGCCTATGTCTCCCATTGTTAAGTGGGCTTGGGGCTAGAAAAAAACATAGTCCAGCCTATCCCACCCAGTCTTAACTTCGGCAATATCTCGCCCATTGTTAAGTGGGTCGCGAAAAAAACAGAGTCCAGCCTATGTCTCCCATTGTTAAGTGGGCTTGGGGCTCGAAAAAAACAGAGTCCAGCCCATCCCACCCAGTCTTAACTTCGGCCCTATCTAGCCCATTGTTAAGTGGGTCGCGAAAAAAACAGAGTCCAGCCTATGTCGCCCATTGTTAAGTGGGCTTGGGGCCCGAAAAAAACAGAGTCCAGCCTATCCCACCCAGTCTTAACTTCGGCCCTATCTAGCCCATTGTTAAGTGGGTCGCGAAAAAAACAGAGTCCAGCCTATGTCGCCCATTGTTAAGTGGGCTTGGGGCTCGAAAAAAACAGAGTCCAGCCTATCCCACCCAGTCTTAACTTCGGCCCTATCTCGCCCATTGTTAAGTGGGTCGCGAAAAAAACAGAGTCCAGCCTATCCCACCCAGTCTTAACTTCGGCCCTATCTCGCCCATTGTTAAGTGGGTCGCGAAAAAAACAGAGTCCAGCCTATGTCTCCCATTGTTAAGTGGGCTTGGGGCTCGAAAAAAACAGAGTCCAGCTTCGGCCCTATCTCGCCCATTGTTAAGTGGGTCGCGAAAAAAACAGAGTCCAGCCTATGTCTCCCATTGTTAAGTGGGCTTGGGGCTAGAAAAAAACAGAGTCCAGCCTATCCCACCCAGTCTTAACTTCGGCCCTATCTCGCCCATTGTTAAGTGGGTCGCGAAAAAAACAGAGTCCAGCCTATGTCGCCCATTGTTAAGTGGGCTTGGGGCCCGAAAAAAACAGAGTCCAGCCTATCCCACCCAGTCTTAACTTCGGCCCTATCTCGCCCATTGTTAAGTGGGTCGCGAAAAAAACAGAGTCCAGCCTATGTCTCCCATTGTTAAGTGGGCTTGGGGCTCGAAAAAAACAGAGTCCAGCCAATGTCTCCCATTGTTAAGTGGGCTTGGGGCTCGAAAAAAACAGAGTCCAGCCTATCCCACCCAGTCTTAACTTCGGCCCTATCTAGCCCATTGTTTAGTGGGTCGCGAAAAAAACAGAGTCCAGCCTATGTCTCCCATTGTTAAGTGGGCTTGGGGTCGAAAAAAACAGAGTCCAGCCTATCCCACCCAGTCTTAACTTCGGCCCTATCTCGCCCATTGTTAAGTGGGTCGCGAAAAAAACAGAGTCCAGCCTATGTCTCCCATTGTTAAGTGGGCTTGGGGCTCGAAAAAAACAGAGTCCAGCCTATCCCACCCAGTCTTAACTTCGGACCTATCTCGCCCATTGTTAAGTGGGTCGCGAAAAAAACAGAGTCCATCCTATGTCGCCCATTGTTAAGTGGGCTTGGGGCTCGAAAAAAACAGAGTCCAGCCTATCCCACCCAGTCTTAACTTCGGCCCTATCTCGCCCATTGTTAAGTGGGTCGCGAAAAAAACAGAGTCCAGCCTATGTCGCCCATTGTTAAGTGGGCTTGGGGCTAGAAAAAAACAGAGTCCAGCCTATCCCACCCAGTCTTAACTTCGGCCCTATCTCGCCCATTGTTAAGTGGGTCGCGAAAAAAACAGAGTCCAGCCTATGTCTCCCATTGTTAAGTGGGCTTGGGGCTCGAAAAAAACAGAGTCCAGCCTATCCCACCCAGTCTTAACTTCGGCAATATCTCGCCCATTGTTAAGTGGGTCGCGAAAAAAACAGAGTCCAGCCTATGTCTCCCATTGTTAAGTGGGCTTGGGGCTCGAAAAAAACAGAGTCCAGCCCATCCCACCCAGTCTTAACTTCGGCCCTATCTAGCCCATTGTTAAGTGGGTCGCGAAAAAAACAGAGTCCAGCCTATGTCGCCCATTGTTAAGTGGGCTTGGGGCTCGAAAAAAACAGAGTCCAGCCTATACCACCCAGTCTTAACTTCGGCCCTATCTCGCCCATTGTTAAGTGGGTCGCGAAAAAAACAGAGTCCAGCCTATCCCACCCAGTCTTAACTTCGGCCCTATCTCGCCCATTGTTAAGTGGGTCGCGAAAAAAACAGAGTCCAGCCTATGTCTCCCATTGTTAAGTGGGCTTGGGGCTCGAAAAAAACAGAGTCCAGCCAATGTCTCCCATTGTTAAGTGGGCTTGGGGCTCGAAAAAAACAGAGTCCAGCCTATCCCACCCAGTCTTAACTTCGGCCCTATCTCGCCCATTGTTAAGTGGGTCGCGAAAAAAACAGAGTCCAGCCTATGTCGCCCATTGTTAAGTGGGCTTGGGGCTCGAAAAAAACAGAGTCCAGCCTATCCCACCCAGTCTTAACTTCGGCCCTATCTCGCCCATTGTTAAGTGGGTCGCGAAAAAAACAGAGTCCAGCCTATGTCGCCCATTGTTAAGTGGGCTTGGGGCTCGAAAAAAACAGAGTCCAGCCTATACCACCCAGTCTTAACTTCGGCCCTATCTCGCCCATTGTTAAGTGGGTCGCGAAAAAAACAGAGTCCAGCCTATCCCACCCAGTCTTAACTTCGGCCCTATCTCGCCCATTGTTAAGTGGGTCGCGAAAAAAACAGAGTCCAGCCTATGTCTCCCATTGTTAAGTGGGCTTGGGGCTCGAAAAAAACAGAGTCCAGCCAATGTCTCCCATTGTTAAGTGGGCTTGGGGCTCGAAAAAAACAGAGTCCAGCCTATCCCACCCAGTCTTAACTTCGGCCCTATCTAGCCCATTGTTAAGTGGGTGGCGAAAAAAACAGAGTTCAGCTTATGTCTCCCATTGTTAAGTGGGCTTGGGGCTCGAAAAAAACAGAGTCCAGCCTATCCCACCCAGTCTTAATTTCGGCCCTATCTAGCCCATTGTTAAGTGGGCTTGGGGCTCGAAAAAAACAGAGTCCAGCCTATACCACCCAGTCTTAACTTCGGCCCTATCTCGCCCATTGTTAAGTGGGTCGCGAAAAAAACAGAGTCCAGCCTATCCCACCCAGTCTTAACTTCGGCCCTATCTCGCCCATTGTTAAGTGGGTCGCGAAAAAAACAGAGTCCAGCCTATGTCTCCCATTGTTAAGTGGGCTTGGGGCTCGAAAAAAACAGAGTCCAGCCAATGTCTCCCATTGTTAAGTGGGCTTGGGGCTCGAAAAAAACAGAGTCCAGCCTATCCCACCCAGTCTTAACTTCGGCCCTATCTCGCCCATTGTTAAGTGGGTCGCGAAAAAAACAGAGTCCAGCCTATGTCGCCCATTGTTAAGTGGGCTTGGGGCTCGAAAAAAACAGAGTCCAGCCTATACCACCCAGTCTTAACTTCGGCCCTATCTCGCCCATTGTTAAGTGGGTCGCGAAAAAAACAGAGTCCAGCCTATCCCACCCAGTCTTAACTTCGGCCCTATCTCGCCCATTGTTAAGTGGGTCGCGAAAAAAACAGAGTCCAGCCTATGTCGCCCATTGTTAAGTGGGCTTGGGGCTCGAAAAAAACAGAGTCCAGCCTATACCACCCAGTCTTAACTTCGGCCCTATCTCGCCCATTGTTAAGTGGGTCGCGAAAAAAACAGAGTCCAGCCTATCCCACCCAGTCTTAACTTCGGCCCTATCTCGCCCATTGTTAAGTGGGTCGCGAAAAAAACAGAGTCCAGCCTATGTCTCCCATTGTTAAGTGGGCTTGGGGCTCGAAAAAAACAGAGTCCAGCCAATGTCTCCCATTGTTAAGTGGGCTTGGGGCTCGAAAAAAACAGAGTCCAGCCTATCCCACCCAGTCTTAACTTCGGCCCTATCTAGCCCATTGTTAAGTGGGTGGCGAAAAAAACAGAGTTCAGCTTATGTCTCCCATTGTTAAGTGGGCTTGGGGCTCGAAAAAAACAGAGTCCAGCCTATCCCACCCAGTCTTAATTTCGGCCCTATCTAGCCCATTGTTAAGTGGGCTTGGGGCTCGAAAAAAACAGAGTCCAGCCTATACCACCCAGTCTTAACTTCGGCCCTATCTCGCCCATTGTTAAGTGGGTCGCGAAAAAAACAGAGTCCAGCCTATCCCACCCAGTCTTAACTTCGGCCCTATCTCGCCCATTGTTAAGTGGGTCGCGAAAAAAACAGAGTCCAGCCTATGTCTCCCATTGTTAAGTGGGCTTGGGGCTCGAAAAAAACAGAGTCCAGCCAATGTCTCCCATTGTTAAGTGGGCTTGGGGCTCGAAAAAAACAGAGTCCAGCCTATCCCACCCAGTCTTAACTTCGGCCCTATCTCGCCCATTGTTAAGTGGGTCGCGAAAAAAACAGAGTCCAGCCTATGTCGCCCATTGTTAAGTGGGCTTGGGGCTCGAAAAAAACAGAGTCCAGCCTATACCACCCAGTCTTAACTTCGGCCCTATCTCGCCCATTGTTAAGTGGGTCGCGAAAAAAACAGAGTCCAGCCTATCCCACCCAGTCTTAACTTCGGCCCTATCTCGCCCATTGTTAAGTGGGTCGCGAAAAAAACAGAGTCCAGCCTATGTCTCCCATTGTTAAGTGGGCTTGGGGCTCGAAAAAAACAGAGTCCAGCCAATGTCTCCCATTGTTAAGTGGGCTTGGGGCTCGAAAAAAACAGAGTCCAGCCTATCCCACCCAGTCTTAACTTCGGCCCTATCTCGCCCATTGTTAAGTGGGTCGCGAAAAAAACAGAGTCCAGCCTATGTCGCCCATTGTTAAGTGGGCTTGGGGCTCGAAAAAAACAGAGTCCAGCCTATCCCACCCAGTCTTAACTTCGGCCCTATCTCGCCCATTGTTAAGTGGGTCGCGAAAAAAACAGAGTCCAGCCTATGTCGCCCATTGTTAAGTGGGCTTGGGGCTCGAAAAAAACAGAGTCCAGCCTATACCACCCAGTCTTAACTTCGGCCCTATCTCGCCCATTGTTAAGTGGGTCGCGAAAAAAACAGAGTCCAGCCTATCCCACCCAGTCTTAACTTCGGCCCTATCTCGCCCATTGTTAAGTGGGTCGCGAAAAAAACAGAGTCCAGCCTATGTCTCCCATTGTTAAGTGGGCTTGGGGCTCGAAAAAAACAGAGTCCAGCCAATGTCTCCCATTGTTAAGTGGGCTTGGGGCTCGAAAAAAACAGAGTCCAGCCTATCCCACCCAGTCTTAACTTCGGCCCTATCTAGCCCATTGTTAAGTGGGTGGCGAAAAAAACAGAGTTCAGCCTATGTCTCCCATTGTTAAGTGGGCTTGGGGCTCGAAAAAAACAGAGTCCAGCCTATCCCACCCAGTCTTAACTTCGGCCCTATCTAGCCCATTGTTAAGTGGGTGGCGAAAAAAACAGAGTTCAGCCTATGTCTCCCATTGTTAAGTGGGCTTGGGGCTAGAAAAAAAACAGAGTCCAGCCTATCTCACCCAGTCTTAACTTCGGCCCTATCTCGCCCATTGTTAAGTGGGTCGCGAAAAAAACAGAGTCCAGCCTATGTCTCCCATTGTTAAGTGGGCTTGGGGCTCGAAAAAAACAGAGTCCAGCCTATCCCACCCAGTCTTAACTTCGGCAATATCTCGCCCATTGTTAAGTGGGTCGCGAAAAAAACAGAGTCCAGCCTATGTCTCCCATTGTTAAGTGGGCTTGGGGCTCGAAAAAAACAGAGTCCAGCCTATCCCACCCAGTCTTAACTTCGGCCCTATCTCGCCCATTGTTAAGTGGGTCGCGAAAAAAACAGAGTCCAGCCTATGTCGCCCATTGTTAAGTGGGCTTGGGGCTCGAAAAAAACAGAGTCCAGCCTATCCCACCCAGTCTTAACTTCGGCCCTATCTCGCCCATTGTTAAGTGGGTCGCGAAAAAAACAGAGTCCAGCCTATGTCGCCCATTGTTAAGTGGGCTTGGGGCTCGAAAAAAACAGAGTCCAGCCTATACCACCCAGTCTTAACTTCGGCCCTATCTCGCCCATTGTTAAGTGGGTCGCGAAAAAAACAGAGTCCAGCCTATCCCACCCAGTCTTAACTTCGGCCCTATCTCGCCCATTGTTAAGTGGGTCGCGAAAAAAACAGAGTCCAGCCTATGTCTCCCATTGTTAAGTGGGCTTGGGGCTCGAAAAAAACAGAGTCCAGCCAATGTCTCCCATTGTTAAGTGGGCTTGGGGCTCGAAAAAAACAGAGTCCAGCCTATCCCACCCAGTCTTAACTTCGGCCCTATCTAGCCCATTGTTAAGTGGGTCGCGAAAAAAACAGAGTCCAGCCTATGTCTCCCATTGTTAAGTGGGCTTGGGGCTCGAAAAAAACAGAGTCCAGCCTATCCCACCCAGTCTTAACTTCGGCCCTATCTAGCCCATTGTTAAGTGGGTCGCGAAAAAAACAGAGTCCAGCCTATGTCGCCCATTGTTAAGTGGGCTTGGGGCTCGAAAAAAACAGAGTCCAGCCTATCCCACCCAGTCTTAACTTCGGCCCTATCTCGCCCATTGTTAAGTGGGTCGCGAAAAAAACAGAGTCCAGCCTATCCCACCCAGTCTTAACTTCGGCCCTATCTCGCCCATTGTTAAGTGGGTCGCGAAAAAAACAGAGTCCAGCCTATGTCTCCCATTGTTAAGTGGGCTTGGGGCTCGAAAAAAACAGAGTCCAGCTTCGGCCCTATCTCGCCCATTGTTAAGTGGGTCGCGAAAAAAACAGAGTCCAGCCTATGTCTCCCATTGTTAAGTGGGCTTGGGGCTAGAAAAAAACAGAGTCCAGCCTATCCCACCCAGTCTTAACTTCGGCCCTATCTCGCCCATTGTTAAGTGGGTCGCGAAAAAAACAGAGTCCAGCCTATGTCGCCCATTGTTAAGTGGGCTTGGGGCCCGAAAAAAACAGAGTCCAGCCTATCCCACCCAGTCTTAACTTCGGCCCTATCTCGCCCATTGTTAAGTGGGTCGCGAAAAAAACAGAGTCCAGCCTATGTCTCCCATTGTTAAGTGGGCTTGGGGCTCGAAAAAAACAGAGTCCAGCCAATGTCTCCCATTGTTAAGTGGGCTTGGGGCTCGAAAAAAACAGAGTCCAGCCTATCCCACCCAGTCTTAACTTCGGCCCTATCTAGCCCATTGTTTAGTGGGTCGCGAAAAAAACAGAGTCCAGCCTATGTCTCCCATTGTTAAGTGGGCTTGGGGCTCGAAAAAAACAGAGTCCAGCCTATCCCACCCAGTCTTAACTTCGGCCCTATCTCGCCCATTGTTAAGTGGGTCGCGAAAAAAACAGAGTCCAGCCTATGTCTCCCATTGTTAAGTGGGCTTGGGGCTCGAAAAAAACAGAGTCCAGCCTATCCCACCCAGTCTTAACTTCGGACCTATCTCGCCCATTGTTAAGTGGGTCGCGAAAAAAACAGAGTCCATCCTATGTCGCCCATTGTTAAGTGGGCTTGGGGCTCGAAAAAAACAGAGTCCAGCCTATCCCACCCAGTCTTAACTTCGGCCCTATCTCGCCCATTGTTAAGTGGGTCGCGAAAAAAACAGAGTCCAGCCTATGTCGCCCATTGTTAAGTGGGCTTGGGGCTAGAAAAAAACAGAGTCCAGCCTATCCCACCCAGTCTTAACTTCGGCCCTATCTCGCCCATTGTTAAGTGGGTCGCGAAAAAAACAGAGTCCAGCCTATGTCTCCCATTGTTAAGTGGGCTTGGGGCTCGAAAAAAACAGAGTCCAGCCTATCCCACCCAGTCTTAACTTCGGCAATATCTCGCCCATTGTTAAGTGGGTCGCGAAAAAAACAGAGTCCAGCCTATGTCTCCCATTGTTAAGTGGGCTTGGGGCTCGAAAAAAACAGAGTCCAGCCCATCCCACCCAGTCTTAACTTCGGCCCTATCTAGCCCATTGTTAAGTGGGTCGCGAAAAAAACAGAGTCCAGCCTATGTCGCCCATTGTTAAGTGGGCTTGGGGCCCGAAAAAAACAGAGTCCAGCCTATCCCACCCAGTCTTAACTTCGGCCCTATCTCGCCCATTGTTAAGTGGGTCGCGAAAAAAACAGAGTCCAGCCTATGTCGCCCATTGTTAAGTGGGCTTGGGGCTCGAAAAAAACAGAGTCCAGCCTATCCCACCCAGTCTTAACTTCGGCCCTATCTCGCCCATTGTTAAGTGGGTCGCGAAAAAAACAGAGTCCAGCCTATGTCGCCCATTGTTAAGTGGGCTTGGGGCTCGAAAAAAACAGAGTCCAGCCTATACCACCCAGTCTTAACTTCGGCCCTATCTCGCCCATTGTTAAGTGGGTCGCGAAAAAAACAGAGTCCAGCCTATCCCACCCAGTCTTAACTTCGGCCCTATCTCGCCCATTGTTAAGTGGGTCGCGAAAAAAACAGAGTCCAGCCTATGTCTCCCATTGTTAAGTGGGCTTGGGGCTCGAAAAAAACAGAGTCCAGCCAATGTCTCCCATTGTTAAGTGGGCTTGGGGCTCGAAAAAAACAGAGTCCAGCCTATCCCACCCAGTCTTAACTTCGGCCCTATCTCGCCCATTGTTAAGTGGGTCGCGAAAAAAACAGAGTCCAGCCTATGTCGCCCATTGTTAAGTGGGCTTGGGGCTCGAAAAAAACAGAGTCCAGCCTATCCCACCCAGTCTTAACTTCGGCCCTATCTCGCCCATTGTTAAGTGGGTCGCGAAAAAAACAGAGTCCAGCCTATGTCGCCCATTGTTAAGTGGGCTTGGGGCTCGAAAAAAACAGAGTCCAGCCTATACCACCCAGTCTTAACTTCGGCCCTATCTCGCCCATTGTTAAGTGGGTCGCGAAAAAAACAGAGTCCAGCCTATGTCTCCCATTGTTAAGTGGGCTTGGGGCTCGAAAAAAACAGAGTCCAGCCAATGTCTCCCATTGTTAAGTGGGCTTGGGGCTCGAAAAAAACAGAGTCCAGCCTATCCCACCCAGTCTTAACTTCGGCCCTATCTAGCCCATTGTTAAGTGGGTGGCGAAAAAAACAGAGTTCAGCTTATGTCTCCCATTGTTAAGTGGGCTTGGGGCTCGAAAAAAACAGAGTCCAGCCTATCCCACCCAGTCTTAACTTCGGCCCTATCTCGCCCATTGTTAAGTGGGCTTGGGGCTCGAAAAAAACAGAGTCCAGCCTATACCACCCAGTCTTAACTTCGGCCCTATCTCGCCCATTGTTAAGTGGGTCGCGAAAAAAACAGAGTCCAGCCTATCCCACCCAGTCTTAACTTCGGCCCTATCTCGCCCATTGTTAAGTGGGTCGCGAAAAAAACAGAGTCCAGCCTATGTCTCCCATTGTTAAGTGGGCTTGGGGCTCGAAAAAAACAGAGTCCAGCCAATGTCTCCCATTGTTAAGTGGGCTTGGGGCTCGAAAAAAACAGAGTCCAGCCTATCCCACCCAGTCTTAACTTCGGCCCTATCTCGCCCATTGTTAAGTGGGTCGCGAAAAAAACAGAGTCCAGCCTATGTCGCCCATTGTTAAGTGGGCTTGGGGCTCGAAAAAAACAGAGTCCAGCCTATACCACCCAGTCTTAACTTCGGCCCTATCTCGCCCATTGTTAAGTGGGTCGCGAAAAAAACAGAGTCCAGCCTATCCCACCCAGTCTTAACTTCGGCCCTATCTCGCCCATTGTTAAGTGGGTCGCGAAAAAAACAGAGTCCAGCCTATGTCTCCCATTGTTAAGTGGGCTTGGGGCTCGAAAAAAACAGAGTCCAGCCAATGTCTCCCATTGTTAAGTGGGCTTGGGGCTCGAAAAAAACAGAGTCCAGCCTATCCCACCCAGTCTTAACTTCGGCCCTATCTCGCCCATTGTTAAGTGGGTCGCGAAAAAAACAGAGTCCAGCCTATGTCGCCCATTGTTAAGTGGGCTTGGGGCTCGAAAAAAACAGAGTCCAGCCTATCCCACCCAGTCTTAACTTCGGCCCTATCTCGCCCATTGTTAAGTGGGTCGCGAAAAAAACAGAGTCCAGCCTATGTCGCCCATTGTTAAGTGGGCTTGGGGCTCGAAAAAAACAGAGTCCAGCCTATACCACCCAGTCTTAACTTCGGCCCTATCTCGCCCATTGTTAAGTGGGTCGCGAAAAAAACAGAGTCCAGCCTATCCCACCCAGTCTTAACTTCGGCCCTATCTCGCCCATTGTTAAGTGGGTCGCGAAAAAAACAGAGTCCAGCCTATGTCTCCCATTGTTAAGTGGGCTTGGGGCTCGAAAAAAACAGAGTCCAGCCAATGTCTCCCATTGTTAAGTGGGCTTGGGGCTCGAAAAAAACAGAGTCCAGCCTATCCCACCCAGTCTTAACTTCGGCCCTATCTAGCCCATTGTTAAGTGGGTGGCGAAAAAAACAGAGTTCAGCCTATGTCTCCCATTGTTAAGTGGGCTTGGGGCTAGAAAAAAAACAGAGTCCAGCCTATCTCACCCAGTCTTAACTTCGGCCCTATCTCGCCCATTGTTAAGTGGGTCGCGAAAAAAACAGAGTCCAGCCTATGTCTCCCATTGTTAAGTGGGCTTGGGGCTCGAAAAAAACAGAGTCCAGCCTATCCCACCCAGTCTTAACTTCGGCAATATCTCGCCCATTGTTAAGTGGGTCGCGAAAAAAACAGAGTCCAGCCTATGTCTCCCATTGTTAAGTGGGCTTGGGGCTCGAAAAAAACAGAGTCCAGCCCATCCCACCCAGTCTTAACTTCGGCCCTATCTAGCCCATTGTTAAGTGGGTCGCGAAAAAAACAGAGTCCAGCCTATGTCGCCCATTGTTAAGTGGGCTTGGGGCCCGAAAAAAACAGAGTCCAGCCTATCCCACCCAGTCTTAACTTCGGCCCTATCTCGCCCATTGTTAAGTGGGTCGCGAAAAAAACAGAGTCCAGCCTATGTCGCCCATTGTTAAGTGGGCTTGGGGCTCGAAAAAAACAGAGTCCAGCCTATCCCACCCAGTCTTAACTTCGGCCCTATCTCGCCCATTGTTAAGTGGGTCGCGAAAAAAACAGAGTCCAGCCTATGTCGCCCATTGTTAAGTGGGCTTGGGGCTCGAAAAAAACAGAGTCCAGCCTATACCACCCAGTCTTAACTTCGGCCCTATCTCGCCCATTGTTAAGTGGGTCGCGAAAAAAACAGAGTCCAGCCTATCCCACCCAGTCTTAACTTCGGCCCTATCTCGCACATTGTTAAGTGGGTCGCGAAAAAAACAGAGTCCAGCCTATGTCTCCCATTGTTAAGTGGGCTTGGGGCTCGAAAAAAACAGAGTCCAGCCAATGTCTCCCATTGTTAAGTGGGCTTGGGGCTCGAAAAAAACAGAGTCCAGCCTATCCCACCCTGTCTTAACTTCGGCCCTATCTCGCCCATTGTTAAGTGGGTCGCGAAAAAAACAGAGTCCAGCCTATGTCGCCCATTGTTAAGTGGGCTTGGGGCTCGAAAAAAACAGAGTCCAGCCTATCCCACCCAGTCTTAACTTCGGCCCTATCTCGCCCATTGTTAAGTGGGTCGCGAAAAAAACAGAGTCCAGCCTATGTCGCCCATTGTTAAGTGGGCTTGGGGCTCGAAAAAAACAGAGTCCAGCCTATACCACCCAGTCTTAACTTCGGCCCTATCTCGCCCATTGTTAAGTGGGTCGCGAAAAAAACAGAGTCCAGCCTATCCCACCCAGTCTTAACTTCGGCCCTATCTCGCCCATTGTTAAGTGGGTCGCGAAAAAAACAGAGTCCAGCCTATGTCTCCCATTGTTAAGTGGGCTTGGGGCTCGAAAAAAACAGAGTCCAGCCAATGTCTCCCATTGTTAAGTGGGCTTGGGGCTCGAAAAAAACAGAGTCCAGCCTATCCCACCCAGTCTTAACTTCGGCCCTATCTCGCCCATTGTTAAGTGGGTCGCGAAAAAAACAGAGTCCAGCCTATGTCGCCCATTGTTAAGTGGGCTTGGGGCTCGAAAAAAACAGAGTCCAGCCTATCCCACCCAGTCTTAACTTCGGCCCTATCTCGCCCATTGTTAAGTGGGTCGCGAAAAAAACAGAGTCCAGCCTATGTCGCCCATTGTTAAGTGGGCTTGGGGCTCGAAAAAAACAGAGTCCAGCCTATACCACCCAGTCTTAACTTCGGCCCTATCTCGCCCATTGTTAAGTGGGTCGCGAAAAAAACAGAGTCCAGCCTATCCCACCCAGTCTTAACTTCGGCCCTATCTCGCCCATTGTTAAGTGGGTCGCGAAAAAAACAGAGTCCAGCCTATGTCTCCCATTGTTAAGTGGGCTTGGGGCTCGAAAAAAACAGAGTCCAGCCAATGTCTCCCATTGTTAAGTGGGCTTGGGGCTCGAAAAAAACAGAGTCCAGCCTATCCCACCCAGTCTTAACTTCGGCCCTATCTAGCCCATTGTTAAGTGGGTGGCGAAAAAAACAGAGTTCAGCCTATGTCTCCCATTGTTAAGTGGGCTTGGGGCTAGAAAAAAAACAGAGTCCAGCCTATCTCACCCAGTCTTAACTTCGGCCCTATCTCGCCCATTGTTAAGTGGGTCGCGAAAAAAACAGAGTCCAGCCTATGTCTCCCATTGTTAAGTGGGCTTGGGGCTCGAAAAAAACAGAGTCCAGCCTATCCCACCCAGTCTTAACTTCGGCAATATCTCGCCCATTGTTAAGTGGGTCGCGAAAAAAACAGAGTCCAGCCTATGTCTCCCATTGTTAAGTGGGCTTGGGGCTCGAAAAAAACAGAGTCCAGCCCATCCCACCCAGTCTTAACTTCGGCCCTATCTAGCCCATTGTTAAGTGGGTCGCGAAAAAAACAGAGTCCAGCCTATGTCGCCCATTGTTAAGTGGGCTTGGGGCCCGAAAAAAACAGAGTCCAGCCTATCCCACCCAGTCTTAACTTCGGCCCTATCTCGCCCATTGTTAAGTGGGTCGCGAAAAAAACAGAGTCCAGCCTATGTCGCCCATTGTTAAGTGGGCTTGGGGCTCGAAAAAAACAGAGTCCAGCCTATCCCACCCAGTCTTAACTTCGGCCCTATCTCGCCCATTGTTAAGTGGGTCGCGAAAAAAACAGAGTCCAGCCTATGTCGCCCATTGTTAAGTGGGCTTGGGGCTCGAAAAAAACAGAGTCCAGCCTATACCACCCAGTCTTAACTTCGGCCCTATCTCGCCCATTGTTAAGTGGGTCGCGAAAAAAACAGAGTCCAGCCTATGTCTCCCATTGTTAAGTGGGCTTGGGGCTCGAAAAAAACAGAGTCCAGCCAATGTCTCCCATTGTTAAGTGGGCTTGGGGCTCGAAAAAAACAGAGTCCAGCCTATCCCACCCAGTCTTAACTTCGGCCCTATCTAGCCCATTGTTAAGTGGGTGGCGAAAAAAACAGAGTTCAGCCTATGTCTCCCATTGTTAAGTGGGCTTGGGGCTAGAAAAAAAACAGAGTCCAGCCTATCTCACCCAGTCTTAACTTCGGCCCTATCTCGCCCATTGTTAAGTGGGTCGCGAAAAAAACAGAGTCCAGCCTATGTCTCCCATTGTTAAGTGGGCTTGGGGCTCGAAAAAAACAGAGTCCAGCCTATCCCACCCAGTCTTAACTTCGGCCCTATCTCGCCCATTGTTAAGTGGGTCGCGAAAAAAACAGAGTCCAGCCAATGTCGCCCATTGTTAAGTGGGCTTGGGGCTCGAAAAAAACAGAGTCCAGCCAATGTCTCCCATTGTTAAGTGGGCTTGGGGCTCGAAAAAAACAGAGTCCAGCCTATCCCACCCAGTCTTAACTTCGGCCCTATCTAGCCCATTGTTAAGTGGGTCGCGAAAAAAACAGAGTCCAGCCTATGTCTCCCATTGTTAAGTGGGCTTGGGGCTCGAAAAAAACAGAGTCCAGCCTATCCCACCCAGTCTTAACTTCGGCCCTATCTCGCCCATTGTTAAGTGGGTCGCGAAAAAACAGAGTCCAGCCTATGTCTCCCATTGTTAAGTGGGCTTGGGGCTCGAAAAAAACAGAGTCCAGCCTATCCCACCCTGTCTTAACTTCGGCCCTATCTCGCCCATTGTTAAGTGGGTCGCGAAAAAAACAGAGTCCAGCCTATGTCGCCCATTGTTAAGTGGGCTTGGGGCTCGAAAAAAACAGAGTCCAGCCTATCCCACCCAGTCTTAACTTCGGCCCTATCTCGCCCATTGTTAAGTGGGTCGCGAAAAAAACAGAGTCCAGCCTATGTCGCCCATTGTTAAGTGGGCTTGGGGCTCGAAAAAAACAGAGTCCAGCCTATACCACCCAGTCTTAACTTCGGCCCTATCTCGCCCATTGTTAAGTGGGTCGCGAAAAAAACAGAGTCCAGCCTATCCCACCCAGTCTTAACTTCGGCCCTATCTCGCCCATTGTTAAGTGGGTCGCGAAAAAAACAGAGTCCAGCCTATGTCTCCCATTGTTAAGTGGGCTTGGGGCTCGAAAAAAACAGAGTCCAGCCAATGTCTCCCATTGTTAAGTGGGCTTGGGGCTCGAAAAAAACAGAGTCCAGCCTATCCCACCCAGTCTTAACTTCGGCCCTATCTCGCCCATTGTTAAGTGGGTCGCGAAAAAAACAGAGTCCAGCCTATGTCGCCCATTGTTAAGTGGGCTTGGGGCTCGAAAAAAACAGAGTCCAGCCTATCCCACCCAGTCTTAACTTCGGCCCTATCTCGCCCATTGTTAAGTGGGTCGCGAAAAAAACAGAGTCCAGCCTATGTCGCCCATTGTTAAGTGGGCTTGGGGCTCGAAAAAAACAGAGTCCAGCCTATACCACCCAGTCTTAACTTCGGCCCTATCTCGCCCATTGTTAAGTGGGTCGCGAAAAAAACAGAGTCCAGCCTATCCCACCCAGTCTTAACTTCGGCCCTATCTCGCCCATTGTTAAGTGGGTCGCGAAAAAAACAGAGTCCAGCCTATGTCTCCCATTGTTAAGTGGGCTTGGGGCTCGAAAAAAACAGAGTCCAGCCAATGTCTCCCATTGTTAAGTGGGCTTGGGGCTCGAAAAAAACAGAGTCCAGCCTATCCCACCCAGTCTTAACTTCGGCCCTATCTAGCCCATTGTTAAGTGGGTGGCGAAAAAAACAGAGTTCAGCCTATGTCTCCCATTGTTAAGTGGGCTTGGGGCTAGAAAAAAAACAGAGTCCAGCCTATCTCACCCAGTCTTAACTTCGGCCCTATCTCGCCCATTGTTAAGTGGGTCGCGAAAAAAACAGAGTCCAGCCTATGTCTCCCATTGTTAAGTGGGCTTGGGGCTCGAAAAAAACAGAGTCCAGCCTATCCCACCCAGTCTTAACTTCGGCAATATCTCGCCCATTGTTAAGTGGGTCGCGAAAAAAACAGAGTCCAGCCTATGTCTCCCATTGTTAAGTGGGCTTGGGGCTCGAAAAAAACAGAGTCCAGCCCATCCCACCCAGTCTTAACTTCGGCCCTATCTAGCCCATTGTTAAGTGGGTCGCGAAAAAAACAGAGTCCAGCCTATGTCGCCCATTGTTAAGTGGGCTTGGGGCCCGAAAAAAACAGAGTCCAGCCTATCCCACCCAGTCTTAACTTCGGCCCTATCTCGCCCATTGTTAAGTGGGTCGCGAAAAAAACAGAGTCCAGCCTATGTCGCCCATTGTTAAGTGGGCTTGGGGCTCGAAAAAAACAGAGTCCAGCCTATCCCACCCAGTCTTAACTTCGGCCCTATCTCGCCCATTGTTAAGTGGGTCGCGAAAAAAACAGAGTCCAGCCTATGTCGCCCATTGTTAAGTGGGCTTGGGGCTCGAAAAAAACAGAGTCCAGCCTATACCACCCAGTCTTAACTTCGGCCCTATCTCGCCCATTGTTAAGTGGGTCGCGAAAAAAACAGAGTCCAGCCTATCCCACCCAGTCTTAACTTCGGCCCTATCTCGCACATTGTTAAGTGGGTCGCGAAAAAAACAGAGTCCAGCCTATGTCTCCCATTGTTAAGTGGGCTTGGGGCTCGAAAAAAACAGAGTCCAGCCAATGTCTCCCATTGTTAAGTGGGCTTGGGGCTCGAAAAAAACAGAGTCCAGCCTATCCCACCCAGTCTTAACTTCGGCCCTATCTCGCCCATTGTTAAGTGGGTCGCGAAAAAAACAGAGTCCAGCCTATGTCGCCCATTGTTAAGTGGGCTTGGGGCTCGAAAAAAACAGAGTCCAGCCTATCCCACCCAGTCTTAACTTCGGCCCTATCTCGCCCATTGTTAAGTGGGTCGCGAAAAAAACAGAGTCCAGCCTATGTCGCCCATTGTTAAGTGGGCTTGGGGCTCGAAAAAAACAGAGTCCAGCCTATCCCACCCAGTCTTAACTTCGGCCCTATCTCGCCCATTGTTAAGTGGGTCGCGAAAAAAACAGAGTCCAGCCTATGTCGCCCATTGTTAAGTGGGCTTGGGGCTCGAAAAAAACAGAGTCCAGCCTATACCACCCAGTCTTAACTTCGGCCCTATCTCGCCCATTGTTAAGTGGGTCGCGAAAAAAACAGAGTCCAGCCTATCCCACCCAGTCTTAACTTCGGCCCTATCTCGCCCATTGTTAAGTGGGTCGCGAAAAAAACAGAGTCCAGCCTATGTCTCCCATTGTTAAGTGGGCTTGGGGCTCGAAAAAAACAGAGTCCAGCCAATGTCTCCCATTGTTAAGTGGGCTTGGGGCTCGAAAAAAACAGAGTCCAGCCTATCCCACCCAGTCTTAACTTCGGCCCTATCTAGCCCATTGTTAAGTGGGTGGCGAAAAAAACAGAGTTCAGCCTATGTCTCCCATTGTTAAGTGGGCTTGGGGCTAGAAAAAAAACAGAGTCCAGCCTATCTCACCCAGTCTTAACTTCGGCCCTATCTCGCCCATTGTTAAGTGGGTCGCGAAAAAAACAGAGTCCAGCCTATGTCTCCCATTGTTAAGTGGGCTTGGGGCTCGAAAAAAACAGAGTCCAGCCTATCCCACCCAGTCTTAACTTCGGCCCTATCTCGCCCATTGTTAAGTGGGTCGCGAAAAAAACAGAGTCCAGCCAATGTCGCCCATTGTTAAGTGGGCTTGGGGCTCGAAAAAAACAGAGTCCAGCCAATGTCTCCCATTGTTAAGTGGGCTTGGGGCTCGAAAAAAACAGAGTCCAGCCTATCCCACCCAGTCTTAACTTCGGCCCTATCTAGCCCATTGTTAAGTGGGTCGCGAAAAAAACAGAGTCCAGCCTATGTCTCCCATTGTTAAGTGGGCTTGGGGCTCGAAAAAAACAGAGTCCAGCCTATCCCACCCAGTCTTAACTTCGGCCCTATCTCGCCCATTGTTAAGTGGGTCGCGAAAAAACAGAGTCCAGCCTATGTCTCCCATTGTTAAGTGGGCTTGGGGCTCGAAAAAAACAGAGTCCAGCCTATCCCACCCTGTCTTAACTTCGGCCCTATCTCGCCCATTGTTAAGTGGGTCGCGAAAAAAACAGAGTCCAGCCTATGTCGCCCATTGTTAAGTGGGCTTGGGGCTCGAAAAAAACAGAGTCCAGCCTATCCCACCCAGTCTTAACTTCGGCCCTATCTCGCCCATTGTTAAGTGGGTCGCGAAAAAAACAGAGTCCAGCCTATCCCACCCAGTCTTAACTTCGGCCCTATCTCGCCCATTGTTAAGTGGGTCGCGAAAAAAACAGAGTCCAGCCTATGTCTCCCATTGTTAAGTGGGCTTGGGGCTCGAAAAAAACAGAGTCCAGCCAATGTCTCCCATTGTTAAGTGGGCTTGGGGCTCGAAAAAAACAGAGTCCAGCCTATCCCACCCAGTCTTAACTTCGGCCCTATCTAGCCCATTGTTAAGTGGGTGGCGAAAAAAACAGAGTTCAGCCTATGTCGCCCATTGTTAAGTGGGCTTGGGGCTCGAAAAAAAACAGAGTCCAGCCTATCTCACCCAGTCTTAACTTCGGCCCTATCTCGCCCATTGTTAAGTGGGTCGCGAAAAAAACAGAGTCCAGCCTATGTCTCCCATTGTTAAGTGGGCTTGGGGCTCGAAAAAAACAGAGTCCAGCCTATCCCACCCAGTCTTAACTTCGGCCCTATCTCGCCCATTGTTAAGTGGGTCGCGAAAAAAACAGAGTCCAGCCTATGTCGCCCATTGTTAAGTGGGCTTGGGGCTCGAAAAAAACAGAGTCCAGCCTATCCCACCCAGTCTTAACTTCGGCCATATCTAGCCCATTGTTAAGTGGGTCGCGAAAAAAAAAGAGTCCAGCCTATGTCGCCCATTGTTAAGTGGGCTTGGGGCTCGAAAAAAACAGAGTCCAGCCTATCCCACCCAGTCTTAACTTCGGCCCTATCTAGCCCATTGTTAAGTGGGTCGCGAAAAAAACAGAGTCCAGCCTATCCCACCCAGTCTTAACTTCAGCCCTATCTCGCCCATTGTTAAGTGGGTCGCGAAAAAAACAGAGTCCAGCCTATCCCACCCAGTCTTAACTTCAGCCCTATCTCGCCCATTGTTAAGTGGGTCGCGAAAAAAACAGAGTCCAGCCTATCCCACCCAGTCTTAACTTCGGCCCTATCTAGCCCATTGTTAAGTGGGTCGCGAAAAAAACAGAGTCCAGCCTATGTCGCCCATTGTTAAGTGGGCTTGGGGCTCGAAAAAAACAGAGTCCAGCCTATCCCACCCAGTCTTAACTTCGGCCCTATATAGCCCATTGTTAAGTGGGTCGCGAAAAAAACAGAGTCCAGCCTATGTCTCCCATTGTTAAGTGGGCCTGGGGCTAGAAAAAAACAGAGTCCAGCCTATCCCACCCAGTCTTATCTTCGGCCCTATCTAGCCCATTGTTAAGTGGGTCGCGAAAAAAACAGAGTCCAGCCAATGTCGTCCATTGTTAAGTGGGCTTGGGGCTCGAAAAAAACAGAGTCCAGCCAATGTCTCCCATTGTTAAGTGGGCTTGGGGCTCGAAAAAAACAGAGTCCAGCCTATCCCACCCAGTCTTAACTTCGGCCCTATCTAGCCCATTGTTAAGTGGGTCGCGAAAAAAACAGAGTCCAGCCTATGTCTCCCATTGTTAAGTGGGCTTGGGGCTCGAAAAAAACAGAGTCCAGCCTATCCCACCCAGTCTTAACTTCGGCCCTATCTCGCCCATTGTTAAGTGGGTCGCGAAAAAACAGAGTCCAGCCTATGTCTCCCATTGTTAAGTGGGCTTGGGGCTCGAAAAAAACAGAGTCCAGCCTATCCCACCCAGTCTTAACTTCGGCCCTATCTCGCCCATTGTTAAGTGGGTCGCGAAAAAAACAGAGTCCAGCCTATGTCGCCCATTGTTAAGTGGGCTTGGGGCTCGAAAAAAACAGAGTCCAGCCTATCCCACCCAGTCTTAACTTCGGCCCTATCTAGCCCATTGTTAAGTGGGTCGCGAAAAAAACAGAGTCCAGCCTATGTCGCCCATTGTTAAGTGGGCTTGGGGCTCGAAAAAAACAGAGTCCAGCCTATCCCACCCAGTCTTAACTTCGGCCCTATATAGCCCATTGTTAAGTGGGTCGCGAAAAAAACAGAGTCCAGCCTATGTCTCCCATTGTTAAGTGGGCCTGGGGCTAGAAAAAAACAGAGTCCAGCCTATCCCACCCAGTCTTATCTTCGGCCCTATCTAGCCCATTGTTAAGTGGGTCGCGAAAAAAACAGAGTCCAGCCAATGTCGTCCATTGTTAAGTGGGCTTGGGGCTCGAAAAAAACAGAGTCCAGCCAATGTCTCCCATTGTTAAGTGGGCTTGGGGCTAGAAAAAAACAGAGTCCAGCCTATCCCACCCAGTCTTAACTTCGGCCCTATCTAGCCCATTGTTAAGTGGGTCGCGAAAAAAACAGAGTCCAGCCTATGTCTCCCATTGTTAAGTGGGCTTGGGGCTCGAAAAAAACAGAGTCCAGCCTATCCCACCCAGTCTTAACTTCGGCCCTATCTCGCCCATTGTTAAGTGGGTCGCGAAAAAACAGAGTCCAGCCTATGTCTCCCATTGTTAAGTGGGCTTGGGGCTCGAAAAAAACAGAGTCCAGCCTATCCCACCCAGTCTTAACTTCGGCCCTATCTAGCCCATTGTTAAGTGGGTGGCGAAAAAAACAGAGTTCAGCCTATGTCTCCCATTGTTAAGTGGGCTTGGGGCTAGAAAAAAAACAGAGTCCAGCCTATCCCACCCAGTCTTAACTTCGGCCCTATCTAGCCCATTGTTAAGTGGGTCGCGAAAAAAACAGAGTCCAGCCTATGTCTCCCATTGTTAAGTGGGCTTGGGGCTCGAAAAAAACAGAGTCCAGCCTATCCCACCCAGTCTTAACTTCGGCCCTATCTAGCCCATTGTTAAGTGGGTCGCGAAAAAAACAGAGTCCAGCCTATGTCGCCCATTGTTAAGTGGGCTTGGGGCTCGAAAAAAACAGAGTCCAGCCTATCCCACCCAGTCTTAACTTCGGCCCTATATAGCCCATTGTTAAGTGGGTCGCGAAAAAAACAGAGTCCAGCCTATCCCACCCAGTCTTAACTTCAGCCCTATCTCGCCCATTGTTAAGTGGGTCGCGAAAAAAACAGAGTCCAGCCTATGTCTCCCATTGTTAAGTGGGCCTGGGGCTAGAAAAAAACAGAGTCCAGCCTATCCCACCCAGTCTTATCTTCGGCCCTATCTAGCCCATTGTTAAGTGGGTCGCGAAAAAAACAGAGTCCAGCCTATGTCTCCCATTGTTAAGTGGGCTTGGGGCTCGAAAAAAACAGAGTCCAGCCTATCCCACCCAGTCTTAACTTCGGCCCTATCTCGCCCATTGTTAAGTGGGTCGCGAAAAAAATAGAGTCCAGCCAATGTCGCCCATTGTTAAGTGGGCTTAGGGCTCGAAAAAAACAGAGTCCAGCCAATGTCTCCCATTGTTAAGTGGGCTTGGGGCTCGAAAAAAACAGAGTCCAGCCTATCCCACCCAGTCTTAACTTCGGCCCTATCTAGCCCATTGTTAAGTGGGTCGCGAAAAAAACAGAGTCCAGCCTATGTCTCCCATTGTTAAGTGGGCTTGGGGCTCGAAAAAAACAGAGTCCAGCCTATCCCACCCAGTCTTAACTTCGGCCCTATCTAGCCCATTGTTAAGTGGGTCGCGAAAAAAACAGAGTCCAGCCTATGTCTCCCATTGTTAAGTGGGCTTGGGGCTCGAAAAAAACAGAGTCCAGCCTATCCCACCCTGTCTTAACTTCGGCCCTATCTCGCCCATTGTTAAGTGGGTCGCGAAAAAAACAGAGTCCAGCCTATGTCGCACATTGTTAAGTGGGCTTGGGGCTCGAAAAAAACAGAGTCCAGCCTATCCCACCCAGTCTTAACTTCGGCCCTATCTCGCCCATTGTTAAGTGGGTCGCGAAAAAAATAGAGTCCAGCCTATGTCTCCCATTGTTAAGTGGGCTTGGGGCTCGAAAAAAACAGAGTCCAGCCTATCCCACCCAGTCTTAACTTCGGCCCTATCTAGCCCATTGTTAAGTGGGTCGCGAAAAAAACAGAGTCCAGCCTATGTCTCCCATTGTTAAGTGGGCTTGGGGCTCGAAAAAAACAGAGTCCAGCCTATCCCACCCAGTCATAACTTCGGCCCTATCTAGCCCATTGTTAAGTGGGTCGCGAAAAAAACAGAGTCCAGCCTATGTCTCCCATTGTTAAGTGGGCTTGGGGCTCGAAAAAAACAGAGTCCAGCCTATCCCACCCAGTCTTAACTTCGGCCCTATCTCGCCCATTGTTAAGTGGGTCGCGAAAAAAACAGAGTCCAGCCTATGTCTCCCATTGTTAAGTGGGCTTGGGGCTCGAAAAAAACAGAGTCCAGCCTATCCCACCCAGTCTTAACTTCGGCCCTATCTCGCCCATTGTTAAGTGGGTCGCGAAAAAAACAGAGTCCAGCCTATGTCTCCCATTGTTAAGTGGGCTTGGGGCTAGAAAAAAACAGAGTCCAGCCTATCCCACCCAGTCTTAACTTCGGCCCTATCTCGCCCATTGTTAAGTGGGTCGCGAAAAAAACAGAGTCCAGCCTATGTCTCCCATTGTTAAGTGGGCTTGGGGCTAGAAAAAAACAGAGTCCAGCCTATCCCACCCAGTCTTAACTTCGGCAATATCTCGCCCATTGTTAAGTGGGTCGCGAAAAAAACAGAGTCCAGCCTATGTCTCCCATTGTTAAGTGGGCTTGGGGCTCGAAAAAAACAGAGTCCAGCCCATCCCACCCAGTCTTAACTTCGGCCCTATCTAGCCCATTGTTAAGTGGGTCGCGAAAAAAACAGAGTCCAGCCTATGTCGCCCATTGTTAAGTGGGCTTGGGGCTCGAAAAAAACAGAGTCCAGCCTATCCCACCCAGTCTTAACTTCGGCCCTATCTAGCCCATTGTTAAGTGGGTCGCGAAAAAAACAGAGTCCAGCCTATGTCTCCCATTGTTAAGTGGGCTTGGGGCTCGAAAAAAACAGAGTCCAGCCTATCCCACCCAGTCTTAACTTCGGCCCTATCTAGCCCATTGTTAAGTGGGTCGCGATAAAAACAGCCTATCCCACCCAGTCTTAACTTCGGCCCTATCTAGCCCATTGTTAAGTGGGTCGCGATAAAAACAGCCTATCCCACCCAGTCTTAACTTCGGCCCTATCTAGCCCATTGTTAAGTGGGTCGCGAAAAAAACAGAGTCCAGCCTATGTCTCCCATTGTTAAGTGGGCTTGGGGCTCGAAAAAAACAGAGTCCAGCCTATCCCACCCAGTCTTAACTTCGGCCCTATCTCGCCCATTGTTGAGTGGGTCGCGAAAAAAACAGAGTCCAGCCTATGTCGCCCATTGTTAAGTGGGCTTGGGGCTCGAAAAAAACAGAGTCCAGCCTATCCCACCCAGTCTTAACTTCGGCCCTATCTCGCCCATTGTTAAGTGGGTCGCGAAAAAAACAGAGTCCAGCCTATGTCTCCCATTGTTAAGTGGGCTTGGGGCTAGAAAAAAACAGAGTCCAGCCTATCCCACCCAGTCTTAACTTCGGCCCTATCTCGCCCATTGTTAAGTGGGTCGCGAAAAAAACAGAGTCCAGCCTATGTCTCCCATTGTTAAGTGGGCTTGGGGCTAGAAAAAAACAGAGTCCAGCCTATCCCACCCAGTCTTAACTTCGGCAATATCTCGCCCATTGTTAAGTGGGTCGCGAAAAAAACAGAGTCCAGCCTATGTCGCCCATTGTTAAGTGGGCTTGGGGCTCGAAAAAAACAGAGTCCAGCCTATCCCACCCAGTCTTAACTTCGGCCCTATCTAGCCCATTGTTAAGTGGGTCGCGAAAAAAACAGAGTCCAGCCTATGTCTCCCATTGTTAAGTGGGCTTGGGGCTCGAAAAAAACAGAGTCCAGCCTATCCCACCCAGTCTTAACTTCGGCCCTATCTAGCCCATTGTTAAGTGGGTCGCGATAAAAACAGCCTATCCCACCCAGTCTTAACTTCGGCCCTATCTAGCCCATTGTTAAGTGGGTCGCGATAAAAACAGCCTATCCCACCCAGTCTTAACTTCGGCCCTATCTAGCCCATTGTTAAGTGGGTCGCGAAAAAAACAGAGTCCAGCCTATGTCTCCCATTGTTAAGTGGGCTTGGGGCTCGAAAAAAACAGAGTCCAGCCTATCCCACCCAGTCTTAACTTCGGCCCTATCTCGCCCATTGTTGAGTGGGTCGCGAAAAAAACAGAGTCCAGCCTATGTCGCCCATTGTTAAGTGGGCTTGGGGCTCGAAAAAAACAGAGTCCAGCCTATCCCACCCAGTCTTAACTTCGGCCCTATCTCGCCCATTGTTAAGTGGGTCGCGAAAAAAACAGAGTCCAGCCTATGTCTCCCATTGTTAAGTGGGCTTGGGGCTAGAAAAAAACAGAGTCCAGCCTATCCCACCCAGTCTTAACTTCGGCCCTATCTCGCCCATTGTTAAGTGGGTCGCGAAAAAAACAGAGTCCAGCCTATGTCTCCCATTGTTAAGTGGGCTTGGGGCTAGAAAAAAACAGAGTCCAGCCTATCCCACCCAGTCTTAACTTCGGCAATATCTCGCCCATTGTTAAGTGGGTCGCGAAAAAAACAGAGTCCAGCCTATGTCTCCCATTGTTAAGTGGGCTTGGGGCTCGAAAAAAACAGAGTCCAGCCCATCCCACCCAGTCTTAACTTCGGCCCTTTGTAGCCCATTGTTAAGTGGGTCGCGAAAAAAACAGAGTCCAGCCTATGTCGCCCATTGTTAAGTGGGCTTGGGGCTCGAAAAAAACAGAGTCCAGCCTATCCCACCCAGTCTTAACTTCGGCCCTATCTAGCCCATTGTTAAGTGGGTCGCGAAAAAAACAGAGTCCAGCCTATGTCTCCCATTGTTAAGTGGGCTTGGGGCTCGAAAAAAACAGAGTCCAGCCTATCCCACCCAGTCTTAACTTCGGCCCTATCTAGCCCATTGTTAAGTGGGTCGCGATAAAAACAGCCTATCCCACCCAGTCTTAACTTCGGCCCTATCTAGCCCATTGTTAAGTGGGTCGCGATAAAAACAGCCTATCCCACCCAGTCTTAACTTCGGCCCTATCTAGCCCATTGTTAAGTGGGTCGCGAAAAAAACAGAGTCCAGCCTATGTCTCCCATTGTTAAGTGGCCTTGGGGCTCGAAAAAAACAGAGTCCAGCCTATCCCACCCAGTCTTAACTTCGGCCCTATCTCGCCCATTGTTAAGTGGGTCGCGAAAAAAACAGAGTCCAGCCTATGTCGCCCATTGTTAAGTGGGCTTGGGGCTCGAAAAAAACAAGAGTCCAGCCTATCCCACCCAGTCTTAACTTCGGCCCTATATAGCCCATTGTTAAGTGGGTCGCGAAAAAAACAGAGTCCAGCCTATCCCACCCAGTCTTAACTTCAGCCCTATCTCGCCCATTGTTAAGTGGGTCGCGAAAAAAACAGAGTCCAGCCTATGTCTCCCATTGTTAAGTGGGCCTGGGGCTAGAAAAAAACAGAGTCCAGCCTATCCCACCCAGTCTTATCTTCGGCCCTATCTAGCCCATTGTTAAGTGGGTCGCGAAAAAAACAGAGTCCAGCCTATGTCTCCCATTGTTAAGTGGGCTTGGCGCTCGAAAAAAACAGAGTCCAGCCTATCCCACCCAGTCTTAACTTCGGCCCTATCTCGCCCATTGTTAAGTGGGTCGCGAAAAAAACAGAGTCCAGCCTATGTCGCCCATTGTTAAGTGGGCTTGGGGCTCGAAAAAAACAGAGTCCAGCCTATCCCACCCAGTCTTAACTTCGGCCCTATCTCGCCCATTGTTAAGTGGGTCGCGAAAAAAACAGAGTCCAGCCTATGTCTCCCATTGTTAAGTGGGCTTGGGGCTAGAAAAAAACAGAGTCCAGCCTATCCCACCCAGTCTTAACTTCGGCCCTATCTCGCCCATTGTTAAGTGGGTCGCGAAAAAAACAGAGTCCAGCCTATGTCTCCCATTGTTAAGTGGGCTTGGGGCTAGAAAAAAACAGAGTCCAGCCTATCCCACCCAGTCTTAACTTCGGCAATATCTCGCCCATTGTTAAGTGGGTCGCGAAAAAAACAGAGTCCAGCCTATGTCTCCCATTGTTAAGTGGGCTTGGGGCTCGAAAAAAACAGAGTCCAGCCCATCCCACCCAGTCTTAACTTCGGCCCTATCTAGCCCATTGTTAAGTGGGTCGCGAAAAAAACAGAGTCCAGCCTATGTCGCCCATTGTTAAGTGGGCTTGGGGCTCGAAAAAAACAGAGTCCAGCCTATCCCACCCAGTCTTAACTTCGGCCCTATCTAGCCCATTGTTAAGTGGGTCGCGAAAAAAACAGAGTCCAGCCTATGTCTCCCATTGTTAAGTGGGCTTGGGGCTCGAAAAAAACAGAGTCCAGCCCATCCCACCCAGTCTTAACTTCGGCCCTATGTAGCCCATTGTTAAGTGGGTCGCGAAAAAAACAGAGTCCAGCCTATGTCGCCCATTGTTAAGTGGGCTTGGGGCTCGAAAAAAACAGAGTCCAGCCTATCCCACCCAGTCTTAACTTCGGCCCTATCTAGCCCATTGTTAAGTGGGTCGCGAAAAAAACAGAGTCCAGCCTATGTCTCCCATTGTTAAGTGGGCTTGGGGCTCGAAAAAAACAGAGTCCAGCCTATCCCACCCAGTCTTAACTTCGGCCCTATCTAGCCCATTGTTAAGTGGGTCGCGATAAAAACAGCCTATCCCACCCAGTCTTAACTTCGGCCCTATCTAGCCCATTGTTAAGTGGGTCGCGATAAAAACAGCCTATCCCACCCAGTCTTAACTTCGGCCCTATCTAGCCCATTGTTAAGTGGGTCGCGAAAAAAACAGAGTCCAGCCTATGTCTCCCATTGTTAAGTGGCCTTGGGGCTCGAAAAAAACAGAGTCCAGCCTATCCCACCCAGTCTTAACTTCGGCCCTATCTCGCCCATTGTTAAGTGGGTCGCGAAAAAAACAGAGTCCAGCCTATGTCGCCCATTGTTAAGTGGGCTTGGGGCTCGAAAAAAACAAGAGTCCAGCCTATCCCACCCAGTCTTAACTTCGGCCCTATATAGCCCATTGTTAAGTGGGTCGCGAAAAAAACAGAGTCCAGCCTATCCCACCCAGTCTTAACTTCAGCCCTATCTCGCCCATTGTTAAGTGGGTCGCGAAAAAAACAGAGTCCAGCCTATGTCTCCCATTGTTAAGTGGGCTTGGCGCTCGAAAAAAACAGAGTCCAGCCTATCCCACCCAGTCTTAACTTCGGCCCTATCTCGCCCATTGTTAAGTGGGTCGCGAAAAAAACAGAGTCCAGCCAATGTCGCTCATTGTTAAGTGGGCTTGGGGCTCGAAAAAAACAGAGTCCAGCCTATCCCACCCAGTCTTAACTTCGGCCCTATCTCGCCCATTGTTAAGTGGGTCGCGAAAAAAACAGAGTCCAGCCTATGTCTCCCATTGTTAAGTGGGCTTGGGGCTCGAAAAAAACAGAGTCCAGCCTATCCCACCCAGTCTTAACTTCGGCCCTATCTCGCCCATTGTTAAGTGGGTCGCGAAAAAAACAGAGTCCAGCCTATGTCTCCCATTGTTAAGTGGGCTTGGGGCTAGAAAAAAACAGAGTCCAGCCTATCCCACCCAGTCTTAACTTCGGCCCTATCTCGCCCATTGTTAAGTGGGTCGCGAAAAAAACAGAGTCCAGCCTATGTCTCCCATTGTTAAGTGGGCTTGGGGCTCGAAAAAAACAGAGTCCAGCCTATCCCACCCAGTCTTAACTTCGGCCCTATCTAGCCCATTGTTAAGTGGGTCGCGATAAAAACAGCCTATCCCACCCAGTCTTAACTTCGGCCCTATCTAGCCCATTGTTAAGTGGGTCGCGATAAAAACAGCCTATCCCACCCAGTCTTAACTTCGGCCCTATCTAGCCCATTGTTAAGTGGGTCGCGAAAAAAACAGAGTCCAGCCTATGTCTCCCATTGTTAAGTGGCCTTGGGGCTCGAACAAAACAGAGTCCAGCCTATCCCACCCAGTCTTAACTTCGGCCCTATCTCGCCCATTGTTAAGTGGGTCGCGAAAAAAACAGAGTCCAGCCTATGTCGCCCATTGTTAAGTGGGCTTGGGGCTCGAAAAAAACAAGAGTCCAGCCTATCCCACCCAGTCTTAACTTCGGCCCTATATAGCCCATTGTTAAGTGGGTCGCGAAAAAAACAGAGTCCAGCCTATCCCACCCAGTCTTAACTTCAGCCCTATCTCGCCCATTGTTAAGTGGGTCGCGAAAAAAACAGAGTCCAGCCTATGTCTCCCATTGTTAAGTGGGCCTGGGGCTAGAAAAAAACAGAGTCCAGCCTATCCCACCCAGTCTTATCTTCGGCCCTATCTAGCCCATTGTTAAGTGGGTCGCGAAAAAAACAGAGTCCAGCCTATGTCTCCCATTGTTAAGTGGGCTTGGCGCTCGAAAAAAACAGAGTCCAGCCTATCCCACCCAGTCTTAACTTCGGCCCTATCTCGCCCATTGTTAAGTGGGTCGCGAAAAAAACAGAGTCCAGCCAATGTCGCTCATTGTTAAGTGGGCTTGGGGCTCGAAAAAAACAGAGTCCAGCCTATCCCACCCAGTCTTAACTTCGGCCCTATCTCGCCCATTGTTAAGTGGGTCGCGAAAAAAACAGAGTCCAGCCTATGTCTCCCATTGTTAAGTGGGCTTGGGGCTCGAAAAAAACAGAGTCCAGCCTATCCCACCCAGTCTTAACTTCGGCCCTATCTCGCCCATTGTTAAGTGGGTCGCGAAAAAAACAGAGTCCAGCCTATGTCGCCCATTGTTAAGTGGGCTTGGGGCTCGAAAAAAACAGAGTCCAGCCTATCCCACCCAGTCTTAACTTCGGCCCTATCTCGCCCATTGTTAAGTGGGTCGCGAAAAAAACAGAGTCCAGCCTATGTCTCCCATTGTTAAGTGGGCTTGGGGCTAGAAAAAAACAGAGTCCAGCCTATCCCACCCAGTCTTAACTTCGGCCCTATCTCGCCCATTGTTAAGTGGGTCGCGAAAAAAACAGAGTCCAGCCTATGTCTCCCATTGTTAAGTGGGCTTGGGGCTAGAAAAAAACAGAGTCCAGCCTATCCCACCCAGTCTTAACTTCGGCAATATCTCGCCCATTGTTAAGTGGGTCGCGAAAAAAACAGAGTCCAGCCTATGTCTCCCATTGTTAAGTGGGCTTGGGGCTCGAAAAAAACAGAGTCCAGCCCATCCCACCCAGTCTTAACTTCGGCCCTATCTAGCCCATTGTTGAGTGGGTCGCGAAAAAAACAGAGTCCAGCCTATGTCGCCCATTGTTAAGTGGGCTTGGGGCTCGAAAAAAACAGAGTCCAGCCTATCCCACCCAGTCTTAACTTCGGCCCTATCTAGCCCATTGTTAAGTGGGTCGCGAAAAAAACAGAGTCCAGCCTATGTCTCCCATTGTTAAGTGGGCCTGGGGCTAGAAAAAAACAGAGTCCAGCCTATCCCACCCAGTCTTATCTTCGGCCCTATCTAGCCCATTGTTAAGTGGGTCGCGAAAAAAACAGAGTCCAGCCTATGTCTCCCATTGTTAAGTGGGCTTGGGGCTCGAAAAAAACAGAGTCCAGCCTATCCCACCCAGTCTTAACTTCGGCCGTATCTCGCCCATTGTTAAGTGGGTCGCGAAAAAAACAGAGTCCAGCCAATGTCGCCCATTGTTAAGTGGGCTTGGGGCTCGAAAAAAACAGAGTCCAGCCAATGTCTCCCATTGTTAAGTGGGCTTGGGGCTCGAAAAAAACAGAGTCCAGCCTATCCCACCCAGTCTTAACTTCGGCCCTATCTAGCCCATTGTTAAGTGGGTCGCGAAAAAAACAGAGTCCAGCCTATGTCTCCCATTGTTAAGTGGGCTTGGGGCTCGAAAAAAACAGAGTCCAGCCTATCCCACCCAGTCTTAACTTCGGCCCTATCTCGCCCATTGTTAAGTGGGTCGCGAAAAAACAGAGTCCAGCCTATGTCGCCCATTGTTAAGTGGGCTTGGGGCTCGAAAAAAACAGAGTCCAGCCTATCCCACCCAGTCTTAACTTCGGCCCTATCTCGCCCATTGTTAAGTGGGTCGCGAAAAAAACAGAGTCCAGCCTATGTCTCCCATTGTTAAGTGGGCTTGGGGCTCGAAAAAAACAGAGTCCAGCCTATCCCACCCAGTCTTAACTTCGGCCCTATCTCGCCCATTGTTAAGTGGGTCGCGAAAAAAACAGAGTCCAGCCTATGTCGCCCATTGTTAAGTGGGCTTGGGGCTCGAAAAAAACAGAGTCCAGCCTATCCCACCCAGTCTTAACTTCGGCCCTATCTCGCCCATTGTTAAGTGGGTCGCGAAAAAAACAGAGTCCAGCCTATGTCTCCCATTGTTAAGTGGGCTTGGGGCTAGAAAAAAACAGAGTCCAGCCTATCCCACCCAGTCTTAACTTCGGCCCTATCTCGCCCATTGTTAAGTGGGTCGCGAAAAAAACAGAGTCCAGCCTATGTCTCCCATTGTTAAGTGGGCTTGGGGCTCGAAAAAAACAGAGTCCAGCCTATCCCACCCAGTCTTAACTTCGGCCCTATCTAGCCCATTGTTAAGTGGGTCGCGATAAAAACAGCCTATCCCACCCAGTCTTAACTTCGGCCCTATCTAGCCCATTGTTAAGTGGGTCGCGAAAAAAACAGAGTCCAGCCTATGTCTCCCATTGTTAAGTGGCCTTGGGGCTCGAACAAAACAGAGTCCAGCCTATCCCACCCAGTCTTAACTTCGGCCCTATCTCGCCCATTGTTAAGTGGGTCGCGAAAAAAACAGAGTCCAGCCTATGTCGCCCATTGTTAAGTGGGCTTGGGGCTCGAAAAAAACAAGAGTCCAGCCTATCCCACCCAGTCTTAACTTCGGCCCTATATAGCCCATTGTTAAGTGGGTCGCGAAAAAAACAGAGTCCAGCCTATCCCACCCAGTCTTAACTTCAGCCCTATCTCGCCCATTGTTAAGTGGGTCGCGAAAAAAACAGAGTCCAGCCTATGTCTCCCATTGTTAAGTGGGCCTGGGGCTAGAAAAAAACAGAGTCCAGCCTATCCCACCCAGTCTTATCTTCGGCCCTATCTAGCCCATTGTTAAGTGGGTCGCGAAAAAAACAGAGTCCAGCCTATGTCTCCCATTGTTAAGTGGGCTTGGCGCTCGAAAAAAACAGAGTCCAGCCTATCCCACCCAGTCTTAACTTCGGCCCTATCTCGCCCATTGTTAAGTGGGTCGCGAAAAAAACAGAGTCCAGCCAATGTCGCTCATTGTTAAGTGGGCTTGGGGCTCGAAAAAAACAGAGTCCAGCCTATCCCACCCAGTCTTAACTTCGGCCCTATCTCGCCCATTGTTAAGTGGGTCGCGAAAAAAACAGAGTCCAGCCTATGTCTCCCATTGTTAAGTGGGCTTGGGGCTCGAAAAAAACAGAGTCCAGCCTATCCCACCCAGTCTTAACTTCGGCCCTATCTCGCCCATTGTTAAGTGGGTCGCGAAAAAAACAGAGTCCAGCCTATGTCGCCCATTGTTAAGTGGGCTTGGGGCTCGAAAAAAACAGAGTCCAGCCTATCCCACCCAGTCTTAACTTCGGCCCTATCTCGCCCATTGTTAAGTGGGTCGCGAAAAAAACAGAGTCCAGCCTATGTCTCCCATTGTTAAGTGGGCTTGGGGCTAGAAAAAAACAGAGTCCAGCCTATCCCACCCAGTCTTAACTTCGGCCCTATCTCGCCCATTGTTAAGTGGGTCGCGAAAAAAACAGAGTCCAGCCTATGTCTCCCATTGTTAAGTGGGCTTGGGGCTAGAAAAAAACAGAGTCCAGCCTATCCCACCCAGTCTTAACTTCGGCAATATCTCGCCCATTGTTAAGTGGGTCGCGAAAAAAACAGAGTCCAGCCAATGTCTCCCATTGTTAAGTGGGCTTGGGGCTCGAAAAAAACAGAGTCCAGCCCATCCCACCCAGTCTTAACTTCGGCCCTATCTAGCCCATTGTTGAGTGGGTCGCGAAAAAAACAGAGTCCAGCCTATGTCGCCCATTGTTAAGTGGGCTTGGGGCTCGAAAAAAACAGAGTCCAGCCTATCCCACCCAGTCTTAACTTCGGCCCTATCTAGCCCATTGTTAAGTGGGTCGCGAAAAAAACAGAGTCCAGCCTATGTCTCCCATTGTTAAGTGGGCCTGGGGCTAGAAAAAAACAGAGTCCAGCCTATCCCACCCAGTCTTATCTTCGGCCCTATCTAGCCCATTGTTAAGTGGGTCGCGAAAAAAACAGAGTCCAGCCTATGTCTCCCATTGTTAAGTGGGCTTGGGGCTCGAAAAAAACAGAGTCCAGCCTATCCCACCCAGTCTTAACTTCGGCCGTATCTCGCCCATTGTTAAGTGGGTCGCGAAAAAAACAGAGTCCAGCCAATGTCGCCCATTGTTAAGTGGGCTTGGGGCTCGAAAAAAACAGAGTCCAGCCAATGTCTCCCATTGTTAAGTGGGCTTGGGGCTCGAAAAAAACAGAGTCCAGCCTATCCCACCCAGTCTTAACTTCGGCCCTATCTAGCCCATTGTTAAGTGGGTCGCGAAAAAAACAGAGTCCAGCCTATGTCTCCCATTGTTAAGTGGGCTTGGGGCTCGAAAAAAACAGAGTCCAGCCTATCCCACCCAGTCTTAACTTCGGCCCTATCTCGCCCATTGTTAAGTGGGTCGCGAAAAAACAGAGTCCAGCCTATGTCTCCCATTGTTAAGTGGGCTTGGGGCTTGAAAAAAACAGAGTCCAGCCTATCCCACCCTGTCTTAACTTCGGCCCTATCTCGCCCATTGTTAAGTGGGTCGCGAAAAAAACAGAGTCCAGCCTATGTCGCCCATTGTTAAGTGGGCTTGGGGCTCGAAAAAAACAGAGTCCAGCCTATCCCACCCAGTCTTAACTTCGGCCCTATCTCGCCCATTGTTAAGTGGGTCGCGAAAAAAACAGAGTCCAGCCTATCCCACCCAGTCTTAACTTCGGCCCTATCTCGCCCATTGTTAAGTGGGTCGCGAAAAAAATAGAGTCCAGCCTATGTCTCCCATTGTTAAGTGGGCTTGGGGCTCGAAAAAAACAGAGTCCAGCCAATGTCTCCCATTGTTAAGTGGGCTTGGGGCTCGAAAAAAACAGAGTCCAGCCTATCCCACCCAGTCTTAACTTCGGCCCTATCTAGCCCATTGTTAAGTGGGTCGCGAAAAAAACAGAGTCCAGCCTATGTCTCCCATTGTTAAGTGGGCTTGGGGCTCGAAAAAAACAGAGTCCAGCCTATCCCACCCAGTCTTAACTTCGGCTCTATCTCGCCCATTGTTAAGTGGGTCGCGAAAAAAACAGAGTCCAGCCTATGTCTCCCATTGTTAAGTGGGCTTGGGGCTCGAAAAAAACAGAGTCCAGCCTATCCCACCCAGTCTTAACTTCGGCCCTATCTCGCCCATTGTTAAGTGGGTCGCGAAAAAAACAGAGTCCAGCCTATGTCGCCCATTGTTAAGTGGGCTTGGGGCTCGAAAAAAACAGAGTCCAGCCTATCCCACCCAGTCTTAACTTCGGCCCTATCTCGCCCATTGTTAAGTGGGTCGCGAAAAAAACAGAGTCCAGCCTATGTCTCCCATTGTTAAGTGGGCTTGGGGCTAGAAAAAAACAGAGTCCAGCCTATCCCACCCAGTCTTAACTTCGGCCCTATCTCGCCCATTGTTAAGTGGGTCGCGAAAAAAACAGAGTCCAGCCTATGTCTCCCATTGTTAAGTGGGCTTGGGGCTAGAAAAAAACAGAGTCCAGCCTATCCCACCCAGTCTTAACTTCGGCAATATCTCGCCCATTGTTAAGTGGGTCGCGAAAAAAACAGAGTCCAGCCTATGTCTCCCATTGTTAAGTGGGCTTGGGGCTCGAAAAAAACAGAGTCCAGCCAATGTCTCCCATTGTTAAGTGGGCTTGGGGCTCGAAAAAAACAGAGTCCAGCCTATCCCACCCAGTCTTAACTTCGGCCCTATCTCGCCCATTGTTAAGTGGGTCGCGAAAAAAACAGAGTCCAGCCTATGTCGCCCATTGTTAAGTGGGCTTGGGGCTCGAAAAAAACAGAGTCCAGCCTATCCCACCCAGTCTTAACTTCGGCCCTATATAGCCCATTGTTAAGTGGGTCGCGAAAAAAACAGAGTCCAGCCTATCCCACCCAGTCTTAACTTCAGCCCTATCTCGCCCATTGTTAAGTGGGTCGCGAAAAAAACAGAGTCCAGCCTATGTCTCCCATTGTTAAGTGGGCCTGGGGCTAGAAAAAAACAGAGTCCAGCCTATCCCACCCAGTCTTATCTTCGGCCCTATCTAGCCCATTGTTAAGTGGGTCGCGAAAAAAACAGAGTCCAGCCTATGTCTCCCATTGTTAAGTGGGCTTGGCGCTCGAAAAAAACAGAGTCCAGCCTATCCCACCCAGTCTTAACTTCGGCCCTATCTCGCCCATTGTTAAGTGGGTCGCGAAAAAAACAGAGTCCAGCCAATGTCGCTCATTGTTAAGTGGGCTTGGGGCTCGAAAAAAACAGAGTCCAGCCAATGTCTCCCATTGTTAAGTGGGCTTGGGGCTCGAAAAAAACAGAGTCCAGCCTATCCCACCCAGTCTTAACTTCGGCCCTATCTAGCCCATTGTTAAGTGGGTCGCGAAAAAAACAGAGTCCAGCCTATGTCTCCCATTGTTAAGTGGGCTTGGGGCTCGAAAAAAACAGAGTCCAGCCTATCCCACCCAGTCTTAACTTCGGCCCTATCTCGCCCATTGTTAAGTGGGTCGCGAAAAAAACAGAGTCCAGCCTATGTCTCCCATTGTTAAGTGGGCTTGGGGCTCGAAAAAAACAGAGTCCAGCCTATCCCACCCAGTCTTAACTTCGGCCCTATCTTGCCCATTGTTAAGTGGGTCGCGAAAAAAACAGAGTCCAGCCTATGTCGCCCATTGTTAAGTGGGCTTGGGGCTCGAAAAAAACAGAGTCCAGCCTATCCCACCCAGTCTTAACTTCGGCCCTATCTCGCCCATTGTTAAGTGGGTCGCGAAAAAAACAGAGTCCAGCCTATGTCTCCCATTGTTAAGTGGGCTTGGGGCTAGAAAAAAACAGAGTCCAGCCTATCCCACCCAGTCTTAACTTCGGCCCTATCTCGCCCATTGTTAAGTGGGTCGCGAAAAAAACAGAGTCCAGCCTATGTCTCCCATTGTTAAGTGGGCTTGGGGCTAGAAAAAAAACAGAGTCCAGCCTATCCCACCCAGTCTTAACTTCGGCAATATCTCGCCCATTGTTAAGTGGGTCGCGAAAAAAACAGAGTCCAGCCTATGTCTCCCATTGTTAAGTGGGCTTGGGGCTCGAAAAAAACAGAGTCCAGCCCAACCCACCCAGTCTTAACTTCGGCCCTATCTAGCCCATTGTTAAGTGGGTCGCGAAAAAAACAGAGTCCAGCCTATGTCGCCCATTGTTAAGTGGGCTTGGGGCTCGAAAAAAACAGAGTCCAGCCTATCCCACCCAGTCTTAACTTCGGCCCTATCTAGCCCATTGTTAAGTGGGTCGCGAAAAAAACAGAGTCCAGCCTATGTCTCCCATTGTTAAGTGGGCTTGGGGCTCGAAAAAAACAGAGTCCAGCCCATCCCACCCAGTCTTAACTTCGGCCCTATCTAGCCCATTGTTAAGTGGGTCGCGAAAAAAACAGAGTCCAGCCTATGTCGCCCATTGTTAAGTGGGCTTGGGGCTCGAAAAAAACAGAGTCCAGCCTATCCCACCCAGTCTTAACTTCGGCCCTATCTAGCCCATTGTTAAGTGGGTCGCGAAAAAAACAGAGTCCAGCCTATGTCGCCCATTGTTAAGTGGGCTTGGGGCCCGAAAAAAACAGAGTCCAGCCTATCCCACCCAGTCTTAACTTCAGCCCTATCTCGCCCATTGTTAAGTGGGTCGCGAAAAAAACAGAGTCCAGCCTATGTCTCCCATTGTTAAGTGGGCTTGGGGCTCGAAAAAAACAGAGTCCAGCCTATCCCACCCAGTCTTAACTTCGGCCCTATCTAGCCCATTGTTAAGTGGGTCGCGATAAAAACAGCCTATCCCACCCAGTCTTAACTTCGGCCCTATCTAGCCCATTGTTAAGTGGGTCGCGAAAAAAACAGAGTCCAGTCTATGTCTCCCATTGTTAAGTGGGCTTGGGGCTCGAAAAAAACAGAGTCCAGCCTATCCCACCCAGTCTTAACTTCGGCCCTATCTCGCCCATTGTTAAGTGGGTCGCGAAAAAAACAGAGTCCAGCCTATGTCGCCCATTGTTAAGTGGGCTTGGGGCTCGAAAAAAACAGAGTCCAGCCTATCCCACCCAGTCTTAACTTCGGCCCTATATAGCCCATTGTTAAGTGGGTCGCGAAAAAAACAGAGTCCAGCCTATCCCACCCAGTCTTAACTTCAGCCCTATCTCGACCATTGTTAAGTGGGTCGCGAAAAAAACAGAGTCCAGCCTATGTCTCCCATTGTTAAGTGGGCCTGGGGCTAGAAAAAAACAGAGTCCAGCCTATCCCACCCAGTCTTATCTTCGGCCCTATCTAGCCCATTGTTAAGTGGGTCGCGAAAAAAACAGAGTCCAGCCTATGTCTCCCATTGTTAAGTGGGCTTGGGGCTCGAAAAAAACAGAGTCCAGCCAATGTCTCCCATTGTTAAGTGGGCTTGGGGCTCGAAAAAAACAGAGTCCAGCCTATCCCACCCAGTCTTAACTTCGGCCCTATCTAGCCCATTGTTAAGTGGGTCGCGAAAAAAACAGAGTCCAGCCTATGTCTCCCATTGTTAAGTGGGCTTGGGGCTCGAAAAAAACAGAGTCCAGCCTATCCCACCCAGTCTTAACTTCGGCCCTATCTCGCCCATTGTTAAGTGGGTCGCGAAAAAAACAGAGTCCAGCCTATGTCGCCCATTGTTAAGTGGGCTTGGGGCTAGAAAAAAACAGAGTCCAGCCTATCCCACCCAGTCTTAACTTCGGCCCTATCTCGCCCATTGTTAAGTGGGTCGCGAAAAAAACAGAGTCCAGCCTATGTCTCCCATTGTTAAGTGGGCTTGGGGCTAGAAAAAAACAGAGTCCAGCCTATCCCACCCAGTCTTAACTTCGGCAATATCTCGCCCATTGTTAAGTGGGTCGCGAAAAAAACAGAGTCCAGCCTATGTCTCCCATTGTTAAGTGGGCTTGGGGCTCGAAAAAAACAGAGTCCAGCCTATCCCACCCAGTCTTAACTTCGGCCCTATCTCGCCCATTGTTAAGTGGGTCGCGAAAAAAACAGAGTCCAGCCAATGTCGCCCATTGTTAAGTGGGCTTGGGGCTCGAAAAAAACAGAGTCCAGCCAATGTCTCCCATTGTTAAGTGGGCTTGGGGCTCGAAAAAAACAGAGTCCAGCCTATCCCACCCAGTCTTAACTTCGGCCCTATCTAGCCCATTGTTAAGTGGGTCGCGAAAAAAACAGAGTCCAGCCTATGTCGCCCATTGCTAAGTGGGCTTGGGGCTCGAAAAAAACAGAGTCCAGCCTATCCCACCCAGTCTTAACTTCGGCCCTATCTCGCCCATTGTTAAGTGGGTCGCGAAAAAAACAGAGTCCAGCCTATGTCGCCCATTGTTAAGTGGGCTTGGGGCTCGAAAAAAACAGAGTCCAGCCTATCCCACCCAGTCTTAACTTCGGCCCTATCTCGCCCATTGTTAAGTGGGTCGCGAAAAAAACAGAGTCCAGCCTATGTCTCCCATTGTTAAGTGGGCTTGGGGCTAGAAAAAAACAGAGTCCAGCCTATCCCACCCAGTCTTAACTTCGGCCCTATCTAGCCCATTGTTAAGTGGGTCGCGATAAAAACAGCCTATCCCACCCAGTCTTAACTTCGGCCCTATCTAGCCCATTGTTAAGTGGGTCGCGAAAAAAACAGAGTCCAGTCTATGTCTCCCATTGTTAAGTGGGCTTGGGGCTCGAAAAAAACAGAGTCCAGCCTATCCCACCCAGTCTTAACTTCGGCCCTATCTCGCCCATTGTTAAGTGGGTCGCGAAAAAAACAGAGTCCAGCCTATGTCGCCCATTGTTAAGTGGGCTTGGGGCTCGAAAAAAACAGAGTCCAGCCTATCCCACCCAGTCTTAACTTCGGCCCTATATAGCCCATTGTTAAGTGGGTCGCGAAAAAAACAGAGTCCAGCCTATCCCACCCAGTCTTAACTTCAGCCCTATCTCGACCATTGTTAAGTGGGTCGCGAAAAAAACAGAGTCCAGCCTATGTCTCCCATTGTTAAGTGGGCCTGGGGCTAGAAAAAAACAGAGTCCAGCCTATCCCACCCAGTCTTATCTTCGGCCCTATCTAGCCCATTGTTAAGTGGGTCGCGAAAAAAACAGAGTCCAGCCTATGTCTCCCATTGTTAAGTGGGCTTGGGGCTCGAAAAAAACAGAGTCCAGCCAATGTCTCCCATTGTTAAGTGGGCTTGGGGCTCGAAAAAAACAGAGTCCAGCCTATCCCACCCAGTCTTAACTTCGGCCCTATCTAGCCCATTGTTAAGTGGGTCGCGAAAAAAACAGAGTCCAGCCTATGTCTCCCATTGTTAAGTGGGCTTGGGGCTCGAAAAAAACAGAGTCCAGCCTATCCCACCCAGTCTTAACTTCGGCCCTATCTCGCCCATTGTTAAGTGGGTCGCGAAAAAAACAGAGTCCAGCCTATGTCGCCCATTGTTAAGTGGGCTTGGGGCTAGAAAAAAACAGAGTCCAGCCTATCCCACCCAGTCTTAACTTCGGCCCTATCTCGCCCATTGTTAAGTGGGTCGCGAAAAAAACAGAGTCCAGCCTATGTCTCCCATTGTTAAGTGGGCTTGGGGCTAGAAAAAAACAGAGTCCAGCCTATCCCACCCAGTCTTAACTTCGGCAATATCTCGCCCATTGTTAAGTGGGTCGCGAAAAAAACAGAGTCCAGCCTATGTCTCCCATTGTTAAGTGGGCTTGGGGCTCGAAAAAAACAGAGTCCAGCCTATCCCACCCAGTCTTAACTTCGGCCCTATCTCGCCCATTGTTAAGTGGGTCGCGAAAAAAACAGAGTCCAGCCAATGTCGCCCATTGTTAAGTGGGCTTGGGGCTCGAAAAAAACAGAGTCCAGCCAATGTCTCCCATTGTTAAGTGGGCTTGGGGCTCGAAAAAAACAGAGTCCAGCCTATCCCACCCAGTCTTAACTTCGGCCCTATCTAGCCCATTGTTAAGTGGGTCGCGAAAAAAACAGAGTCCAGCCTATGTCGCCCATTGCTAAGTGGGCTTGGGGCTCGAAAAAAACAGAGTCCAGCCTATCCCACCCAGTCTTAACTTCGGCCCTATCTCGCCCATTGTTAAGTGGGTCGCGAAAAAAACAGAGTCCAGCCTATGTCGCCCATTGTTAAGTGGGCTTGGGGCTCGAAAAAAACAGAGTCCAGCCTATCCCACCCAGTCTTAACTTCGGCCCTATCTCGCCCATTGTTAAGTGGGTCGCGAAAAAAACAGAGTCCAGCCTATGTCTCCCATTGTTAAGTGGGCTTGGGGCTAGAAAAAAACAGAGTCCAGCCTATCCCACCCAGTCTTAACTTCGGCCCTATCTCGCCCATTGTTAAGTGGGTCGCGAAAAAAACAGAGTCCAGCCTATGTCTCCCATTGTTAAGTGGGCTTGGGGCTAGAAAAAAACAGAGTCCAGCCTATCCCACCCAGTCTTAACTTCGGCAATATCTCGCCCATTGTTAAGTGGGTCGCGAAAAAAACAGAGTCCAGCCTATGTCTCCCATTGTTAAGTGGGCTTGGGGCTCGAAAAAAACAGAGTCCAGCCCATCCCACCCAGTCTTAACTTCGGCCCTATCTAGCCCATTGTTAAGTGGGTCGCGAAAAAAACAGAGTCCAGCCTATGTCGCCCATTGTTAAGTGGGCTTGGGGCTCGAAAAAAACAGAGTCCAGCCTATCCCACCCAGTCTTAACTTCGGCCCTATCTAGCCCATTGTTAAGTGGGTCGCGAAAAAAACAGAGTCCAGCCTATGTCGCCCATTGTTAAGTGGGCTTGGGGCCCGAAAAAAACAGAGTCCAGCCTATCCCACCCAGTCTTAACTTCGGCCCTATCTCGCCCATTGTTAAGTGGGTCGCGAAAAAAACAGAGTCCAGCCTATGTCGCCCATTGTTAAGTGGGCTTGGGGCTCGAAAAAAACAGAGTCCAGCCTATCCCACCCAGTCTTAACTTCGGCCCTATCTAGCCCATTGTTAAGTGGGTCGCGAAAAAAACAGAGTCCAGCCTATGTCGCCCATTGTTAAGTGGGCTTGGGGCTCGAAAAAAACAGAGTCCAGCCTATCCCACCCAGTCTTAACTTCGGCCCTATCTCGCCCATTGTTAAGTGGGTCGCGAAAAAAACAGAGTCCAGCCTATCCCACCCAGTCTTAACTTCGGCCCTATCTCGCCCATTGTTAAGTGGGTCGCGAAAAAAACAGAGTCCAGCCTATGTCTCCCATTGTTAAGTGGGCTTGGGGCTCGAAAAAAACAGAGTCCAGCCAATGTCTCCCATTGTTAAGTGGGCTTGGGGCTCGAAAAAAACAGAGTCCAGCCTATCCCACCCAGTCTTAACTTCGGCCCTATCTCGCCCATTGTTAAGTGGGTCGCGAAAAAAACAGAGTCCAGCCTATCCCACCCAGTCTTAACTTCGGCCCTATCTAGCCCATTGTTTAGTGGGTCGCGAAAAAAACAGAGTCCAGCCTATGTCTCCCATTGTTAAGTGGGCTTGGGGCTCGAAAAAAACAGAGTCCAGCCTATCCCACCCAGTCTTAACTTCGGACCTATCTCGCCCATTGTTAAGTGGGTCGCGAAAAAAACAGAGTCCAGCCTATGTCTCCCATTGTTAAGTGGGCTTGGGGCTCGAAAAAAACAGAGTCCAGCCTATGTCTCCCATTGTTAAGTGGGCTTGGGGCTCGAAAAAAACAGAGTCCAGCCTATCCCACCCAGTCTTAACTTCGGCCCTATCTTGCCCATTGTTAAGTGGGTCGCGAAAAAAACAGAGTCCAGCCTATGTCTCCCATTGTTAAGTGGGCTTGGGGCTCGAAAAAAACAGAGTCCAGCCTATCCCACCCAGTCTTAACTTCGGCCCTATCTCGCCCATTGTTAAGTGGGTCGCGAAAAAAACAGAGTCCAGCCTATCCCACCCAGTCTTAACTTCGGCCCTATCTCGCCCATTGTTAAGTGGGTCGCGAAAAAAACAGAGTCCAGCCTATGTCTCCCATTGTTAAGTGGGCTTGGGGCTAGAAAAAAACAGAGTCCAGCCCATCCCACCCAGTCTTAACTTCGGCCCTATCTAGCCCATTGTTAAGTGGGTCGCGAAAAAAACAGAGTCCAGCCTATGTCGCCCATTGTTAAGTGGGCTTGGGGCTCGAAAAAAACAGAGTCCAGCCTATCCCACCCAGTCTTAACTTCGGCCCTATCTAGCCCATTGTTAAGTGGGTCGCGAAAAAAACAGAGTCCAGCCTATGTCGCTCATTGTTAAGTGGGCTTGGGGCCCGAAAAAAACAGAGTCCAGCCTATCCCACCCAGTCTTAACTTCGGCCCTATCTCGCCCATTGTTAAGTGGGTCGCGAAACAAACAGAGTCCAGCCTATGTCGCCCATTGTTAAGTGGGCTTGGGGCTCGAAAAAAACAGAGTCCAGCCTATCCCACCCAGTCTTAACTTCGGCCCTATCTAGCCCATTGTTAAGTGGGTCGCGAAAAAAACAGAGTCCAGCCTATGTCGCCCATTGTTAAGTGGGCTTGGGGCTCGAAAAAAACAGAGTCCAGCCTATCCCACCCAGTCTTAACTTCGGCCCTATCTCGCCCATTGTTAAGTGGGTCGCGAAAAAAACAGAGTCCAGCCTATCCCACCCAGTCTTAACTTCGGCCCTATCTCGCCCATTGTTAAGTGGGTCGCGAAAAAAACAGAGTCCAGCCTATGTCTCCCATTGTTAAGTGGGCTTGGGGCTCGAAAAAAACAGAGTCCAGCCAATGTCTCCCATTGTTAAGTGGGCTTGGGCTCGAAAAAAACAGAGTCCAGCCTATCCCACCCAGTCTTAACTTCGGCCCTATCTAGCCCATTGTTAAGTGGGTGGCGAAAAAAACAGAGTTCAGCCTATGTCTCCCATTGTTAAGTGGGCTTGGGGCTAGAAAAAAAACAGAGTCCAGCCTATCTCACCCAGTCTTAACTTCGGCCCTATCTCGCCCATTGTTAAGTGGGTCGCGAAAAAAACAGAGTCCAGCCTATGTCTCCCATTGTTAAGTGGGCTTGGGGCTCGAAAAAAACAGAGTCCAGCCTATCCCACCCAGTCTTAACTTCGGCCCTATCTCGCCCATTGTTAAGTGGGTCGCGAAAAAAACAGAGTCCAGCCTATGTCCCCCATTGTTAAGTGGGCTTGGGGCTCGAAAAAAACGGAGTCCAGCCTATCCCACCCAGTCTTAACTTCGGCCCTATCTAGCCCATTGTTAAGTGGGTCGCGAAAAAAACAGAGTTCAGCCTATGTCTCCCATTGTTAAGTGGGCTTGGGGCTAGAAAAAAACAGAGTCCAGCCTATCCCACCCAGTCTTAACTTCGGCCCTATCTCGCCCATTGTTAAGTGGGTCGCGAAATAAACAGAGTCCAGCCTATGTCTCCCATTGTTAAGTGGGCTTGGGGCTCGAAAAAAACAGAGTCCAGCCTATCCCACCCAGTCTTAACTTCGGCCCTATCTCGCCCATTGTTAAGTGGGTCGCGAAAAAAACAGAGTCCAGCCTATGTCGCCCATTGTTAAGTGGGCTTGGGGCTCGAAAAAAACAGAGTCCAGCCTATCCCACCCAGTCTTAACTTCGGCCCTATCTAGCCCATTGTTAAGTGGGTCGCGATAAAAACAGCCTATCCCACCCAGTCTTAACTTCGGCCCTATCTAGCCCATTGTTAAGTGGGTCGCGAAAAAAACAGAGTCCAGCCTATGTCGCCCATTGTTAAGTGGACTTGGGGCACGAAAAAAACAGAGTCCAGCCTATCCCACCCAGTCTTAACTTCGGCCCTATCTAGCCCATTGTTAAGTGGGTCGCGATAAAAACAGCCTATCCCACCCAGTCTTAACTTCGGCCCTATCTAGCCCATTGTTAAGTGGGTCGCGAAAAAAACAGAGTCCAGCCTATGTCGCCCATTGTTAAGTGGGCTTGGGGCTCGAAAAAAACAGAGTCCAGCCTATCCCACACAGTCTTAACTTCGGCCCTATCTCGCCCATTGTTAAGTGGGTCGCGAAAAAAACAGAGTCCAGCCTATGTCTCCCATTGTTAAGTGGGCTTGGGGCTCGAAAAAAACAGAGTCCAGCCTATCCCACCCAGTCTTAACTTCGGCCCTATCTCGCCCATTGTTAAGTGGGTCGCGAAAAAAACAGAGTCCAGCCTATGTCGCCCATTGTTAAGTGGGCTTGGGGCTCGAAAAAATCGGAGTCCAGCCTATCCCACCCAGTCTTAACTTCGGCCCTATCTAGCCCATTGTTAAGTGGGTGGCGAAAAAAACAGAGTTCAGCCTATGTCTCCCATTGTTAAGTGGGCTTGGGGCTAGAAAAAAACAGAGTCCAGCCTATCCCACCCAGTCTTAACTTCGGCCCTATCTCGCCCATTGTTAAGTGGGTCGCGAAAAAAACAGAGTCCAGCCTATGTCTCCCATTGTTAAGTGGGCTTGGGGCTAGAAAAAAACAGAGTCCAGCCTATCCCACCCAGTCTTAACTTCGGCCCTATCTCGCCCATTGTTAAGTGGGTCGCGAAAAAAACAGAGTCCAGCCTATGTCTCCCATTGTTAAGTGGGCTTGGGGCTAGAAAAAAACAGAGTCCAGCCTATCGCACCCAGTCTTAACTTCGGCAATATCTCGCCCATTGTTAAGTGGGTCGCGAAAAAAACAGAGTCCAGCCTATGTCTCCCATTGTTAAGTGGGCTTGGGGCTCGAAAAAAACAGAGTCCAGCCCATCCCACCCAGTCTTAACTTCGGCCCTATCTAGCCCATTGTTAAGTGGGTCGCGAAAAAAACAGAGTCCAGCCTATGTCGCCCATTGTTAAGTGGGCTTGGGGCTCGAAAAAAACAGAGTCCAGCCTATCCCACCCAGTCTTAACTTCGGCCCTATCTAGCCCATTGTTAAGTGGGTCGCGAAAAAAACAGAGTCCAGCCTATGTCGCCCATTGTTAAGTGGGCTTGGGGCTCGAAAAAAACAGAGTCCAGCCTATCCCACCCAGTCTTAACTTCGGCCCTATCTAGCCCATTGTTAAGTGGGTCGCGATAAAAACAGCCTATCCCACCCAGTCTTAACTTCGGCCCTATCTAGCCCATTGTTAAGTGGGTCGCGAAAAAAACAGAGTCCAGCCTATGTCGCCCATTGTTAAGTGGGCTTGGGGCACGAAAAAAACAGAGTCCAGCCTATCCCACCCAGTCTTAACTTCGGCCCTATCTAGCCCATTGTTAAGTGGGTCGCGATAAAAACAGCCTATCCCACCCAGTCTTAACTTCGGCCCTATCTAGCCCATTGTTAAGTGGGTCGCGAAAAAAACAGAGTCCAGCCTATGTCGCCCATTGTTAAGTGGGCTTGGGGCTCGAAAAAAACAGAGTCCAGCCTATCCCACACAGTCTTAACTTCGGCCCTATCTCGCCCATTGTTAAGTGGGTCGCGAAAAAAACAGAGTCCAGCCTATGTCTCCCATTGTTAAGTGGGCTTGGGGCTCGAAAAAAACAGAGTCCAGCCTATCCCACCCAGTCTTAACTTCGGCCCTATCTCGCCCATTGTTAAGTGGGTCGCGAAAAAAACAGAGTCCAGCCTATGTCGCCCATTGTTAAGTGGGCTTGGGGCTCGAAAAAATCGGAGTCCAGCCTATCCCACCCAGTCTTAACTTCGGCCCTATCTAGCCCATTGTTAAGTGGGTGGCGAAAAAAACAGAGTTCAGCCTATGTCTCCCATTGTTAAGTGGGCTTGGGGCTAGAAAAAAACAGAGTCCAGCCTATCCCACCCAGTCTTAACTTCGGCCCTATCTCGCCCATTGTTAAGTGGGTCGCGAAAAAAACAGAGTCCAGCCTATGTCTCCCATTGTTAAGTGGGCTTGGGGCTAGAAAAAAACAGAGTCCAGCCTATCCCACCCAGTCTTAACTTCGGCCCTATCTCGCCCATTGTTAAGTGGGTCGCGAAAAAAACAGAGTCCAGCCTATGTCTCCCATTGTTAAGTGGGCTTGGGGCTAGAAAAAAACAGAGTCCAGCCTATCGCACCCAGTCTTAACTTCGGCAATATCTCGCCCATTGTTAAGTGGGTCGCGAAAAAAACAGAGTCCAGCCTATGTCTCCCATTGTTAAGTGGGCTTGGGGCTCGAAAAAAACAGAGTCCAGCCCATCCCACCCAGTCTTAACTTCGGCCCTATCTAGCCCATTGTTAAGTGGGTCGCGAAAAAAACAGAGTCCAGCCTATGTCGCCCATTGTTAAGTGGGCTTGGGGCTCGAAAAAAACAGAGTCCAGCCTATCCCACCCAGTCTTAACTTCGGCCCTATCTAGCCCATTGTTAAGTGGGTCGCGAAAAAAACAGAGTCCAGCCTATGTCGCCCATTGTTAAGTGGGCTTGGGGCTCGAAAAAAACAGAGTCCAGCCTATCCCACCCAGTCTTAACTTCGGCCCTATCTAGCCCATTGTTAAGTGGGTCGCGATAAAAACAGCCTATCCCACCCAGTCTTAACTTCGGCCCTATCTAGCCCATTGTTAAGTGGGTCGCGAAAAAAACAGAGTCCAGCCTATGTCGCCCATTGTTAAGTGGGCTTGGGGCACGAAAAAAACAGAGTCCAGCCTATCCCACCCAGTCTTAACTTCGGCCCTATCTAGCCCATTGTTAAGTGGGTCGCGATAAAAACAGCCTATCCCACCCAGTCTTAACTTCGGCCCTATCTAGCCCATTGTTAAGTGGGTCGCGAAAAAAACAGAGTCCAGCCTATGTCGCCCATTGTTAAGTGGGCTTGGGGCTCGAAAAAAACAGAGTCCAGCCTATCCCACACAGTCTTAACTTCGGCCCTATCTCGCCCATTGTTAAGTGGGTCGCGAAAAAAACAGAGTCCAGCCTATGTCTCCCATTGTTAAGTGGGCTTGGGGCTCGAAAAAAACAGAGTCCAGCCTATCCCACCCAGTCTTAACTTCGGCCCTATCTCGCCCATTGTTAAGTGGGTCGCGAAAAAAACAGAGTCCAGCCTATGTCGCCCATTGTTAAGTGGGCTTGGGGCTCGAAAAAATCGGAGTCCAGCCTATCCCACCCAGTCTTAACTTCGGCCCTATCTAGCCCATTGTTAAGTGGGTGGCGAAAAAAACAGAGTTCAGCCTATGTCTCCCATTGTTAAGTGGGCTTGGGGCTAGAAAAAAACAGAGTCCAGCCTATCCCACCCAGTCTTAACTTCGGCCCTATCTCGCCCATTGTTAAGTGGGTCGCGAAAAAAACAGAGTCCAGCCTATGTCTCCCATTGTTAAGTGGGCTTGGGGCTAGAAAAAAACAGAGTCCAGCCTATCCCACCCAGTCTTAACTTCGGCCCTATCTCGCCCATTGTTAAGTGGGTCGCGAAAAAAACAGAGTCCAGCCTATGTCTCCCATTGTTAAGTGGGCTTGGGGCTAGAAAAAAACAGAGTCCAGCCTATCGCACCCAGTCTTAACTTCGGCAATATCTCGCCCATTGTTAAGTGGGTCGCGAAAAAAACAGAGTCCAGCCTATGTCTCCCATTGTTAAGTGGGCTTGGGGCTCGAAAAAAACAGAGTCCAGCCCATCCCACCCAGTCTTAACTTCGGCCCTATCTAGCCCATTGTTAAGTGGGTCGCGAAAAAAACAGAGTCCAGCCTATGTCGCCCATTGTTAAGTGGGCTTGGGGCTCGAAAAAAACAGAGTCCAGCCTATCCCACCCAGTCTTAACTTCGGCCCTATCTAGCCCATTGTTAAGTGGGTCGCGAAAAAAACAGAGTCCAGCCTATGTCGCCCATTGTTAAGTGGGCTTGGGGCCCGAAAAAAACAGAGTCCAGCCTATCCCACCCAGTCTTAACTTCGGCCCTATCTCGCCCATTGTTAAGTGGGTCGCGAAAAAAACAGAGTCCAGCCTATGTCGCCCATTGTTAAGTGGGCTTGGGGCTCGAAAAAAACAGAGTCCAGCCTATCCCACCCAGTCTTAACTTCGGCCCTATCTAGCCCATTGTTAAGTGGGTCGCGAAAAAAACAGAGTCCAGCCTATGTCGCCCATTGTTAAGTGGGTCGCGAAAAAAACAGAGTCCAGCCTATGTCTCCCATTGTTAAGTGGGCTTGGGGCTAGAAAAAAAACAGAGTCCAGCCTATCTCACCCAGTCTTAACTTCGGCCCTATCTCGCCCATTGTTAAGTGGGTCGCGAAAAAAACAGAGTCCAGCCTATGTCTCCCATTGTTAAGTGGGCTTGGGGCTCGAAAAAAACAGAGTCCAGCCTATCCCACCCAGTCTTAACTTCGGCCCTATCTAGCCCATTGTTAAGTGGGTCGCGAAAAAAACAGAGTCCAGCCTATGTCGCCCATTGTTAAGTGGGCTTGGGGCTCGAAAAAAACAGAGTCCAGCCTATCCCACCCAGTCTTAACTTCGGCCCTATCTAGCCCATTGTTAAGTGGGTCGCGAAAAAAACAGAGTCCAGCCTATCCCACCCAGTCTTAACTTCGGCCCTATCTCGCCCATTGTTAAGTGGGTCGCGAAAAAAACAGAGTCCAGCCTATGTCTCCCATTGTTAAGTGGGCTTGGGGCTCGAAAAAAACAGAGTCCAGCCAATGTCTCCCATTGTTAAGTGGGCTTGGGGCTCGAAAAAAACAGAGTCCAGCCTATCCCACCCAGTCTTAACTTCGGCCCTATCTAGCCCATTGTTTAGTGGGTCGCGAAAAAAACAGAGTCCAGCCTATGTCTCCCATTGTTAAGTGGGCTTGGGGCTCGAAAAAAACAGAGTCCAGCCTATCCCACCCAGTCTTAACTTCGGCCCTATCTCGCCCATTGTTAAGTGGGTCGCGAAAAAAACAGAGTCCAGCCTATGTCTCCCATTGTTAAGTGGGCTTGGGGCTCGAAAAAAACAGAGTCCAGCCTATCCCACCCAGTCTTAACTTCGGCCCTATCTCGCCCATTGTTAAGTGGGTCGCGAAAAAAACAGAGTCCAGCCTATGTCTCCCATTGTTAAGTGGGCTTGGGGCTAGAAAAAAACAGAGTCCAGCCTATCCCACCCAGTCTTAACTTCGGCCCTATCTCGCCCATTGTTAAGTGGGTCGCGAAAAAAACAGAGTCCAGCCTATGTCTCCCATTGTTAAGTGGGCTTGGGGCTAGAAAAAAACAGAGTCCAGCCTATCCCACCCAGTCTTAACTTCGGCAATATCTCGCCCATTGTTAAGTGGGTCGCGAAAAAAACAGAGTCCAGCCTATGTCTCCCATTGTTAAGTGGGCTTGGGGCTCGAAAAAAACAGAGTCCAGCCAATGTCTCCCATTGTTAAGTGGGCTTGGGGCTCGAAAAAAACAGAGTCCAGCCTATCCCACCCAGTCTTAACTTCGGCCCTATCTCGCCCATTGTTAAGTGGGTCGCGAAAAAAACAGAGTCCAGCCTATGTCGCCCATTGTTAAGTGGGCTTGGGGCTCGAAAAAAACAGAGTCCAGCCTATCCCACCCAGTCTTAACTTCGGCCCTATATAGCCCATTGTTAAGTGGGTCGCGAAAAAAACAGAGTCCAGCCTATCCCACCCAGTCTTAACTTCAGCCCTATCTCGCCCATTGTTAAGTGGGTCGCGAAAAAAACAGAGTCCAGCCTATGTCTCCCATTGTTAAGTGGGCCTGGGGCTAGAAAAAAACAGAGTCCAGCCTATCCCACCCAGTCTTATCTTCGGCCCTATCTAGCCCATTGTTAAGTGGGTCGCGAAAAAAACAGAGTCCAGCCTATGTCTCCCATTGTTAAGTGGGCTTGGCGCTCGAAAAAAACAGAGTCCAGCCTATCCCACCCAGTCTTAACTTCGGCCCTATCTCGCCCATTGTTAAGTGGGTCGCGAAAAAAACAGAGTCCAGCCAATGTCGCTCATTGTTAAGTGGGCTTGGGGCTCGAAAAAAACAGAGTCCAGCCAATGTCTCCCATTGTTAAGTGGGCTTGGGGCTCGAAAAAAACAGAGTCCAGCCTATCCCACCCAGTCTTAACTTCGGCCCTATCTAGCCCATTGTTAAGTGGGTCGCGAAAAAAACAGAGTCCAGCCTATGTCTCCCATTGTTAAGTGGGCTTGGGGCTCGAAAAAAACAGAGTCCAGCCTATCCCACCCAGTCTTAACTTCGGCCCTATCTCGCCCATTGTTAAGTGGGTCGCGAAAAAAACAGAGTCCAGCCTATGTCTCCCATTGTTAAGTGGGCTTGGGGCTCGAAAAAAACAGAGTCCAGCCTATCCCACCCAGTCTTAACTTCGGCCCTATCTTGCCCATTGTTAAGTGGGTCGCGAAAAAAACAGAGTCCAGCCTATGTCGCCCATTGTTAAGTGGGCTTGGGGCTCGAAAAAAACAGAGTCCAGCCTATCCCACCCAGTCTTAACTTCGGCCCTATCTCGCCCATTGTTAAGTGGGTCGCGAAAAAAACAGAGTCCAGCCTATGTCTCCCATTGTTAAGTGGGCTTGGGGCTAGAAAAAAACAGAGTCCAGCCTATCCCACCCAGTCTTAACTTCGGCCCTATCTCGCCCATTGTTAAGTGGGTCGCGAAAAAAACAGAGTCCATCCTATGTCTCCCATTGTTAAGTGGGCTTGGGGCTAGAAAAAAAACAGAGTCCAGCCTATCCCACCCAGTCTTAACTTCGGCAATATCTCGCCCATTGTTAAGTGGGTCGCGAAAAAAACAGAGTCCAGCCTATGTCTCCCATTGTTAAGTGGGCTTGGGGCTCGAAAAAAACAGAGTCCAGCCCAACCCACCCAGTCTTAACTTCGGCCCTATCTAGCCCATTGTTAAGTGGGTCGCGAAAAAAACAGAGTCCAGCCTATGTCGCCCATTGTTAAGTGGGCTTGGGGCTCGAAAAAAACAGAGTCCAGCCTATCCCACCCAGTCTTAACTTCGGCCCTATCTAGCCCATTGTTAAGTGGGTCGCGAAAAAAACAGAGTCCAGCCTATGTCTCCCATTGTTAAGTGGGCTTGGGGCTCGAAAAAAACAGAGTCCAGCCCATCCCACCCAGTCTTAACTTCGGCCCTATCTAGCCCATTGTTAAGTGGGTCGCGAAAAAAACAGAGTCCAGCCTATGTCGCCCATTGTTAAGTGGGCTTGGGGCTCGAAAAAAACAGAGTCCAGCCTATCCCACCCAGTCTTAACTTCGGCCCTATCTAGCCCATTGTTAAGTGGGTCGCGAAAAAAACAGAGTCCAGCCTATGTCGCCCATTGTTAAGTGGGCTTGGGGCCCGAAAAAAACAGAGTCCAGCCTATCCCACCCAGTCTTAACTTCAGCCCTATCTCGCCCATTGTTAAGTGGGTCGCGAAAAAAACAGAGTCCAGCCTATGTCTCCCATTGTTAAGTGGGCTTGGGGCTCGAAAAAAACAGAGTCCAGCCTATCCCACCCAGTCTTAACTTCGGCCCTATCTAGCCCATTGTTAAGTGGGTCGCGATAAAAACAGCCTATCCCACCCAGTCTTAACTTCGGCCCTATCTAGCCCATTGTTAAGTGGGTCGCGAAAAAAACAGAGTCCAGTCTATGTCTCCCATTGTTAAGTGGGCTTGGGGCTCGAAAAAAACAGAGTCCAGCCTATCCCACCCAGTCTTAACTTCGGCCCTATCTCGCCCATTGTTAAGTGGGTCGCGAAAAAAACAGAGTCCAGCCTATGTCGCCCATTGTTAAGTGGGCTTGGGGCTCGAAAAAAACAGAGTCCAGCCTATCCCACCCAGTCTTAACTTCGGCCCTATATAGCCCATTGTTAAGTGGGTCGCGAAAAAAACAGAGTCCAGCCTATCCCACCCAGTCTTAACTTCAGCCCTATCTCGACCATTGTTAAGTGGGTCGCGAAAAAAACAGAGTCCAGCCTATGTCTCCCATTGTTAAGTGGGCCTGGGGCTAGAAAAAAACAGAGTCCAGCCTATCCCACCCAGTCTTATCTTCGGCCCTATCTAGCCCATTGTTAAGTGGGTCGCGAAAAAAACAGAGTCCAGCCTATGTCTCCCATTGTTAAGTGGGCTTGGGGCTCGAAAAAAACAGAGTCCAGCCAATGTCTCCCATTGTTAAGTGGGCTTGGGGCTCGAAAAAAACAGAGTCCAGCCTATCCCACCCAGTCTTAACTTCGGCCCTATCTAGCCCATTGTTAAGTGGGTCGCGAAAAAAACAGAGTCCAGCCTATGTCTCCCATTGTTAAGTGGGCTTGGGGCTCGAAAAAAACAGAGTCCAGCCTATCCCACCCAGTCTTAACTTCGGCCCTATCTCGCCCATTGTTAAGTGGGTCGCGAAAAAAACAGAGTCCAGCCTATGTCGCCCATTGTTAAGTGGGCTTGGGGCTAGAAAAAAACAGAGTCCAGCCTATCCCACCCAGTCTTAACTTCGGCCCTATCTCGCCCATTGTTAAGTGGGTCGCGAAAAAAACAGAGTCCAGCCTATGTCTCCCATTGTTAAGTGGGCTTGGGGCTAGAAAAAAACAGAGTCCAGCCTATCCCACCCAGTCTTAACTTCGGCAATATCTCGCCCATTGTTAAGTGGGTCGCGAAAAAAACAGAGTCCAGCCTATGTCTCCCATTGTTAAGTGGGCTTGGGGCTCGAAAAAAACAGAGTCCAGCCTATCCCACCCAGTCTTAACTTCGGCCCTATCTCGCCCATTGTTAAGTGGGTCGCGAAAAAAACAGAGTCCAGCCAATGTCGCCCATTGTTAAGTGGGCTTGGGGCTCGAAAAAAACAGAGTCCAGCCAATGTCTCCCATTGTTAAGTGGGCTTGGGGCTCGAAAAAAACAGAGTCCAGCCTATCCCACCCAGTCTTAACTTCGGCCCTATCTAGCCCATTGTTAAGTGGGTCGCGAAAAAAACAGAGTCCAGCCTATGTCTCCCATTGTTAAGTGGGCTTGGGGCTCGAAAAAAACAGAGTCCAGCCTATCCCACCCAGTCTTAACTTCGGCCCTATCTCGCCCATTGTTAAGTGGGTCGCGAAAAAAACAGAGTCCAGCCAATGTCGCCCATTGTTAAGTGGGCTTGGGGCTCGAAAAAAACAGAGTCCAGCCAATGTCTCCCATTGTTAAGTGGGCTTGGGGCTCGAAAAAAACAGAGTCCAGCCTATCCCACCCAGTCTTAACTTCGGCCCTATCTAGCCCATTGTTAAGTGGGTCGCGAAAAAAACAGAGTCCAGCCTATGTCGCCCATTGCTAAGTGGGCTTGGGGCTCGAAAAAAACAGAGTCCAGCCTATCCCACCCAGTCTTAACTTCGGCCCTATCTCGCCCATTGTTAAGTGGGTCGCGAAAAAAACAGAGTCCAGCCTATGTCGCCCATTGTTAAGTGGGCTTGGGGCTCGAAAAAAACAGAGTCCAGCCTATCCCACCCAGTCTTAACTTCGGCCCTATCTAGCCCATTGTTAAGTGGGTCGCGAAAAAAACAGAGTCCAGCCTATGTCTCCCATTGTTAAGTGGGCTTGGGGCTCGAAAAAAACAGAGTCCAGCCAATGTCTCCCATTGTTAAGTGGGCTTGGGCTCGAAAAAAACAGAGTCCAGCCTATCCCACCCAGTCTTAACTTCGGCCCTATCTCGCCCATTGTTAAGTGGGTCGCGAAAAAAACAGAGTCCAGCCTATGTCTCCCATTGTTAAGTGGGCTTGGGGCTCGAAAAAAACAGAGTCCAGCCTATCCCACCCAGTCTTAACTTCGGCCCTATCTAGCCCATTGTTAAGTGGGTCGCGAAAAAAACAGAGTCCAGCCTATGTCGCCCATTGTTAAGTGGGCTTGGGGCCCGAAAAAAACAGAGTCCAGCCTATCCCACCCAGTCTTAACTTCGGCCCTATCTCGCCCATTGTTAAGTGGGTCGCGAAAAAAACAGAGTCCAGCCTATGTCGCCCATTGTTAAGTGGGCTTGGGGCTCGAAAAAAACAGAGTCCAGCCTATCCCACCCAGTCTTAACTTCGGCCCTATCTAGCCCATTGTTAAGTGGGTCGCGAAAAAAACAGAGTCCAGCCTATGTCGCCCATTGTTAAGTGGGCTTGGGGCTCGAAAAAAACAGAGTCCAGCCTATCCCACCCAGTCTTAACTTCGGCCCTATCTCGCCCATTGTTAAGTGGGTCGCGAAAAAAACAGAGTCCAGCCTATCCCACCCAGTCTTAACTTCGGCCCTATCTCGCCCATTGTTAAGTGGGTCGCGAAAAAAACAGAGTCCAGCCTATGTCTCCCATTGTTAAGTGGGCTTGGGGCTCGAAAAAAACAGAGTCCAGCCAATGTCTCCCATTGTTAAGTGGGCTTGGGGCTCGAAAAAAACAGAGTCCAGCCTATCCCACCCAGTCTTAACTTCGGCCCTATCTAGCCCATTGTTTAGTGGGTCGCGAAAAAAACAGAGTCCAGCCTATGTCTCCCATTGTTAAGTGGGCTTGGGGCTCGAAAAAAACAGAGTCCAGCCTATCCCACCCAGTCTTAACTTCGGACCTATCTCGCCCATTGTTAAGTGGGTCGCGAAAAAAACAGAGTCCAGCCTATGTCTCCCATTGTTAAGTGGGCTTGGGGCTCGAAAAAAACAGAGTCCAGCCTATGTCTCCCATTGTTAAGTGGGCTTGGGGCTCGAAAAAAACAGAGTCCAGCCTATCCCACCCAGTCTTAACTTCGGCCCTATCTTGCCCATTGTTAAGTGGGTCGCGAAAAAAACAGAGTCCAGCCTATGTCTCCCATTGTTAAGTGGGCTTGGGGCTCGAAAAAAACAGAGTCCAGCCTATCCCACCCAGTCTTAACTTCGGCCCTATCTCGCCCATTGTTAAGTGGGTCGCGAAAAAAACAGAGTCCAGCCTATCCCACCCAGTCTTAACTTCGGCCCTATCTCGCCCATTGTTAAGTGGGTCGCGAAAAAAACAGAGTCCAGCCTATGTCTCCCATTGTTAAGTGGGCTTGGGGCTAGAAAAAAACAGAGTCCAGCCTATCCCACCCAGTCTTAACTTCGGCCCTATCTCGCCCATTGTTAAGTGGGTCGCGAAAAAAACAGAGTCCAGCCTATGTCTCCCATTGTTAAGTGGGCTTGGGGCTAGAAAAAAACAGAGTCCAGCCCATCCCACCCAGTCTTAACTTCGGCCCTATCTAGCCCATTGTTAAGTGGGTCGCGAAAAAAACAGAGTCCAGCCTATGTCGCCCATTGTTAAGTGGGCTTGGGGCTCGAAAAAAACAGAGTCCAGCCTATCCCACCCAGTCTTAACTTCGGCCCTATCTAGCCCATTGTTAAGTGGGTCGCGAAAAAAACAGAGTCCAGCCTATGTCGCCCATTGTTAAGTGGGCTTGGGGCCCGAAAAAAACAGAGTCCAGCCTATCCCACCCAGTCTTAACTTCGGCCCTATCTCGCCCATTGTTAAGTGGGTCGCGAAAAAAACAGAGTCCAGCCTATGTCGCCCATTGTTAAGTGGGCTTGGGGCTCGAAAAAAACAGAGTCCAGCCTATCCCACCCAGTCTTAACTTCGGCCCTATCTAGCCCATTGTTAAGTGGGTCGCGAAAAAAACAGAGTCCAGCCTATGTCGCCCATTGTTAAGTGGGCTTGGGGCTCGAAAAAAACAGAGTCCAGCCTATCCCACCCAGTCTTAACTTCGGCCCTATCTCGCCCATTGTTAAGTGGGTCGCGAAAAAAACAGAGTCCAGCCTATCCCACCCAGTCTTAACTTCGGCCCTATCTCGCCCATTGTTAAGTGGGTCGCGAAAAAAACAGAGTCCAGCCTATGTCTCCCATTGTTAAGTGGGCTTGGGGCTCGAAAAAAACAGAGTCCAGCCAATGTCTCCCATTGTTAAGTGGGCTTGGGCTCGAAAAAAACAGAGTCCAGCCTATCCCACCCAGTCTTAACTTCGGCCCTATCTAGCCCATTGTTAAGTGGGTGGCGAAAAAAACAGAGTTCAGCCTATGTCTCCCATTGTTAAGTGGGCTTGGGGCTAGAAAAAAAACAGAGTCCAGCCTATCTCACCCAGTCTTAACTTCGGCCCTATCTCGCCCATTGTTAAGTGGGTCGCGAAAAAAACAGAGTCCAGCCTATGTCTCCCATTGTTAAGTGGGCTTGGGGCTCGAAAAAAACAGAGTCCAGCCTATCCCACCCAGTCTTAACTTCGGCCCTATCTCGCCCATTGTTAAGTGGGTCGCGAAAAAAACAGAGTCCAGCCTATGTCCCCCATTGTTAAGTGGGCTTGGGGCTCGAAAAAAACGGAGTCCAGCCTATCCCACCCAGTCTTAACTTCGGCCCTATCTAGCCCATTGTTAAGTGGGTCGCGAAAAAAACAGAGTTCAGCCTATGTCTCCCATTGTTAAGTGGGCTTGGGGCTAGAAAAAAACAGAGTCCAGCCTATCCCACCCAGTCTTAACTTCGGCCCTATCTCGCCCATTGTTAAGTGGGTCGCGAAATAAACAGAGTCCAGCCTATGTCTCCCATTGTTAAGTGGGCTTGGGGCTCGAAAAAAACAGAGTCCAGCCTATCCCACCCAGTCTTAACTTCGGCCCTATCTCACCCATTGTTAAGTGGGTCGCGAAAAAAACAGAGTCCAGCCTATGTCGCCCATTGTTAAGTGGGCTTGGGGCTCGAAAAAAACAGAGTCCAGCCTATCCCACCCAGTCTTAACTTCGGCCCTATCTAGCCCATTGTTAAGTGGGTCGCGATAAAAACAGCCTATCCCACCCAGTCTTAACTTCGGCCCTATCTAGCCCATTGTTAAGTGGGTCGCGAAAAAAACAGAGTCCAGCCTATGTCGCCCATTGTTAAGTGGGCTTGGGGCACGAAAAAAACAGAGTCCAGCCTATCCCACCCAGTCTTAACTTCGGCCCTATCTAGCCCATTGTTAAGTGGGTCGCGATAAAAACAGCCTATCCCACCCAGTCTTAACTTCGGCCCTATCTAGCCCATTGTTAAGTGGGTCGCGAAAAAAACAGAGTCCAGCCTATGTCGCCCATTGTTAAGTGGGCTTGGGGCTCGAAAAAAACAGAGTCCAGCCTATCCCACACAGTCTTAACTTCGGCCCTATCTCGCCCATTGTTAAGTGGGTCGCGAAAAAAACAGAGTCCAGCCTATGTCTCCCATTGTTAAGTGGGCTTGGGGCTCGAAAAAAACAGAGTCCAGCCTATCCCACCCAGTCTTAACTTCGGCCCTATCTCGCCCATTGTTAAGTGGGTCGCGAAAAAAACAGAGTCCAGCCTATGTCGCCCATTGTTAAGTGGGCTTGGGGCTCGAAAAAATCGGAGTCCAGCCTATCCCACCCAGTCTTAACTTCGGCCCTATCTAGCCCATTGTTAAGTGGGTGGCGAAAAAAACAGAGTTCAGCCTATGTCTCCCATTGTTAAGTGGGCTTGGGGCTAGAAAAAAACAGAGTCCAGCCTATCCCACCCAGTCTTAACTTCGGCCCTATCTCGCCCATTGTTAAGTGGGTCGCGAAAAAAACAGAGTCCAGCCTATGTCTCCCATTGTTAAGTGGGCTTGGGGCTAGAAAAAAACAGAGTCCAGCCTATCCCACCCAGTCTTAACTTCGGCCCTATCTCGCCCATTGTTAAGTGGGTCGCGAAAAAAACAGAGTCCAGCCTATGTCTCCCATTGTTAAGTGGGCTTGGGGCTAGAAAAAAACAGAGTCCAGCCTATCGCACCCAGTCTTAACTTCGGCAATATCTCGCCCATTGTTAAGTGGGTCGCGAAAAAAACAGAGTCCAGCCTATGTCTCCCATTGTTAAGTGGGCTTGGGGCTCGAAAAAAACAGAGTCCAGCCCATCCCACCCAGTCTTAACTTCGGCCCTATCTAGCCCATTGTTAAGTGGGTCGCGAAAAAAACAGAGTCCAGCCTATGTCGCCCATTGTTAAGTGGGCTTGGGGCTCGAAAAAAACAGAGTCCAGCCTATCCCACCCAGTCTTAACTTCGGCCCTATCTAGCCCATTGTTAAGTGGGTCGCGAAAAAAACAGAGTCCAGCCTATGTCGCCCATTGTTAAGTGGGCTTGGGGCCCGAAAAAAACAGAGTCCAGCCTATCCCACCCAGTCTTAACTTCGGCCCTATCTCGCCCATTGTTAAGTGGGTCGCGAAAAAAACAGAGTCCAGCCTATGTCGCCCATTGTTAAGTGGGCTTGGGGCTCGAAAAAAACAGAGTCCAGCCTATCCCACCCAGTCTTAACTTCGGCCCTATCTAGCCCATTGTTAAGTGGGTCGCGAAAAAAACAGAGTCCAGCCTATGTCGCCCATTGTTAAGTGGGCTTGGGGCTCGAAAAAAACAGAGTCCAGCCTATCCCACCCAGTCTTAACTTCGGCCCTATCTCGCCCATTGTTAAGTGGGTCGCGAAAAAAACAGAGTCCAGCCTATCCCACCCAGTCTTAACTTCGGCCCTATCTCGCCCATTGTTAAGTGGGTCGCGAAAAAAACAGAGTCCAGCCTATGTCTCCCATTGTTAAGTGGGCTTGGGGCTCGAAAAAAACAGAGTCCAGCCAATGTCTCCCATTGTTAAGTGGGCTTGGGGCTCGAAAAAAACAGAGTCCAGCCTATCCCACCCAGTCTTAACTTCGGCCCTATCTAGCCCATTGTTTAGTGGGTCGCGAAAAAAACAGAGTCCAGCCTATGTCTCCCATTGTTAAGTGGGCTTGGGGCTCGAAAAAAACAGAGTCCAGCCTATCCCACCCAGTCTTAACTTCGGACCTATCTCGCCCATTGTTAAGTGGGTCGCGAAAAAAACAGAGTCCAGCCTATGTCTCCCATTGTTAAGTGGGCTTGGGGCTCGAAAAAAACAGAGTCCAGCCTATGTCTCCCATTGTTAAGTGGGCTTGGGGCTCGAAAAAAACAGAGTCCAGCCTATCCCACCCAGTCTTAACTTCGGCCCTATCTTGCCCATTGTTAAGTGGGTCGCGAAAAAAACAGAGTCCAGCCTATGTCTCCCATTGTTAAGTGGGCTTGGGGCTCGAAAAAAACAGAGTCCAGCCTATCCCACCCAGTCTTAACTTCGGACCTATCTCGCCCATTGTTAAGTGGGTCGCGAAAAAAACAGAGTCCAGCCTATCCCACCCAGTCTTAACTTCGGCCCTATCTCGCCCATTGTTAAGTGGGTCGCGAAAAAAACAGAGTCCAGCCTATGTCTCCCATTGTTAAGTGGGCTTGGGGCTCGAAAAAAACAGAGTCCAGCCTATCCCACCCAGTCTTAACTTCGGCCCTATCTCGCCCATTGTTAAGTGGGTCGCGAAAAAAACAGAGTCCAGCCTATGTCGCCCATTGTTAAGTGGGCTTGGGGCTCGAAAAAATCGGAGTCCAGCCTATCCCACCCAGTCTTAACTTCGGCCCTATCTAGCCCATTGTTAAGTGGGTGGCGAAAAAAACAGAGTTCAGCCTATGTCTCCCATTGTTAAGTGGGCTTGGGGCTAGAAAAAAACAGAGTCCAGCCTATCCCACCCAGTCTTAACTTCGGCCCTATCTCGCCCATTGTTAAGTGGGTCGCGAAAAAAACAGAGTCCAGCCTATGTCTCCCATTGTTAAGTGGGCTTGGGGCTAGAAAAAAACAGAGTCCAGCCTATCCCACCCAGTCTTAACTTCGGCCCTATCTCGCCCATTGTTAAGTGGGTCGCGAAAAAAACAGAGTCCAGCCTATGTCTCCCATTGTTAAGTGGGCTTGGGGCTAGAAAAAAACAGAGTCCAGCCTATCGCACCCAGTCTTAACTTCGGCAATATCTCGCCCATTGTTAAGTGGGTCGCGAAAAAAACAGAGTCCAGCCTATGTCTCCCATTGTTAAGTGGGCTTGGGGCTCGAAAAAAACAGAGTCCAGCCCATCCCACCCAGTCTTAACTTCGGCCCTATCTAGCCCATTGTTAAGTGGGTCGCGAAAAAAACAGAGTCCAGCCTATGTCGCCCATTGTTAAGTGGGCTTGGGGCTCGAAAAAAACAGAGTCCAGCCTATCCCACCCAGTCTTAACTTCGGCCCTATCTAGCCCATTGTTAAGTGGGTCGCGAAAAAAACAGAGTCCAGCCTATGTCGCCCATTGTTAAGTGGGCTTGGGGCCCGAAAAAAACAGAGTCCAGCCTATCCCACCCAGTCTTAACTTCGGCCCTATCTCGCCCATTGTTAAGTGGGTCGCGAAAAAAACAGAGTCCAGCCTATGTCGCCCATTGTTAAGTGGGCTTGGGGCTCGAAAAAAACAGAGTCCAGCCTATCCCACCCAGTCTTAACTTCGGCCCTATCTAGCCCATTGTTAAGTGGGTCGCGAAAAAAACAGAGTCCAGCCTATGTCGCCCATTGTTAAGTGGGCTTGGGGCTCGAAAAAAACAGAGTCCAGCCTATCCCACCCAGTCTTAACTTCGGCCCTATCTCGCCCATTGTTAAGTGGGTCGCGAAAAAAACAGAGTCCAGCCTATCCCACCCAGTCTTAACTTCGGCCCTATCTCGCCCATTGTTAAGTGGGTCGCGAAAAAAACAGAGTCCAGCCTATGTCTCCCATTGTTAAGTGGGCTTGGGGCTCGAAAAAAACAGAGTCCAGCCAATGTCTCCCATTGTTAAGTGGGCTTGGGGCTCGAAAAAAACAGAGTCCAGCCTATCCCACCCAGTCTTAACTTCGGCCCTATCTAGCCCATTGTTTAGTGGGTCGCGAAAAAAACAGAGTCCAGCCTATGTCTCCCATTGTTAAGTGGGCTTGGGGCTCGAAAAAAACAGAGTCCAGCCTATCCCACCCAGTCTTAACTTCGGACCTATCTCGCCCATTGTTAAGTGGGTCGCGAAAAAAACAGAGTCCAGCCTATGTCTCCCATTGTTAAGTGGGCTTGGGGCTCGAAAAAAACAGAGTCCAGCCTATGTCTCCCATTGTTAAGTGGGCTTGGGGCTCGAAAAAAACAGAGTCCAGCCTATCCCACCCAGTCTTAACTTCGGCCCTATCTTGCCCATTGTTAAGTGGGTCGCGAAAAAAACAGAGTCCAGCCTATGTCTCCCATTGTTAAGTGGGCTTGGGGCTCGAAAAAAACAGAGTCCAGCCTATCCCACCCAGTCTTAACTTCGGACCTATCTCGCCCATTGTTAAGTGGGTCGCGAAAAAAACAGAGTCCAGCCTATCCCACCCAGTCTTAACTTCGGCCCTATCTCGCCCATTGTTAAGTGGGTCGCGAAAAAAACAGAGTCCAGCCTATGTCTCCCATTGTTAAGTGGGCTTGGGGCTAGAAAAAAACAGAGTCCAGCCTATCCCACCCAGTCTTAACTTCGGCCCTATCTCGCCCATTGTTAAGTGGGTCGCGAAAAAAACAGAGTCCAGCCTATGTCTCCCATTGTTAAGTGGGCTTGGGGCTAGAAAAAAACAGAGTCCAGCCTATCCCACCCAGTCTTAACTTCGGCAATATCTCGCCCATTGTTAAGTGGGTCGCGAAAAAAACAGAGTCCAGCCTATGTCTCCCATTGTTAAGTGGGCTTGGGGCTAGAAAAAAACAGAGTCCAGCCTATCCCACCCAGTCTTAACTTCGGCAATATCTCGCCCATTGTTAAGTGGGTCGCGAAAAAAACAGAGTCCAGCCTATGTCTCCCATTGTTAAGTGGGCTTGGGGCTCGAAAAAAACAGAGTCCAGCCCATCCCACCCAGTCTTAACTTCGGCCCTATCTAGCCCATTGTTAAGTGGGTCGCGAAAAAAACAGAGTCCAGCCTATGTCTCCCATTGTTAAGTGGGCTTGGGGCTCGAAAAAAACAGAGTCCAGCCTATCCCACCCAGTCTTAACTTCGGCCCTATCTTGCCCATTGTTAAGTGGGTCGCGAAAAAAACAGAGTCCAGCCTATGTCTCCCATTGTTAAGTGGGCTTGGGGCTCGAAAAAAACAGAGTCCAGCCTATCCCACCTAGTCTTAATTTCGGACCTATCTCGCCCATTGTTAAGTGGGTCGCGAAAAAAACAGAGTCCAGCCTATCCCACCCAGTCTTAACTTCGGCCCTATCTCGCCCATTGTTAAGTGGGTCGCGAAAAAAACAGAGTCCAGCCTATGTCTCCCATTGTTAAGTGGGCTTGGGGCTAGAAAAAAACAGAGTCCAGCCTATCCCACCCAGTCTTAACTTCGGCCCTATCTCGCCCATTGTTAAGTGGGTCGCGAAAAAAACAGAGTCCAGCCTATGTCTCCCATTGTTAAGTGGGCTTGGGGCTAGAAAAAAACAGAGTCCAGCCTATCCCACCCAGTCTTAACTTCGGCAATATCTCGCCCATTGTTAAGTGGGTCGCGAAAAAAACAGAGTCCAGCCTATGTCTCCCATTGTTAAGTGGGCTTGGGGCTAGAAAAAAACAGAGTCCAGCCTATCCCACCCAGTCTTAACTTCGGCAATATCTCGCCCATTGTTAAGTGGGTCGCGAAAAAAACAGAGTCCAGCCTATGTCTCCCATTGTTAAGTGGGCTTGGGGCTCGAAAAAAACAGAGTCCAGCCCATCCCACCCAGTCTTAACTTCGGCCCTATCTAGCCCATTGTTAAGTGGGTCGCGAAAAAAACAGAGTCCAGCCTATGTCGCCCATTGTTAAGTGGGCTTGGGGCTAGAAAAAAACAGAGTCCAGCCTATCCCACCCAGTCTTAACTTCGGCAATATCTCGCCCATTGTTAAGTGGGTCGCGAAAAAAACAGAGTCCAGCCTATGTCTCCCATTGTTAAGTGGGCTTGGGGCTCGAAAAAAACAGAGTCCAGCCCATCCCACCCAGTCTTAACTTCGGCCCTATCTAGCCCATTGTTAAGTGGGTCGCGAAAAAAACAGAGTCCAGCCTATGTCTCCCATTGTTAAGTGGGCTTGGGGCTCGAAAAAAACAGAGTCCAGCCTATCCCACCCAGTCTTAACTTCGGCCCTATCTTGCCCATTGTTAAGTGGGTCGCGAAAAAAACAGAGTCCAGCCTATGTCTCCCATTGTTAAGTGGGCTTGGGGCTCGAAAAAAACAGAGTCCAGCCTATCCCACCTAGTCTTAACTTCGGACCTATCTCGCCCATTGTTAAGTGGGTCGCGAAAAAAACAGAGTCCAGCCTATCCCACCCAGTCTTAACTTCGGCCCTATCTCGCCCATTGTTAAGTGGGTCGCGAAAAAAACAGAGTCCAGCCTATGTCTCCCATTGTTAAGTGGGCTTGGGGCTAGAAAAAAACAGAGTCCAGCCTATCCCACCCAGTCTTAACTTCGGCCCTATCTCGCCCATTGTTAAGTGGGTCGCGAAAAAAACAGAGTCCAGCCTATGTCTCCCATTGTTAAGTGGGCTTGGGGCTAGAAAAAAACAGAGTCCAGCCTATCCCACCCAGTCTTAACTTCGGCAATATCTCGCCCATTGTTAAGTGGGTCGCGAAAAAAACAGAGTCCAGCCTATGTCTCCCATTGTTAAGTGGGCTTGGGGCTAGAAAAAAACAGAGTCCAGCCTATCCCACCCAGTCTTAACTTCGGCAATATCTCGCCCATTGTTAAGTGGGTCGCGAAAAAAACAGAGTCCAGCCTATGTCTCCCATTGTTAAGTGGGCTTGGGGCTCGAAAAAAACAGAGTCCAGCCCATCCCACCCAGTCTTAACTTCGGCCCTATCTAGCCCATTGTTAAGTGGGTCGCGAAAAAAACAGAGTCCAGCCTATGTCGCCCATTGTTAAGTGGGCTTGGGGCTCGAAAAAAACAGAGTCCAGCCTATCCCACCCAGTCTTAACTTCGGCCCTATCTCGCCCATTGTTAAGTGGGTCGCGAAAAAAACAGAGTCCAGCCTATGTCGCCCATTGTTAAGTGGGCTTGGGGCCCGAAAAAAACAGAGTCCAGCCTATCCCACCCAGTCTTAACTTCGGCCCTATCTCGCCCATTGTTAAGTGGGTCGCGAAAAAAACAGAGTCCAGCCTATGTCGCCCATTGTTAAGTGGGCTTGGGGCTCGAAAAAAACAGAGTCCAGCCTATCCCACCCAGTCTTAACTTCGGCCCTATCTAGCCCATTGTTAAGTGGGTCGCGAAAAAAACAGAGTCCAGCCTATGTCGCCCATTGTTAAGTGGGCTTGGGGCTCGAAAAAAACAGAGTCCAGCCTATGTCGCCCATTGTTAAGTGGGCTTGGGGCTCGAAAAAAACAGAGTCCAGCCTATCCCACCCAGTCTTAACTTCGGCCCTATCTCGCCCATTGTTAAGTGGGTCGCGAAAAAAACAGAGTCCAGCCTATCCCACCCAGTCTTAACTTCGGCCCTATCTCGCCCATTGTTAAGTGGGTCGCGAAAAAAACAGAGTCCAGCCTATGTCTCCCATTGTTAAGTGGGCTTGGGGCTCGAAAAAAACAGAGTCCAGCCAATGTCTCCCATTGTTAAGTGGGCTTGGGCTCGAAAAAAACAGAGTCCAGCCTATCCCACCCAGTCTTAACTTCGGCCCTATCTAGCCCATTGTTAAGTGGGTGGCGAAAAAAACAGAGTTCAGCCTATGTCTCCCATTGTTAAGTGGGCTTGGGGCTAGAAAAAAAACAGAGTCCAGCCTATCTCACCCAGTCTTAACTTCGGCCCTATCTCGCCCATTGTTAAGTGGGTCGCGAAAAAAACAGAGTCCAGCCTATGTCTCCCATTGTTAAGTGGGCTTGGGGCTCGAAAAAAACAGAGTCCAGCCTATCCCACCCAGTCTTAACTTCGGCCCTATCTCGCCCATTGTTAAGTGGGTCGCGAAAAAAACAGAGTCCAGCCTATGTCCCCCATTGTTAAGTGGGCTTGGGGCTCGAAAAAAACGGAGTCCAGCCTATCCCACCCAGTCTTAACTTCGGCCCTATCTAGCCCATTGTTAAGTGGGTCGCGAAAAAAACAGAGTTCAGCCTATGTCTCCCATTGTTAAGTGGGCTTGGGGCTAGAAAAAAACAGAGTCCAGCCTATCCCACCCAGTCTTAACTTCGGCCCTATCTCGCCCATTGTTAAGTGGGTCGCGAAATAAACAGAGTCCAGCCTATGTCTCCCATTGTTAAGTGGGCTTGGGGCTCGAAAAAAACAGAGTCCAGCCTATCCCACCCAGTCTTAACTTCGGCCCTATCTCGCCCATTGTTAAGTGGGTCGCGAAAAAAACAGAGTCCAGCCTATGTCGCCCATTGTTAAGTGGGCTTGGGGCTCGAAAAAAACAGAGTCCAGCCTATCCCACCCAGTCTTAACTTCGGCCCTATCTAGCCCATTGTTAAGTGGGTCGCGATAAAAACAGCCTATCCCACCCAGTCTTAACTTCGGCCCTATCTAGCCCATTGTTAAGTGGGTCGCGAAAAAAACAGAGTCCAGCCTATGTCGCCCATTGTTAAGTGGGCTTGGGGCACGAAAAAAACAGAGTCCAGCCTATCCCACCCAGTCTTAACTTCGGCCCTATCTAGCCCATTGTTAAGTGGGTCGCGATAAAAACAGCCTATCCCACCCAGTCTTAACTTCGGCCCTATCTAGCCCATTGTTAAGTGGGTCGCGAAAAAAACAGAGTCCAGCCTATGTCGCCCATTGTTAAGTGGGCTTGGGGCTCGAAAAAAACAGAGTCCAGCCTATCCCACCCAGTCTTAACTTCGGCCCTATCTCGCCCATTGTTAAGTGGGTCGCGAAAAAAACAGAGTCCAGCCTATGTCGCCCATTGTTAAGTGGGCTTGGGGCTCGAAAAAATCGGAGTCCAGCCTATCCCACCCAGTCTTAACTTCGGCCCTATCTAGCCCATTGTTAAGTGGGTGGCGAAAAAAACAGAGTTCAGCCTATGTCTCCCATTGTTAAGTGGGCTTGGGGCTAGAAAAAAACAGAGTCCAGCCTATCCCACCCAGTCTTAACTTCGGCCCTATCTCGCCCATTGTTAAGTGGGTCGCGAAAAAAACAGAGTCCAGCCTATGTCTCCCATTGTTAAGTGGGCTTGGGGCTAGAAAAAAACAGAGTCCAGCCTATCCCACCCAGTCTTAACTTCGGCCCTATCTCGCCCATTGTTAAGTGGGTCGCGAAAAAAACAGAGTCCAGCCTATGTCTCCCATTGTTAAGTGGGCTTGGGGCTAGAAAAAAACAGAGTCCAGCCTATCGCACCCAGTCTTAACTTCGGCAATATCTCGCCCATTGTTAAGTGGGTCGCGAAAAAAACAGAGTCCAGCCTATGTCTCCCATTGTTAAGTGGGCTTGGGGCTCGAAAAAAACAGAGTCCAGCCCATCCCACCCAGTCTTAACTTCGGCCCTATCTAGCCCATTGTTAAGTGGGTCGCGAAAAAAACAGAGTCCAGCCTATGTCGCCCATTGTTAAGTGGGCTTGGGGCTCGAAAAAAACAGAGTCCAGCCTATCCCACCCAGTCTTAACTTCGGCCCTATCTAGCCCATTGTTAAGTGGGTCGCGAAAAAAACAGAGTCCAGCCTATGTCGCCCATTGTTAAGTGGGCTTGGGGCCCGAAAAAAACAGAGTCCAGCCTATCCCACCCAGTCTTAACTTCGGCCCTATCTCGCCCATTGTTAAGTGGGTCGCGAAAAAAACAGAGTCCAGCCTATGTCGCCCATTGTTAAGTGGGCTTGGGGCTCGAAAAAAACAGAGTCCAGCCTATCCCACCCAGTCTTAACTTCGGCCCTATCTAGCCCATTGTTAAGTGGGTCGCGAAAAAAACAGAGTCCAGCCTATGTCGCCCATTGTTAAGTGGGCTTGGGGCTCGAAAAAAACAGAGTCCAGCCTATCCCACCCAGTCTTAACTTCGGCCCTATCTCGCCCATTGTTAAGTGGGTCGCGAAAAAAACAGAGTCCAGCCTATCCCACCCAGTCTTAACTTCGGCCCTATCTCGCCCATTGTTAAGTGGGTCGCGAAAAAAACAGAGTCCAGCCTATGTCTCCCATTGTTAAGTGGGCTTGGGGCTCGAAAAAAACAGAGTCCAGCCAATGTCTCCCATTGTTAAGTGGGCTTGGGGCTCGAAAAAAACAGAGTCCAGCCTATCCCACCCAGTCTTAACTTCGGCCCTATCTAGCCCATTGTTTAGTGGGTCGCGAAAAAAACAGAGTCCAGCCTATGTCTCCCATTGTTAAGTGGGCTTGGGGCTCGAAAAAAACAGAGTCCAGCCTATCCCACCCAGTCTTAACTTCGGACCTATCTCGCCCATTGTTAAGTGGGTCGCGAAAAAAACAGAGTCCAGCCTATGTCTCCCATTGTTAAGTGGGCTTGGGGCTCGAAAAAAACAGAGTCCAGCCTATGTCTCCCATTGTTAAGTGGGCTTGGGGCTCGAAAAAAACAGAGTCCAGCCTATCCCACCCAGTCTTAACTTCGGCCCTATCTTGCCCATTGTTAAGTGGGTCGCGAAAAAAACAGAGTCCAGCCTATGTCTCCCATTGTTAAGTGGGCTTGGGGCTCGAAAAAAACAGAGTCCAGCCTATCCCACCCAGTCTTAACTTCGGACCTATCTCGCCCATTGTTAAGTGGGTCGCGAAAAAAACAGAGTCCAGCCTATCCCACCCAGTCTTAACTTCGGCCCTATCTCGCCCATTGTTAAGTGGGTCGCGAAAAAAACAGAGTCCAGCCTATGTCTCCCATTGTTAAGTGGGCTTGGGGCTAGAAAAAAACAGAGTCCAGCCTATCCCACCCAGTCTTAACTTCGGCCCTATCTCGCCCATTGTTAAGTGGGTCGCGAAAAAAACAGAGTCCAGCCTATGTCTCCCATTGTTAAGTGGGCTTGGGGCTAGAAAAAAACAGAGTCCAGCCTATCCCACCCAGTCTTAACTTCGGCAATATCTCGCCCATTGTTAAGTGGGTCGCGAAAAAAACAGAGTCCAGCCTATGTCTCCCATTGTTAAGTGGGCTTGGGGCTAGAAAAAAACAGAGTCCAGCCTATCCCACCCAGTCTTAACTTCGGCAATATCTCGCCCATTGTTAAGTGGGTCGCGAAAAAAACAGAGTCCAGCCTATGTCTCCCATTGTTAAGTGGGCTTGGGGCTCGAAAAAAACAGAGTCCAGCCCATCCCACCCAGTCTTAACTTCGGCCCTATCTAGCCCATTGTTAAGTGGGTCGCGAAAAAAACAGAGTCCAGCCTATGTCTCCCATTGTTAAGTGGGCTTGGGGCTAGAAAAAAACAGAGTCCAGCCTATCCCACCCAGTCTTAACTTCGGCCCTATCTCGCCCATTGTTAAGTGGGTCGCGAAAAAAACAGAGTCCAGCCTATGTCTCCCATTGTTAAGTGGGCTTGGGGCTAGAAAAAAACAGAGTCCAGCCTATCCCACCCAGTCTTAACTTCGGCAATATCTCGCCCATTGTTAAGTGGGTCGCGAAAAAAACAGAGTCCAGCCTATGTCTCCCATTGTTAAGTGGGCTTGGGGCTAGAAAAAAACAGAGTCCAGCCTATCCCACCCAGTCTTAACTTCGGCAATATCTCGCCCATTGTTAAGTGGGTCGCGAAAAAAACAGAGTCCAGCCTATGTCTCCCATTGTTAAGTGGGCTTGGGGCTCGAAAAAAACAGAGTCCAGCCCATCCCACCCAGTCTTAACTTCGGCCCTATCTAGCCCATTGTTAAGTGGGTCGCGAAAAAAACAGAGTCCAGCCTATGTCGCCCATTGTTAAGTGGGCTTGGGGCTCGAAAAAAACAGAGTCCAGCCTATCCCACCCAGTCTTAACTTCGGCCCTATCTAGCCCATTGTTAAGTGGGTCGCGAAAAAAACAGAGTCCAGCCTATGTCGCCCATTGTTAAGTGGGCTTGGGGCCCGAAAAAAACAGAGTCCAGCCTATCCCACCCAGTCTTAACTTCGGCCCTATCTCGCCCATTGTTAAGTGGGTCGCGAAAAAAACAGAGTCCAGCCTATGTCGCCCATTGTTAAGTGGGCTTGGGGCTCGAAAAAAACAGAGTCCAGCCTATCCCACCCAGTCTTAACTTCGGCCCTATCTAGCCCATTGTTAAGTGGGTCGCGAAAAAAACAGAGTCCAGCCTATGTCGCCCATTGTTAAGTGGGCTTGGGGCTCGAAAAAAACAGAGTCCAGCCTATCCCACCCAGTCTTAACTTCGGCCCTATCTCGCCCATTGTTAAGTGGGTCGCGAAAAAAACAGAGTCCAGCCTATCCCACCCAGTCTTAACTTCGGCCCTATCTCGCCCATTGTTAAGTGGGTCGCGAAAAAAACAGAGTCCAGCCTATGTCTCCCATTGTTAAGTGGGCTTGGGGCTCGAAAAAAACAGAGTCCAGCCAATGTCTCCCATTGTTAAGTGGGCTTGGGCTCGAAAAAAACAGAGTCCAGCCTATCCCACCCAGTCTTAACTTCGGCCCTATCTAGCCCATTGTTAAGTGGGTCGCGAAAAAAACAGAGTTCAGCCTATGTCTCCCATTGTTAAGTGGGCTTGGGGCTAGAAAAAAAACAGAGTCCAGCCTATCTCACCCAGTCTTAACTTCGGCCCTATCTCGCCCATTGTTAAGTGGGTCGCGAAAAAAACAGAGTCCAGCCTATGTCTCCCATTGTTAAGTGGGCTTGGGGCTCGAAAAAAACAGAGTCCAGCCTATCCCACCCAGTCTTAACTTCGGCCCTATCTCGCCCATTGTTAAGTGGGTCGCGAAAAAAACAGAGTCCAGCCTATGTCCCCCATTGTTAAGTGGGCTTGGGGCTCGAAAAAAACGGAGTCCAGCCTATCCCACCCAGTCTTAACTTCGGCCCTATCTAGCCCATTGTTAAGTGGGTCGCGAAAAAAACAGAGTTCAGCCTATGTCTCCCATTGTTAAGTGGGCTTGGGGCTAGAAAAAAACAGAGTCCAGCCTATCCCACCCAGTCTTAACTTCGGCCCTATCTCGCCCATTGTTAAGTGGGTCGCGAAATAAACAGAGTCCAGCCTATGTCTCCCATTGTTAAGTGGGCTTGGGGCTCGAAAAAAACAGAGTCCAGCCTATCCCACCCAGTCTTAACTTCGGCCCTATCTCGCCCATTGTTAAGTGGGTCGCGAAAAAAACAGAGTCCAGCCTATGTCGCCCATTGTTAAGTGGGCTTGGGGCTCGAAAAAAACAGAGTCCAGCCTATCCCACCCAGTCTTAACTTCGGCCCTATCTAGCCCATTGTTAAGTGGGTCGCGATAAAAACAGCCTATCCCACCCAGTCTTAACTTCGGCCCTATCTAGCCCATTGTTAAGTGGGTCGCGAAAAAAACAGAGTCCAGCCTATGTCGCCCATTGTTAAGTGGGCTTGGGGCTCGAAAAAAACAGAGTCCAGCCTATCCCACCCAGTCTTAACTTCGGCCCTATCTCGCCCATTGTTAAGTGGGTCGCGAAAAAAACAGAGTCCAGCCTATGTCTCCCATTGTTAAGTGGGCTTGGGGCTCGAAAAAAACAGAGTCCAGCCTATCCCACCCAGTCTTAACTTCGGCCCTATCTCGCCCATTGTTAAGTGGGTCGCGAAAAAAACAGAGTCCAGCCTATGTCGCCCATTGTTAAGTGGGCTTGGGGCTCGAAAAAATCGGAGTCCAGCCTATCCCACCCAGTCTTAACTTCGGCCCTATCTAGCCCATTGTTAAGTGGGTGGCGAAAAAAACAGAGTTCAGCCTATGTCTCCCATTGTTAAGTGGGCTTGGGGCTAGAAAAAAACAGAGTCCAGCCTATCCCACCCAGTCTTAACTTCGGCCCTATCTCGCCCATTGTTAAGTGGGTCGCGAAAAAAACAGAGTCCAGCCTATGTCTCCCATTGTTAAGTGGGCTTGGGGCTAGAAAAAAACAGAGTCCAGCCTATCCCACCCAGTCTTAACTTCGGCCCTATCTCGCCCATTGTTAAGTGGGTCGCGAAAAAAACAGAGTCCAGCCTATGTCTCCCATTGTTAAGTGGGCTTGGGGCTAGAAAAAAACAGAGTCCAGCCTATCGCACCCAGTCTTAACTTCGGCAATATCTCGCCCATTGTTAAGTGGGTCGCGAAAAAAACAGAGTCCAGCCTATGTCTCCCATTGTTAAGTGGGCTTGGGGCTCGAAAAAAACAGAGTCCAGCCCATCCCACCCAGTCTTAACTTCGGCCCTATCTAGCCCATTGTTAAGTGGGTCGCGAAAAAAACAGAGTCCAGCCTATGTCGCCCATTGTTAAGTGGGCTTGGGGCTCGAAAAAAACAGAGTCCAGCCTATCCCACCCAGTCTTAACTTCGGCCCTATCTAGCCCATTGTTAAGTGGGTCGCGAAAAAAACAGAGTCCAGCCTATGTCGCCCATTGTTAAGTGGGCTTGGGGCCCGAAAAAAACAGAGTCCAGCCTATCCCACCCAGTCTTAACTTCGGCCCTATCTCGCCCATTGTTAAGTGGGTCGCGAAAAAAACAGAGTCCAGCCTATGTCGCCCATTGTTAAGTGGGCTTGGGGCTCGAAAAAAACAGAGTCCAGCCTATCCCACCCAGTCTTAACTTCGGCCCTATCTAGCCCATTGTTAAGTGGGTCGCGAAAAAAACAGAGTCCAGCCTATGTCGCCCATTGTTAAGTGGGCTTGGGGCTCGAAAAAAACAGAGTCCAGCCTATCCCACCCAGTCTTAACTTCGGCCCTATCTCGCCCATTGTTAAGTGGGTCGCGAAAAAAACAGAGTCCAGCCTATCCCACCCAGTCTTAACTTCGGCCCTATCTCGCCCATTGTTAAGTGGGTCGCGAAAAAAACAGAGTCCAGCCTATGTCTCCCATTGTTAAGTGGGCTTGGGGCTCGAAAAAAACAGAGTCCAGCCTATGTCTCCCATTGTTAAGTGGGCTTGGGGCTAGAAAAAAACAGAGTCCAGCCTATCGCACCCAGTCTTAACTTCGGCAATATCTCGCCCATTGTTAAGTGGGTCGCGAAAAAAACAGAGTCCAGCCTATGTCTCCCATTGTTAAGTGGGCTTGGGGCTCGAAAAAAACAGAGTCCAGCCCATCCCACCCAGTCTTAACTTCGGCCCTATCTAGCCCATTGTTAAGTGGGTCGCGAAAAAAACAGAGTCCAGCCTATGTCGCCCATTGTTAAGTGGGCTTGGGGCTCGAAAAAAACAGAGTCCAGCCTATCCCACCCAGTCTTAACTTCGGCCCTATCTAGCCCATTGTTAAGTGGGTCGCGAAAAAAACAGAGTCCAGCCTATGTCGCCCATTGTTAAGTGGGCTTGGGGCCCGAAAAAAACAGAGTCCAGCCTATCCCACCCAGTCTTAACTTCGGCCCTATCTCGCCCATTGTTAAGTGGGTCGCGAAAAAAACAGAGTCCAGCCTATGTCGCCCATTGTTAAGTGGGCTTGGGGCTCGAAAAAAACAGAGTCCAGCCTATCCCACCCAGTCTTAACTTCGGCCCTATCTAGCCCATTGTTAAGTGGGTCGCGAAAAAAACAGAGTCCAGCCTATGTCGCCCATTGTTAAGTGGGCTTGGGGCTCGAAAAAAACAGAGTCCAGCCTATCCCACCCAGTCTTAACTTCGGCCCTATCTCGCCCATTGTTAAGTGGGTCGCGAAAAAAACAGAGTCCAGCCTATCCCACCCAGTCTTAACTTCGGCCCTATCTCGCCCATTGTTAAGTGGGTCGCGAAAAAAACAGAGTCCAGCTTATGTCTCCCATTGTTAAGTGGGCTTGGGGCTCGAAAAAAACAGAGTCCAGCCAATGTCTCCCATTGTTAAGTGGGCTTGGGGCTCGAAAAAAACAGAGTCCAGCCTATCCCACCCAGTCTTAACTTCGGCCCTATCTAGCCCATTGTTTAGTGGGTCGCGAAAAAAACAGAGTCCAGCCTATGTCTCCCATTGTTAAGTGGGCTTGGGGCTCGAAAAAAACAGAGTCCAGCCTATCCCACCCAGTCTTAACTTCGGACCTATCTCGCCCATTGTTAAGTGGGTCGCGAAAAAAACAGAGTCCAGCCTATGTCTCCCATTGTTAAGTGGGCTTGGGGCTCGAAAAAAACAGAGTCCAGCCTATGTCTCCCATTGTTAAGTGGGCTTGGGGCTCGAAAAAAACAGAGTCCAGCCTATCCCACCCAGTCTTAACTTCGGCCCTATCTTGCCCATTGTTAAGTGGGTCGCGAAAAAAACAGAGTCCAGCCTATGTCTCCCATTGTTAAGTGGGCTTGGGGCTCGAAAAAAACAGAGTCCAGCCTATCCCACCCAGTCTTAACTTCGGACCTATCTCGCCCATTGTTAAGTGGGTCGCGAAAAAAACAGAGTCCAGCCTATGTCTCCCATTGTTAAGTGGGCTTGGGGCTAGAAAAAAACAGAGTCCAGCCTATCCCACCCAGTCTTAACTTCGGCCCTATCTCGCCCATTGTTAAGTGGGTCGCGAAAAAAACAGAGTCCAGCCTATGTCTCCCATTGTTAAGTGGGCTTGGGGCTAGAAAAAAACAGAGTCCAGCCTATCCCACCCAGTCTTAACTTCGGCAATATCTCGCCCATTGTTAAGTGGGTCGCGAAAAAAACAGAGTCCAGCCTATGTCTCCCATTGTTAAGTGGGCTTGGGGCTCGAAAAAAACAGAGTCCAGCCTATCCCACCCAGTCTTAACTTCGGCCCTATCTTGCCCATTGTTAAGTGGGTCGCGAAAAAAACAGAGTCCAGCCTATGTCTCCCATTGTTAAGTGGGCTTGGGGCTCGAAAAAAACAGAGTCCAGCCTATCCCACCCAGTCTTAACTTCGGACCTATCTCGCCCATTGTTAAGTGGGTCGCGAAAAAAACAGAGTCCAGCCTATCCCACCCAGTCTTAACTTCGGCCCTATCTCGCCCATTGTTAAGTGGGTCGCGAAAAAAACAGAGTCCAGCCTATGTCTCCCATTGTTAAGTGGGCTTGGGGCTAGAAAAAAACAGAGTCCAGCCTATCCCACCCAGTCTTAACTTCGGCCCTATCTCGCCCATTGTTAAGTGGGTCGCGAAAAAAACAGAGTCCAGCCTATGTCTCCCATTGTTAAGTGGGCTTGGGGCTAGAAAAAAACAGAGTCCAGCCTATCCCACCCAGTCTTAACTTCGGCAATATCTCGCCCATTGTTAAGTGGGTCGCGAAAAAAACAGAGTCCAGCCTATGTCTCCCATTGTTAAGTGGGCTTGGGGCTAGAAAAAAACAGAGTCCAGCCTATCCCACCCAGTCTTAACTTCGGCAATATCTCGCCCATTGTTAAGTGGGTCGCGAAAAAAACAGAGTCCAGCCTATGTCTCCCATTGTTAAGTGGGCTTGGGGCTCGAAAAAAACAGAGTCCAGCCCATCCCACCCAGTCTTAACTTCGGCCCTATCTAGCCCATTGTTAAGTGGGTCGCGAAAAAAACAGAGTCCAGCCTATGTCGCCCATTGTTAAGTGGGCTTGGGGCTCGAAAAAAACAGAGTCCAGCCTATCCCACCCAGTCTTAACTTCGGCCCTATCTAGCCCATTGTTAAGTGGGTCGCGAAAAAAACAGAGTCCAGCCTATGTCGCCCATTGTTAAGTGGGCTTGGGGCCCGAAAAAAACAGAGTCCAGCCTATCCCACCCAGTCTTAACTTCGGCCCTATCTCGCCCATTGTTAAGTGGGTCGCGAAAAAAACAGAGTCCAGCCTATGTCGCCCATTGTTAAGTGGGCTTGGGGCTCGAAAAAAACAGAGTCCAGCCTATCCCACCCAGTCTTAACTTCGGCCCTATCTAGCCCATTGTTAAGTGGGTCGCGAAAAAAACAGAGTCCAGCCTATGTCGCCCATTGTTAAGTGGGCTTGGGGCTCGAAAAAAACAGAGTCCAGCCTATCCCACCCAGTCTTAACTTCGGCCCTATCTCGCCCATTGTTAAGTGGGTCGCGAAAAAAACAGAGTCCAGCCTATCCCACCCAGTCTTAACTTCGGCCCTATCTCGCCCATTGTTAAGTGGGTCGCGAAAAAAACAGAGTCCAGCCTATGTCTCCCATTGTTAAGTGGGCTTGGGGCTCGAAAAAAACAGAGTCCAGCCAATGTCTCCCATTGTTAAGTGGGCTTGGGGCTCGAAAAAAACAGAGTCCAGCCTATCCCACCCAGTCTTAACTTCGGCCCTATCTAGCCCATTGTTTAGTGGGTCGCGAAAAAAACAGAGTCCAGCCTATGTCTCCCATTGTTAAGTGGGCTTGGGGCTCGAAAAAAACAGAGTCCAGCCTATCCCACCCAGTCTTAACTTCGGACCTATCTCGCCCATTGTTAAGTGGGTCGCGAAAAAAACAGAGTCCAGCCTATGTCTCCCATTGTTAAGTGGGCTTGGGGCTCGAAAAAAACAGAGTCCAGCCTATGTCTCCCATTGTTAAGTGGGCTTGGGGCTCGAAAAAAACAGAGTCCAGCCTATCCCACCCAGTCTTAACTTCGGCCCTATCTTGCCCATTGTTAAGTGGGTCGCGAAAAAAACAGAGTCCAGCCTATGTCTCCCATTGTTAAGTGGGCTTGGGGCTCGAAAAAAACAGAGTCCAGCCTATCCCACCCAGTCTTAACTTCGGACCTATCTCGCCCATTGTTAAGTGGGTCGCGAAAAAAACAGAGTCCAGCCTATCCCACCCAGTCTTAACTTCGGCCCTATCTCGCCCATTGTTAAGTGGGTCGCGAAAAAAACAGAGTCCAGCCTATGTCTCCCATTGTTAAGTGGGCTTGGGGCTAGAAAAAAACAGAGTCCAGCCTATCCCACCCAGTCTTAACTTCGGCCCTATCTCGCCCATTGTTAAGTGGGTCGCGAAAAAAACAGAGTCCAGCCTATGTCTCCCATTGTTAAGTGGGCTTGGGGCTAGAAAAAAACAGAGTCCAGCCTATCCCACCCAGTCTTAACTTCGGCAATATCTCGCCCATTGTTAAGTGGGTCGCGAAAAAAACAGAGTCCAGCCTATGTCTCCCATTGTTAAGTGGGCTTGGGGCTCGAAAAAAACAGAGTCCAGCCTATCCCACCCAGTCTTAACTTCGGCCCTATCTTGCCCATTGTTAAGTGGGTCGCGAAAAAAACAGAGTCCAGCCTATGTCTCCCATTGTTAAGTGGGCTTGGGGCTCGAAAAAAACAGAGTCCAGCCTATCCCACCCAGTCTTAACTTCGGACCTATCTCGCCCATTGTTAAGTGGGTCGCGAAAAAAACAGAGTCCAGCCTATCCCACCCAGTCTTAACTTCGGCCCTATCTCGCCCATTGTTAAGTGGGTCGCGAAAAAAACAGAGTCCAGCCTATGTCTCCCATTGTTAAGTGGGCTTGGGGCTAGAAAAAAACAGAGTCCAGCCTATCCCACCCAGTCTTAACTTCGGCCCTATCTCGCCCATTGTTAAGTGGGTCGCGAAAAAAACAGAGTCCAGCCTATGTCTCCCATTGTTAAGTGGGCTTGGGGCTAGAAAAAAACAGAGTCCAGCCTATCCCACCCAGTCTTAACTTCGGCAATATCTCGCCCATTGTTAAGTGGGTCGCGAAAAAAACAGAGTCCAGCCTATGTCTCCCATTGTTAAGTGGGCTTGGGGCTAGAAAAAAACAGAGTCCAGCCTATCCCACCCAGTCTTAACTTCGGCAATATCTCGCCCATTGTTAAGTGGGTCGCGAAAAAAACAGAGTCCAGCCTATGTCTCCCATTGTTAAGTGGGCTTGGGGCTCGAAAAAAACAGAGTCCAGCCCATCCCACCCAGTCTTAACTTCGGCCCTATCTAGCCCATTGTTAAGTGGGTCGCGAAAAAAACAGAGTCCAGCCTATGTCGCCCATTGTTAAGTGGGCTTGGGGCTCGAAAAAAACAGAGTCCAGCCTATCCCACCCAGTCTTAACTTCGGCCCTATCTAGCCCATTGTTAAGTGGGTCGCGAAAAAAACAGAGTCCAGCCTATGTCGCCCATTGTTAAGTGGGCTTGGGGCCCGAAAAAAACAGAGTCCAGCCTATCCCACCCAGTCTTAACTTCGGCCCTATCTCGCCCATTGTTAAGTGGGTCGCGAAAAAAACAGAGTCCAGCCTATGTCGCCCATTGTTAAGTGGGCTTGGGGCTCGAAAAAAACAGAGTCCAGCCTATCCCACCCAGTCTTAACTTCGGCCCTATCTAGCCCATTGTTAAGTGGGTCGCGAAAAAAACAGAGTCCAGCCTATGTCGCCCATTGTTAAGTGGGCTTGGGGCTCGAAAAAAACAGAGTCCAGCCTATCCCACCCAGTCTTAACTTCGGCCCTATCTCGCCCATTGTTAAGTGGGTCGCGAAAAAAACAGAGTCCAGCCTATCCCACCCAGTCTTAACTTCGGCCCTATCTCGCCCATTGTTAAGTGGGTCGCGAAAAAAACAGAGTCCAGCCTATGTCTCCCATTGTTAAGTGGGCTTGGGGCTCGAAAAAAACAGAGTCCAGCCAATGTCTCCCATTGTTAAGTGGGCTTGGGGCTCGAAAAAAACAGAGTCCAGCCTATCCCACCCAGTCTTAACTTCGGCCCTATCTAGCCCATTGTTAAGTGGGTGGCGAAAAAAACAGAGTTCAGCCTATGTCTCCCATTGTTAAGTGGGCTTGGGGCTAGAAAAAAAACAGAGTCCAGCCTATCTCACCCAGTCTTAACTTCGGCCCTATCTCGCCCATTGTTAAGTGGGTCGCGAAAAAAACAGAGTCCAGCCTATGTCTCCCATTGTTAAGTGGGCTTGGGGCTCGAAAAAAACAGAGTCCAGCCTATCCCACCCAGTCTTAACTTCGGCCCTATCTCGCCCATTGTTAAGTGGGTCGCGAAAAAAACAGAGTCCAGCCTATGTCCCCCATTGTTAAGTGGGCTTGGGGCTCGAAAAAAACAGAGTCCAGCCTATCCCACCCAGTCTTAACTTCGGCCCTATCTAGCCCATTGTTAAGTGGGTGGCGAAAAAAACAGAGTTCAGCCTATGTCTCCCATTGTTAAGTGGGCTTGGGGCTAGAAAAAAACAGAGTCCAGCCTATCCCACCCAGTCTTAACTTCGGCCCTATCTCGCCCATTGTTAAGTGGGTCGCGAAATAAACAGAGTCCAGCCTATGTCTCCCATTGTTAAGTGGGCTTGGGGCTCGAAAAAAACAGAGTCCAGCCTATCCCACCCAGTCTTAACTTCGGCCCTATCTCGCCCATTGTTAAGTGGGTCGCGAAAAAAACAGAGTCCAGCCTATGTCGCCCATTGTTAAGTGGGCTTGGGGCTCGAAAAAAACAGAGTCCAGCCTATCCCACCCAGTCTTAACTTCGGCCCTATCTAGCCCATTGTTAAGTGGGTCGCGATAAAAACAGCCTATCCCACCCAGTCTTAACTTCGGCCCTATCTAGCCCATTGTTAAGTGGGTCGCGAAAAAAACAGAGTCCAGCCTATGTCGCCCATTGTTAAGTGGGCTTGGGGCTCGAAAAAAACAGAGTCCAGCCTATCCCACCCAGTCTTAACTTCGGCCCTATCTAGCCCATTGTTAAGTGGGTCGCGATAAAAACAGCCTATCCCACCCAGTCTTAACTTCGGCCCTATCTAGCCCATTGTTAAGTGGGTCGCGAAAAAAACAGAGTCCAGCCTATGTCGCCCATTGTTAAGTGGGCTTGGGGCTCGAAAAAAACAGAGTCCAGCCTATCCCACCCAGTCTTAACTTCGGCCCTATCTAGCCCATTGTTAAGTGGGTCGCGATAAAAACAGCCTATCCCACCCAGTCTTAACTTCGGCCCTATCTAGCCCATTGTTAAGTGGGTCGCGAAAAAAACAGAGTCCAGCCTATGTCGCCCATTGTTAAGTGGGCTTGGGGCTCGAAAAAAACAGAGTCCAGCCTATCCCACCCAGTCTTAACTTCGGCCCTATCTCGCCCATTGTTAAGTGGGTCGCGAAAAAAACAGAGTCCAGCCTATGTCTCCCATTGTTAAGTGGGCTTGGGGCTCGAAAAAAACAGAGTCCAGCCTATCCCACCCAGTCTTAACTTCGGCCCTATCTCGCCCATTGTTAAGTGGGTCGCGAAAAAAACAGAGTCCAGCCTATGTCGCCCATTGTTAAGTGGGCTTGGGGCTCGAAAAAATCGGAGTCCAGCCTATCCCACCCAGTCTTAACTTCGGCCCTATCTAGCCCATTGTTAAGTGGGTGGCGAAAAAAACAGAGTTCAGCCTATGTCTCCCATTGTTAAGTGGGCTTGGGGCTAGAAAAAAACAGAGTCCAGCCTATCCCACCCAGTCTTAACTTCGGCCCTATCTCGCCCATTGTTAAGTGGGTCGCGAAAAAAACAGAGTCCAGCCTATGTCGCCCATTGTTAAGTGGGCTTGGGGCTCGAAAAAATCGGAGTCCAGCCTATCCCACCCAGTCTTAACTTCGGCCCTATCTAGCCCATTGTTAAGTGGGTGGCGAAAAAAACAGAGTTCAGCCTATGTCTCCCATTGTTAAGTGGGCTTGGGGCTAGAAAAAAACAGAGTCCAGCCTATCCCACCCAGTCTTAACTTCGGCCCTATCTCGCCCATTGTTAAGTGGGTCGCGAAAAAAACAGAGTCCAGCCTATGTCTCCCATTGTTAAGTGGGCTTGGGGCTCGAAAAAAACAGAGTCCAGCCTATCCCACCCAGTCTTAACTTCGGCCCTATCTCGCCCATTGTTAAGTGGGTCGCGAAAAAAACAGAGTCCAGCCTATGTCTCCCATTGTTAAGTGGGCTTGGGGCTAGAAAAAAACAGAGTCCAGCCTATCCCACCCAGTCTTAACTTCGGCAATATCTCGCCCATTGTTAAGTGGGTCGCGAAAAAAACAGAGTCCAGCCTATGTCTCCCATTGTTAAGTGGGCTTGGGGCTAGAAAAAAACAGAGTCCAGCCTATCCCACCCAGTCTTAACTTCGGCAATATCTCGCCCATTGTTAAGTGGGTCGCGAAAAAAACAGAGTCCAGCCTATGTCTCCCATTGTTAAGTGGGCTTGGGGCTCGAAAAAAACAGAGTCCAGCCCATCCCACCCAGTCTTAACTTCGGCCCTATCTAGCCCATTGTTAAGTGGGTCGCGAAAAAAACAGAGTCCAGCCTATGTCTCCCATTGTTAAGTGGGCTTGGGGCTCGAAAAAAACAGAGTCCAGCCTATCCCACCCAGTCTTAACTTCGGCCCTATCTTGGCCATTGTTAAGTGGGTCGCGAAAAAAACAGAGTCCAGCCTATGTCTCCCATTGTTAAGTGGGCTTGGGGCTCGAAAAAAACAGAGTCCAGCCTATCCCACCTAGTCTTAACTTCGGACCTATCTCGCCCATTGTTAAGTGGGTCGCGAAAAAAACAGAGTCCAGCCTATCCCACCCAGTCTTAACTTCGGCCCTATCTCGCCCATTGTTAAGTGGGTCGCGAAAAAAACAGAGTCCAGCCTATGTCTCCCATTGTTAAGTGGGCTTGGGGCTAGAAAAAAACAGAGTCCAGCCTATCCCACCCAGTCTTAACTTCGGCCCTATCTCGCCCATTGTTAAGTGGGTCGCGAAAAAAACAGAGTCCAGCCTATGTCTCCCATTGTTAAGTGGGCTTGGGGCTAGAAAAAAACAGAGTCCAGCCTATCCCACCCAGTCTTAACTTCGGCAATATCTCGCCCATTGTTAAGTGGGTCGCGAAAAAAACAGAGTCCAGCCTATGTCTCCCATTGTTAAGTGGGCTTGGGGCTAGAAAAAAACAGAGTCCAGCCTATCCCACCCAGTCTTAACTTCGGCAATATCTCGCCCATTGTTAAGTGGGTCGCGAAAAAAACAGAGTCCAGCCTATGTCTCCCATTGTTAAGTGGGCTTGGGGCTCGAAAAAAACAGAGTCCAGCCCATCCCACCCAGTCTTAACTTCGGCCCTATCTAGCCCATTGTTAAGTGGGTCGCGAAAAAAACAGAGTCCAGCCTATGTCGCCCATTGTTAAGTGGGCTTGGGGCTCGAAAAAAACAGAGTCCAGCCTATCCCACCCAGTCTTAACTTCGGCCCTATCTAGCCCATTGTTAAGTGGGTCGCGAAAAAAACAGAGTCCAGCCTATGTCGCCCATTGTTAAGTGGGCTTGGGGCCCGAAAAAAACAGAGTCCAGCCTATCCCACCCAGTCTTAACTTCGGCCCTATCTCGCCCATTGTTAAGTGGGTCGCGAAAAAAACAGAGTCCAGCCTATGTCGCCCATTGTTAAGTGGGCTTGGGGCTCGAAAAAAACAGAGTCCAGCCTATCCCACCCAGTCTTAACTTCGGCCCTATCTAGCCCATTGTTAAGTGGGTCGCGAAAAAAACAGAGTCCAGCCTATGTCGCCCATTGTTAAGTGGGCTTGGGGCTCGAAAAAAACAGAGTCCAGCCTATCCCACCCAGTCTTAACTTCGGCCCTATCTCGCCCATTGTTAAGTGGGTCGCGAAAAAAACAGAGTCCAGCCTATCCCACCCAGTCTTAACTTCGGCCCTATCTCGCCCATTGTTAAGTGGGTCGCGAAAAAAACAGAGTCCAGCCTATGTCTCCCATTGTTAAGTGGGCTTGGGGCTCGAAAAAAACAGAGTCCAGCCAATGTCTCCCATTGTTAAGTGGGCTTGGGCTCGAAAAAAACAGAGTCCAGCCTATCCCACCCAGTCTTAACTTCGGCCCTATCTAGCCCATTGTTAAGTGGGTCGCGAAAAAAACAGAGTTCAGCCTATGTCTCCCATTGTTAAGTGGGCTTGGGGCTAGAAAAAAAACAGAGTCCAGCCTATCTCACCCAGTCTTAACTTCGGCCCTATCTCGCCCATTGTTAAGTGGGTCGCGAAAAAAACAGAGTCCAGCCTATGTCTCCCATTGTTAAGTGGGCTTGGGGCTCGAAAAAAACAGAGTCCAGCCTATCCCACCCAGTCTTAACTTCGGCAATATCTCGCCCATTGTTAAGTGGGTCGCGAAAAAAACAGAGTCCAGCCTATGTCTCCCATTGTTAAGTGGGCTTGGGGCTAGAAAAAAACAGAGTCCAGCCTATCCCACCCAGTCTTAACTTCGGCAATATCTCGCCCATTGTTAAGTGGGTCGCGAAAAAAACAGAGTCCAGCCTATGTCTCCCATTGTTAAGTGGGCTTGGGGCTCGAAAAAAACAGAGTCCAGCCCATCCCACCCAGTCTTAACTTCGGCCCTATCTAGCCCATTGTTAAGTGGGTCGCGAAAAAAACAGAGTCCAGCCTATGTCTCCCATTGTTAAGTGGGCTTGGGGCTCGAAAAAAACAGAGTCCAGCCTATCCCACCCAGTCTTAACTTCGGCCCTATCTTGGCCATTGTTAAGTGGGTCGCGAAAAAAACAGAGTCCAGCCTATGTCTCCCATTGTTAAGTGGGCTTGGGGCTCGAAAAAAACAGAGTCCAGCCTATCCCACCTAGTCTTAACTTCGGACCTATCTCGCCCATTGTTAAGTGGGTCGCGAAAAAAACAGAGTCCAGCCTATCCCACCCAGTCTTAACTTCGGCCCTATCTCGCCCATTGTTAAGTGGGTCGCGAAAAAAACAGAGTCCAGCCTATGTCTCCCATTGTTAAGTGGGCTTGGGGCTAGAAAAAAACAGAGTCCAGCCTATCCCACCCAGTCTTAACTTCGGCCCTATCTCGCCCATTGTTAAGTGGGTCGCGAAAAAAACAGAGTCCAGCCTATGTCTCCCATTGTTAAGTGGGCTTGGGGCTAGAAAAAAACAGAGTCCAGCCTATCCCACCCAGTCTTAACTTCGGCAATATCTCGCCCATTGTTAAGTGGGTCGCGAAAAAAACAGAGTCCAGCCTATGTCTCCCATTGTTAAGTGGGCTTGGGGCTAGAAAAAAACAGAGTCCAGCCTATCCCACCCAGTCTTAACTTCGGCAATATCTCGCCCATTGTTAAGTGGGTCGCGAAAAAAACAGAGTCCAGCCTATGTCTCCCATTGTTAAGTGGGCTTGGGGCTCGAAAAAAACAGAGTCCAGCCCATCCCACCCAGTCTTAACTTCGGCCCTATCTAGCCCATTGTTAAGTGGGTCGCGAAAAAAACAGAGTCCAGCCTATGTCGCCCATTGTTAAGTGGGCTTGGGGCTCGAAAAAAACAGAGTCCAGCCTATCCCACCCAGTCTTAACTTCGGCCCTATCTAGCCCATTGTTAAGTGGGTCGCGAAAAAAACAGAGTCCAGCCTATGTCGCCCATTGTTAAGTGGGCTTGGGGCCCGAAAAAAACAGAGTCCAGCCTATCCCACCCAGTCTTAACTTCGGCCCTATCTCGCCCATTGTTAAGTGGGTCGCGAAAAAAACAGAGTCCAGCCTATGTCGCCCATTGTTAAGTGGGCTTGGGGCTCGAAAAAAACAGAGTCCAGCCTATCCCACCCAGTCTTAACTTCGGCCCTATCTAGCCCATTGTTAAGTGGGTCGCGAAAAAAACAGAGTCCAGCCTATGTCGCCCATTGTTAAGTGGGCTTGGGGCTCGAAAAAAACAGAGTCCAGCCTATCCCACCCAGTCTTAACTTCGGCCCTATCTCGCCCATTGTTAAGTGGGTCGCGAAAAAAACAGAGTCCAGCCTATCCCACCCAGTCTTAACTTCGGCCCTATCTCGCCCATTGTTAAGTGGGTCGCGAAAAAAACAGAGTCCAGCCTATGTCTCCCTTTGTTAAGTGGGCTTGGGGCTCGAAAAAAACAGAGTCCAGCCAATGTCTCCCATTGTTAAGTGGGCTTGGGCTCGAAAAAAACAGAGTCCAGCCTATCCCACCCAGTCTTAACTTCGGCCCTATCTAGCCCATTGTTAAGTGGGTCGCGAAAAAAACAGAGTTCAGCCTATGTCTCCCATTGTTAAGTGGGCTTGGGGCTAGAAAAAAAACAGAGTCCAGCCTATCTCACCCAGTCTTAACTTCGGCCCTATCTCGCCCATTGTTAAGTGGGTCGCGAAAAAAACAGAGTCCAGCCTATGTCTCCCATTGTTAAGTGGGCTTGGGGCTCGAAAAAAACAGAGTCCAGCCTATCCCACCCAGTCTTAACTTCGGCCCTATCTCGCCCATTGTTAAGTGGGTCGCGAAAAAAACAGAGTCCAGCCTATGTCCCCCATTGTTAAGTGGGCTTGGGGCTCGAAAAAAACGGAGTCCAGCCTATCCCACCCAGTCTTAACTTCGGCCCTATCTAGCCCATTGTTAAGTGGGTCGCGAAAAAAACAGAGTTCAGCCTATGTCTCCCATTGTTAAGTGGGCTTGGGGCTAGAAAAAAACAGAGTCCAGCCTATCCCACCCAGTCTTAACTTCGGCCCTATCTCGCCCATTGTTAAGTGGGTCGCGAAATAAACAGAGTCCAGCCTATGTCTCCCATTGTTAAGTGGGCTTGGGGCTCGAAAAAAACAGAGTCCAGCCTATCCCACCCAGTCTTAACTTCGGCCCTATCTCGCCCATTGTTAAGTGGGTCGCGAAAAAAACAGAGTCCAGCCTATGTCCCCCATTGTTAAGTGGGCTTGGGGCTCGAAAAAAACGGAGTCCAGCCTATCCCACCCAGTCTTAACTTCGGCCCTATCTAGCCCATTGTTAAGTGGGTCGCGAAAAAAACAGAGTTCAGCCTATGTCTCCCATTGTTAAGTGGGCTTGGGGCTAGAAAAAAACAGAGTCCAGCCTATCCCACCCAGTCTTAACTTCGGCCCTATCTCGCCCATTGTTAAGTGGGTCGCGAAATAAACAGAGTCCAGCCTATGTCTCCCATTGTTAAGTGGGCTTGGGGCTCGAAAAAAACAGAGTCCAGCCTATCCCACCCAGTCTTAACTTCGGCCCTATCTCGCCCATTGTTAAGTGGGTCGCGAAAAAAACAGAGTCCAGCCTATGTCGCCCATTGTTAAGTGGGCTTGGGGCTCGAAAAAAACAGAGTCCAGCCTATCCCACCCAGTCTTAACTTCGGCCCTATCTCGCCCATTGTTAAGTGGGTCGCGAAAAAAACAGAGTCCAGCCTATCCCACCCAGTCTTAACTTCGGCCCTATCTCGCCCATTGTTAAGTGGGTCGCGAAAAAAACAGAGTCCAGCCTATGTCTCCCATTGTTAAGTGGGCTTGGGGCTCGAAAAAAACAGAGTCCAGCCAATGTCTCCCATTGTTAAGTGGGCTTGGGCTCGAAAAAAACAGAGTCCAGCCTATCCCACCCAGTCTTAACTTCGGCCCTATCTAGCCCATTGTTAAGTGGGTCGCGAAAAAAACAGAGTTCAGCCTATGTCTCCCATTGTTAAGTGGGCTTGGGGCTAGAAAAAAAACAGAGTCCAGCCTATCTCACCCAGTCTTAACTTCGGCCCTATCTCGCCCATTGTTAAGTGGGTCGCGAAAAAAACAGAGTCCAGCCTATGTCTCCCATTGTTAAGTGGGCTTGGGGCTCGAAAAAAACAGAGTCCAGCCTATCCCACCCAGTCTTAACTTCGGCCCTATCTCGCCCATTGTTAAGTGGGTCGCGAAAAAAACAGAGTCCAGCCTATGTCCCCCATTGTTAAGTGGGCTTGGGGCTCGAAAAAAACGGAGTCCAGCCTATCCCACCCAGTCTTAACTTCGGCCCTATCTAGCCCATTGTTAAGTGGGTCGCGAAAAAAACAGAGTTCAGCCTATGTCTCCCATTGTTAAGTGGGCTTGGGGCTAGAAAAAAACAGAGTCCAGCCTATCCCACCCAGTCTTAACTTCGGCCCTATCTCGCCCATTGTTAAGTGGGTCGCGAAATAAACAGAGTCCAGCCTATGTCTCCCATTGTTAAGTGGGCTTGGGGCTCGAAAAAAACAGAGTCCAGCCTATCCCACCCAGTCTTAACTTCGGCCCTATCTCGCCCATTGTTAAGTGGGTCGCGAAAAAAACAGAGTCCAGCCTATGTCGCCCATTGTTAAGTGGGCTTGGGGCTCGAAAAAAACAGAGTCCAGCCTATCCCACCCAGTCTTAACTTCGGCCCTATCTAGCCCATTGTTAAGTGGGTCGCGATAAAAACAGCCTATCCCACCCAGTCTTAACTTCGGCCCTATCTAGCCCATTGTTAAGTGGGTCGCGAAAAAAACAGAGTCCAGCCTATGTCGCCCATTGTTAAGTGGGCTTGGGGCTCGAAAAAAACAGAGTCCAGCCTATCCCACCCAGTCTTAACTTCGGCCCTATCTCGCCCATTGTTAAGTGGGTCGCGAAAAAAACAGAGTCCAGCCTATGTCTCCCATTGTTAAGTGGGCTTGGGGCTCGAAAAAAACAGAGTCCAGCCTATCCCACCCAGTCTTAACTTCGGCCCTATCTCGCCCATTGTTAAGTGGGTCGCGAAAAAAACAGAGTCCAGCCTATGTCGCCCATTGTTAAGTGGGCTTGGGGCTCGAAAAAATCGGAGTCCAGCCTATCCCACCCAGTCTTAACTTCGGCCCTATCTAGCCCATTGTTAAGTGGGTGGCGAAAAAAACAGAGTTCAGCCTATGTCTCCCATTGTTAAGTGGGCTTGGGGCTAGAAAAAAACAGAGTCCAGCCTATCCCACCCAGTCTTAACTTCGGCCCTATCTCGCCCATTGTTAAGTGGGTCGCGAAAAAAACAGAGTCCAGCCTATGTCTCCCATTGTTAAGTGGGCTTGGGGCTAGAAAAAAACAGAGTCCAGCCTATCCCACCCAGTCTTAACTTCGGCCCTATCTCGCCCATTGTTAAGTGGGTCGCGAAAAAAACAGAGTCCAGCCTATGTCTCCCATTGTTAAGTGGGCTTGGGGCTAGAAAAAAACAGAGTCCAGCCTATCGCACCCAGTCTTAACTTCGGCAATATCTCGCCCATTGTTAAGTGGGTCGCGAAAAAAACAGAGTCCAGCCTATGTCTCCCATTGTTAAGTGGGCTTGGGGCTCGAAAAAAACAGAGTCCAGCCCATCCCACCCAGTCTTAACTTCGGCCCTATCTAGCCCATTGTTAAGTGGGTCGCGAAAAAAACAGAGTCCAGCCTATGTCGCCCATTGTTAAGTGGGCTTGGGGCTCGAAAAAAACAGAGTCCAGCCTATCCCACCCAGTCTTAACTTCGGCCCTATCTAGCCCATTGTTAAGTGGGTCGCGAAAAAAACAGAGTCCAGCCTATGTCGCCCATTGTTAAGTGGGCTTGGGGCCCGAAAAAAACAGAGTCCAGCCTATCCCACCCAGTCTTAACTTCGGCCCTATCTCGCCCATTGTTAAGTGGGTCGCGAAAAAAACAGAGTCCAGCCTATGTCGCCCATTGTTAAGTGGGCTTGGGGCTCGAAAAAAACAGAGTCCAGCCTATCCCACCCAGTCTTAACTTCGGCCCTATCTAGCCCATTGTTAAGTGGGTCGCGAAAAAAACAGAGTCCAGCCTATGTCGCCCATTGTTAAGTGGGCTTGGGGCTCGAAAAAAACAGAGTCCAGCCTATCCCACCCAGTCTTAACTTCGGCCCTATCTCGCCCATTGTTAAGTGGGTCGCGAAAAAAACAGAGTCCAGCCTATCCCACCCAGTCTTAACTTCGGCCCTATCTCGCCCATTGTTAAGTGGGTCGCGAAAAAAACAGAGTCCAGCCTATGTCTCCCATTGTTAAGTGGGCTTGGGGCTCGAAAAAAACAGAGTCCAGCCTATGTCTCCCATTGTTAAGTGGGCTTGGGGCTAGAAAAAAACAGAGTCCAGCCTATCGCACCCAGTCTTAACTTCGGCAATATCTCGCCCATTGTTAAGTGGGTCGCGAAAAAAACAGAGTCCAGCCTATGTCTCCCATTGTTAAGTGGGCTTGGGGCTCGAAAAAAACAGAGTCCAGCCCATCCCACCCAGTCTTAACTTCGGCCCTATCTAGCCCATTGTTAAGTGGGCTTGGGGCTCGAAAAAAACAGAGTCCAGCCTATCCCACCCAGTCTTAACTTCGGCCCTATCTAGCCCATTGTTAAGTGGGTCGCGAAAAAAACAGAGTCCAGCCTATGTCGCCCATTGTTAAGTGGGCTTGGGGCCCGAAAAAAACAGAGTCCAGCCTATCCCACCCAGTCTTAACTTCGGCCCTATCTCGCCCATTGTTAAGTGGGTCGCGAAAAAAACAGAGTCCAGCCTATGTCGCCCATTGTTAAGTGGGCTTGGGGCTCGAAAAAAACAGAGTCCAGCCTATCCCACCCAGTCTTAACTTCGGCCCTATCTAGCCCATTGTTAAGTGGGTCGCGAAAAAAACAGAGTCCAGCCTATGTCGCCCATTGTTAAGTGGGCTTGGGGCTCGAAAAAAACAGAGTCCAGCCTATCCCACCCAGTCTTAACTTCGGCCCTATCTCGCCCATTGTTAAGTGGGTCGCGAAAAAAACAGAGTCCAGCCTATCCCACCCAGTCTTAACTTCGGCCCTATCTCGCCCATTGTTAAGTGGGTCGCGAAAAAAACAGAGTCCAGCCTATGTCTCCCATTGTTAAGTGGGCTTGGGGCTCGAAAAAAACAGAGTCCAGCCAATGTCTCCCATTGTTAAGTGGGCTTGGGGCTCGAAAAAAACAGAGTCCAGCCTATCCCACCCAGTCTTAACTTCGGCCCTATCTAGCCCATTGTTTAGTGGGTCGCGAAAAAAACAGAGTCCAGCCTATGTCTCCCATTGTTAAGTGGGCTTGGGGCTCGAAAAAAACAGAGTCCAGCCTATCCCACCCAGTCTTAACTTCGGACCTATCTCGCCCATTGTTAAGTGGGTCGCGAAAAAAACAGAGTCCAGCCTATGTCGCCCATTGTTAAGTGGGCTTGGGGCTCGAAAAAAACAGAGTCCAGCCTATCCCACCCAGTCTTAACTTCGGCCCTATCTAGCCCATTGTTAAGTGGGTCGCGAAAAAAACAGAGTCCAGCCTATGTCGCCCATTGTTAAGTGGGCTTGGGGCCCGAAAAAAACAGAGTCCAGCCTATCCCACCCAGTCTTAACTTCGGCCCTATCTCGCCCATTGTTAAGTGGGTCGCGAAAAAAACAGAGTCCAGCCTATGTCGCCCATTGTTAAGTGGGCTTGGGGCTCGAAAAAAACAGAGTCCAGCCTATCCCACCCAGTCTTAACTTCGGCCCTATCTAGCCCATTGTTAAGTGGGTCGCGAAAAAAACAGAGTCCAGCCTATGTCGCCCATTGTTAAGTGGGCTTGGGGCTCGAAAAAAACAGAGTCCAGCCTATCCCACCCAGTCTTAACTTCGGCCCTATCTCGCCCATTGTTAAGTGGGTCGCGAAAAAAACAGAGTCCAGCCTATCCCACCCAGTCTTAACTTCGGCCCTATCTCGCCCATTGTTAAGTGAGTCGCGAAAAAAACAGAGTCCAGCCTATGTCTCCCATTGTTAAGTGGGCTTGGGGCTCGAAAAAAACAGAGTCCAGCCTATGTCTCCCATTGTTAAGTGGGCTTGGGGCTAGAAAAAAACAGAGTCCAGCCTATCGCACCCAGTCTTAACTTCGGCAATATCTCGCCCATTGTTAAGTGGGTCGCGAAAAAAACAGAGTCCAGCCTATGTCTCCCATTGTTAAGTGGGCTTGGGGCTCGAAAAAAACAGAGTCCAGCCCATCCCACCCAGTCTTAACTTCGGCCCTATCTAGCCCATTGTTAAGTGGGCTTGGGGCTCGAAAAAAACAGAGTCCAGCCTATCCCACCCAGTCTTAACTTCGGCCCTATCTAGCCCATTGTTAAGTGGGTCGCGAAAAAAACAGAGTCCAGCCTATGTCGCCCATTGTTAAGTGGGCTTGGGGCCCGAAAAAAACAGAGTCCAGCCTATCCCACCCAGTCTTAACTTCAGCCTATGTCTCCCATTGTTAAGTGGGCTTGGGGCTCGAAAAAAACAGAGTCCAGCCAATGTCTCCCATTGTTAAGTGGGCTTGGGGCTCGAAAAAAACAGAGTCCAGCCTATCCCACCCAGTCTTAACTTCGGCCCTATCTCGCCCATTGTTAAGTGGGTCGCGAAAAAAACAGAGTCCAGCCTATGTCGCCCATTGTTAAGTGGGCTTGGGGCTCGAAAAAAACAGAGTCCAGCCTATCCCACCCAGTCTTAACTTCGGCCCTATCTTGCCCATTGTTAAGTGGGTCGCGAAAAAAACAGAGTCCAGCCTATCCCACCCAGTCTTAACTTCGGCCCTATCTCGCCCATTGTTAAGTGGGTCGCGAAAAAAACAGAGTCCAGCCTATGTCTCCCATTGTTAAGTGGGCTTGGGGCTCGAAAAAAACAGAGTCCAGCCAATGTCTCCCATTGTTAAGTGGGCTTGGGGCTCGAAAAAAACAGAGTCCAGCCTATCCCACCCAGTCTTAACTTCGGCCCTATCTAGCCCATTGTTTAGTGGGTCGCGAAAAAAACAGAGTCCAGCCTATGTCTCCCATTGTTAAGTGGGCTTGGGGCTCGAAAAAAACAGAGTCCAGCCTATCCCACCCAGTCTTAACTTCGGACCTATCTCGCCCATTGTTAAGTGGGTCGCGAAAAAAACAGAGTCCAGCCTATGTCTCCCATTGTTAAGTGGGCTTGGGGCTCGAAAAAAACAGAGTCCAGCCTATGTCTCCCATTGTTAAGTGGGCTTGGGGCTCGAAAAAAACAGAGTCCAGCCTATCCCACCCAGTCTTAACTTCGGACCTATCTCGCCCATTGTTAAGTGGATCGCGAAAAAAACAGAGTCCAGCCTATCCCACCCAGTCTTAACTTCGGCCCTATCTCGCCCATTGTTAAGTGGGTCGCGAAAAAAACAGAGTCCAGCCTATGTCTCCCATTGTTAAGTGGGCTTGGGGCTAGAAAAAAACAGAGTCCAGCCTATCCCACCTAGTCTTAACTTCGGCCCTATCTCGCCCATTGTTAAGTGGGTCGCGAAAAAAACAGAGTCCAGCCTATGTCTCCCATTGTTAAGTGGGCTTGGGGCTAGAAAAAAACAGAGTCCAGCCTATCCCACCCAGTCTTAACTTCGGCAATATCTCGCCCATTGTTAAGTGGGTCGCGAAAAAAACAGAGTCCAGCCTATGTCTCCCATTGTTAAGTGGGCTTGGGGCTCGAAAAAAACAGAGTCCAGCCTATCCCACCCAGTCTTAACTTCGGCCCTATCTTGCCCATTGTTAAGTGGGTCGCGAAAAAAACAGAGTCCAGCCTATGTCTCCCATTGTTAAGTGGGCTTGGGGCTCGAAAAAAACAGAGTCCAGCCTATCCCACCCAGTCTTAACTTCGGACCTATCTCGCCCATTGTTAAGTGGGTCGCGAAAAAAACAGAGTCCAGCCTATCCCACCCAGTCTTAACTTCGGCCCTATCTCGCCCATTGTTAAGTGGGTCGCGAAAAAAACAGAGTCCAGCCTATGTCTCCCATTGTTAAGTGGGCTTGGGGCTAGAAAAAAACAGAGTCCAGCCTATCCCACCCAGTCTTAACTTCGGCCCTATCTCGCCCATTGTTAAGTGGGTCGCGAAAAAAACAGAGTCCAGCCTATGTCTCCCATTGTTAAGTGGGCTTGGGGCTAGAAAAAAACAGAGTCCAGCCTATCCCACCCAGTCTTAACTTCGGCAATATCTCGCCCATTGTTAAGTGGGTCGCGAAAAAAACAGAGTCCAGCCTATGTCTCCCATTGTTAAGTGGGCTTGGGGCTAGAAAAAAACAGAGTCCAGCCTATCCCACCCAGTCTTAACTTCGGCAATATCTCGCCCATTGTTAAGTGGGTCGCGAAAAAAACAGAGTCCAGCCTATGTCTCCCATTGTTAAGTGGGCTTGGGGCTCGAAAAAAACAGAGTCCAGCCCATCCCACCCAGTCTTAACTTCGGCCCTATCTAGCCCATTGTTAAGTGGGTCGCGAAAAAAACAGAGTCCAGCCTATGTCGCCCATTGTTAAGTGGGCTTGGGGCTCGAAAAAAACAGAGTCCAGCCTATCCCACCCAGTCTTAACTTCGGCCCTATCTAGCCCATTGTTAAGTGGGTCGCGAAAAAAACAGAGTCCAGCCTATGTCGCCCATTGTTAAGTGGGCTTGGGGCCCGAAAAAAACAGAGTCCAGCCTATCCCACCCAGTCTTAACTTCGGCCCTATCTCGCCCATTGTTAAGTGGGTCGCGAAAAAAACAGAGTCCAGCCTATGTCGCCCATTGTTAAGTGGGCTTGGGGCTCGAAAAAAACAGAGTCCAGCCTATCCCACCCAGTCTTAACTTCGGCCCTATCTAGCCCATTGTTAAGTGGGTCGCGAAAAAAACAGAGTCCAGCCTATGTCGCCCATTGTTAAGTGGGCTTGGGGCTCGAAAAAAACAGAGTCCAGCCTATCCCACCCAGTCTTAACTTCGGCCCTATCTCGCCCATTGTTAAGTGGGTCGCGAAAAAAACAGAGTCCAGCCTATCCCACCCAGTCTTAACTTCGGCCCTATCTCGCCCATTGTTAAGTGGGTCGCGAAAAAAACAGAGTCCAGCCTATGTCTCCCATTGTTAAGTGGGCTTGGGGCTCGAAAAAAACAGAGTCCAGCCAATGTCTCCCATTGTTAAGTGGGCTTGGGGCTCGAAAAAAACAGAGTCCAGCCTATCCCACCCAGTCTTAACTTCGGCCCTATCTAGCCCATTGTTAAGTGGGTGGCGAAAAAAACAGAGTTCAGCCTATGTCTCCCATTGTTAAGTGGGCTTGGGGCTAGAAAAAAAACAGAGTCCAGCCTATCTCACCCAGTCTTAACTTCGGCCCTATCTCGCCCATTGTTAAGTGGGTCGCGAAAAAAACAGAGTCCAGCCTATGTCCCCCATTGTTAAGTGGGCTTGGGGCTCGAAAAAAACAGAGTCCAGCCTATCCCACCCAGTCTTAACTTCGGCCCTATCTAGCCCATTGTTAAGTGGGTGGCGAAAAAAACAGAGTTCAGCCTATGTCTCCCATTGTTAAGTGGGCTTGGGGCTAGAAAAAAACAGAGTCCAGCCTATCCCACCCAGTCTTAACTTCGGCCCTATCTCGCCCATTGTTAAGTGGGTCGCGAAATAAACAGAGTCCAGCCTATGTCTCCCATTGTTAAGTGGGCTTGGGGCTCGAAAAAAACAGAGTCCAGCCTATCCCACCCAGTCTTAACTTCGGCCCTATCTCGCCCATTGTTAAGTGGGTCGCGAAAAAAACAGAGTCCAGCCTATGTCGCCCATTGTTAAGTGGGCTTGGGGCTCGAAAAAAACAGAGTCCAGCCTATCCCACCCAGTCTTAACTTCGGCCCTATCTAGCCCATTGTTAAGTGGGTCGCGATAAAAACAGCCTATCCCACCCAGTCTTAACTTCGGCCCTATCTAGCCCATTGTTAAGTGGGTCGCGAAAAAAACAGAGTCCAGCCTATGTCGCCCATTGTTAAGTGGGCTTGGGGCTCGAAAAAAACAGAGTCCAGCCTATCCCACCCAGTCTTAACTTCGGCCCTATCTAGCCCATTGTTAAGTGGGTCGCGATAAAAACAGCCTATCCCACCCAGTCTTAACTTCGGCCCTATCTAGCCCATTGTTAAGTGGGTCGCGAAAAAAACAGAGTCCAGCCTATGTCGCCCATTGTTAAGTGGGCTTGGGGTTCGAAAAAAACAGAGTCCAGCCTATCCCACCCAGTCTTAACTTCGGCCCTATCTAGCCCATTGTTAAGTGGGTCGCGATAAAAACAGCCTATCCCACCCAGTCTTAACTTCGGCCCTATCTAGCCCATTGTTAAGTGGGTCGCGAAAAAAACAGAGTCCAGCCTATGTCGCCCATTGTTAAGTGGGCTTGGGGCTCGAAAAAAACAGAGTCCAGCCTATCCCACCCAGTCTTAACTTCGGCCCTATCTCGCCCATTGTTAAGTGGGTCGCGAAAAAAACAGAGTCCAGCCTATGTCTCCCATTGTTAAGTGGGCTTGGGGCTCGAAAAAAACAGAGTCCAGCCTATCCCACCCAGTCTTAACTTCGGCCCTATCTCGCCCATTGTTAAGTGGGTCGCGAAAAAAACAGAGTCCAGCCTATGTCGCCCATTGTTAAGTGGGCTTGGGGCTCGAAAAAATCGGAGTCCAGCCTATCCCACCCAGTCTTAACTTCGGCCCTATCTAGCCCATTGTTAAGTGGGTGGCGAAAAAAACAGAGTTCAGCCTATGTCTCCCATTGTTAAGTGGGCTTGGGGCTAGAAAAAAACAGAGTCCAGCCTATCCCACCCAGTCTTAACTTCGGCCCTATCTCGCCCATTGTTAAGTGGGTCGCGAAAAAAACAGAGTCCAGCCTATCCCACCCAGTCTTAACTTCGGCCCTATCTAGCCCATTGTTAAGTGGGTGGCGAAAAAAACAGAGTTCAGCCTATGTCTCCCATTGTTAAGTGGGCTTGGGGCTAGAAAAAAAACAGAGTCCAGCCTATCTCACCCAGTCTTAACTTCGGCCCTATCTCGCCCATTGTTAAGTGGGTCGCGAAAAAAACAGAGTCCAGCCTATGTCTCCCATTGTTAAGTGGGCTTTGGGCTCGAAAAAAACAGAGTCCAGCCTATCCCACCCAGTCTTAACTTCGGCCCTATCTAGCCCATTGTTAAGTGGGTGGCGAAAAAAACAGAGTTCAGCCTATGTCTCCCATTGTTAAGTGGGCTTGGGGCTAGAAAAAAACAGAGTCCAGCCTATCCCACCCAGTCTTAACTTCGGCCCTATCTCGCCCATTGTTAAGTGGGTCGCGAAAAAAACAGAGTCCAGCCTATGTCTCCCATTGTTAAGTGGGCTTGGGGCTCGAAAAAAACAGAGTCCAGCCTATCCCACCCAGTCTTAACTTCGGCCCTATCTCGCCCATTGTTAAGTGGGTCGCGAAAAAAACAGAGTCCAGCCTATGTCGCCCATTGTTAAGTGGGCTTGGGGCTCGAAAAAAACAGAGTCCAGCCTATCCCACCCAGTCTTAACTTCGGCCCTATCTAGCCCATTGTTAAGTGGGTCGCGATAAAAACAGCCTATCCCACCCAGTCTTAACTTCGGCCCTATCTAGCCCATTGTTAAGTGGGTCGCGAAAAAAACAGAGTCCAGCCTATGTCGCCCATTGTTAAGTGGGCTTGGGGCTCGAAAAAAACAGAGTCCAGCCTATCCCACCCAGTCTTAACTTCGGCCCTATCTCGCCCATTGTTAAGTGGGTCGCGAAAAAAACAGAGTCCAGCCTATGTCGCCCATTGTTAAGTGGGCTTGGGGCTCGAAAAAAACAGAGTCCAGCCTATCCCACCCAGTCTTAACTTCGGCCCTATCTAGCCCATTGTTAAGTGGGTCGCGAAAAAAAAAGAGTCCAGCCTATGTCGCCCATTGTTAAGTGGGCTTGGGGCTCGAAAAAAACAGAGTCCAGCCTGTCCCACCCAGTCTTAACTTCGGCCCTATCTAGCCCATTGTTAAGTGGGTCGCGAAAAAAACAGAGTCCAGCCTATCCCACCCAGTCTTAACTTCAGCCCTATCTCGCCCATTGTTAAGTGGGTCGCGAAAAAAACAGAGTCCAGCCTATGTCTCCCATTGTTAAGTGGGCTTGGGGCTCGAAAAAAACAGAGTCCAGCCTATCCCACCCAGTCTTAACTTCGGCCCTATCTAGCCCATTGTTAAGTGGGTCGCGATAAAATCAGCCTATCCCACCCAGTCTTAACTTCGGCCCTATCTAGCCCATTGTTAAGTGGGTCGCGAAAAAAACAGAGTCCAGCCTATGTCTCCCATTGTTAAGTGGGCTTGGGACTCGAAAAAAACAGAGTCCAGCCTATCCCACCCAGTCTTAACTTCAGCCCTATCTCGCCCATTGTTAAGTGGGTCGCGAAAAAAACAGAGTCCAGCCTATGTCTCCCATTGTTAAGTGGGCTTGGGGCTCGAAAAAAACAGAGTCCAGCCTATCCCACCCAGTCTTAACTTCGGCCCTATCTAGCCCATTGTTAAGTGGGTCGCGATAAAAACAGCCTATCCCACCCAGTCTTAACTTCGGCCCTATCTAGCCCATTGTTAAGTGGGTCGCGAAAAAAACAGAGTCCAGCCTATGTCTCCCATTGTTAAGTGGGCTTGGGGCTCGAAAAAAACAGAGTCCAGCCTATCCCACCCAGTCTTAACTTCGGCCCTATCTCGCCCATTGTTAAGTGGGTCGCGAAAAAAACAGAGTCCAGCCTATGTCGCCCATTGTTTAGTGGGCTTGGGGCTCGAAAAAAACAGAGTCCAGCCTATCCCACCCAGTCTTAACTTCGGCCCTATCTCGCCCATTGTTAAGTGGGTCGCGAAAAAAACAGAGTCCAGCCTATGTCGCCCATTGTTAAGTGGGCTTGGGGCTCGAAAAAAACAGAGTCCAGCCTATCCCACCCAGTCTTAACTTCGGCCCTATCTAGCACATTGTTAAGTGGGTCGCGAAAAAAACAGAGTCCAGCCTATGTCGCCCATTGTTAAGTGGGCTTGGGGCTCGAAAAAAACAGAGTCCAGCCTATCCCACCCAGTCTTAACTTCGGCCCTATCTAGCCCATTGTTTAGTGGGTCGCGAAAAAAACAGAGTCCAGCCTATGTCTCCCATTGTTAAGTGGGCTTGGGGCTCGAAAAAAACAGAGTCCAGCCTATCCCACCCAGTCTTAACTTCGGACCTATCTCGCCCATTGTTAAGTGGGTCGCGAAAAAAACAGAGTCCAGCCTATGTCTCCCATTGTTAAGTGGGCTTGGGGCTCGAAAAAAACAGAGTCCAGCCTATGTCTCCCATTGTTAAGTGGGCTTGGGGCTCGAAAAAAACAGAGTCCAGCCTATCCCACCCAGTCTTAACTTCGGCCCTATCTTGCCCATTGTTAAGTGGGTCGCGAAAAAAACAGAGTCCAGCCTATGTCTCCCATTGTTAAGTGGGCTTGGGGCTCGAAAAAAACAGAGTCCAGCCTATCCCACCCAGTCTTAACTTCGGACCTATCTCGCCCATTGTTAAGTGGGTCGCGAAAAAAACAGTGTCCAGCCTATCCCACCCAGTCTTAACTTCGGCCCTATCTCGCCCATTGTTAAGTGGGTCGCGAAAAAAACAGAGTCCAGCCTATGTCTCCCATTGTTAAGTGGGCTTGGGGCTAGAAAAAAACAGAGTCCAGCCTATCCCACCCAGTCTTAACTTCGGCCCTATCTCGCCCATTGTTAAGTGGGTCGCGAAAAAAACAGAGTCCAGCCTATGTCTCCCATTGTTAAGTGGGCTTGGGGCTAGAAAAAAACAGAGTCCAGCCTATCCCACCCAGTCTTAACTTCGGCAATATCTCGCCCATTGTTAAGTGGGTCGCGAAAAAAACAGAGTCCAGCCTATGTCTCCCATTGTTAAGTGGGCTTGGGGCTCGAAAAAAACAGAGTCCAGCCTATCCCACCCAGTCTTAACTTCGGCCCTATCTTGCCCATTGTTAAGTGGGTCGCGAAAAAAACAGAGTCCAGCCTATGTCTCCCATTGTTAAGTGGGCTTGGGGCTCGAAAAAAACAGAGTCCAGCCTATCCCACCCAGTCTTAACTTCGGACCTATCTCGCCCATTGTTAAGTGGGTCGCGAAAAAAACAGAGTCCAGCCTATCCCACCCAGTCTTAACTTCGGCCCTATCTCGCCCATTGTTAAGTGGGTCGCGAAAAAAACAGAGTCCAGCCTATGTCTCCCATTGTTAAGTGGGCTTGGGGCTAGAAAAAAACAGAGTCCAGCCTATCCCACCCAGTCTTAACTTCGGCCCTATCTCGCCCATTGTTAAGTGGGTCGCGAAAAAAACAGAGTCCAGCCTATGTCTCCCATTGTTAAGTGGGCTTGGGGCTAGAAAAAAACAGAGTCCAGCCTATCCCACCCAGTCTTAACTTCGGCAATATCTCGCCCATTGTTAAGTGGGTCGCGAAAAAAACAGAGTCCAGCCTATGTCTCCCATTGTTAAGTGGGCTTGGGGCTAGAAAAAAACAGAGTCCAGCCTATCCCACCCAGTCTTAACTTCGGCAATATCTCGCCCATTGTTAAGTGGGTCGCGAAAAAAACAGAGTCCAGCCTATGTCTCCCATTGTTAAGTGGGCTTGGGGCTCGAAAAAAACAGAGTCCAGCCCATCCCACCCAGTCTTAACTTCGGCCCTATCTAGCCCATTGTTAAGTGGGTCGCGAAAAAAACAGAGTCCAGCCTATGTCGCCCATTGTTAAGTGGGCTTGGGGCTCGAAAAAAACAGAGTCCAGCCTATCCCACCCAGTCTTAACTTCGGCCCTATCTAGCCCATTGTTAAGTGGGTCGCGAAAAAAACAGAGTCCAGCCTATGTCGCCCATTGTTAAGTGGGCTTGGGGCCCGAAAAAAACAGAGTCCAGCCTATCCCACCCAGTCTTAACTTCGGCCCTATCTCGCCCATTGTTAAGTGGGTCGCGAAAAAAACAGAGTCCAGCCTATGTCGCCCATTGTTAAGTGGGCTTGGGGCTCGAAAAAAACAGAGTCCAGCCTATCCCACCCAGTCTTAACTTCGGCCCTATCTAGCCCATTGTTAAGTGGGTCGCGAAAAAAACAGAGTCCAGCCTATGTCGCCCATTGTTAAGTGGGCTTGGGGCTCGAAAAAAACAGAGTCCAGCCTATCCCACCCAGTCTTAACTTCGGCCCTATCTCGCCCATTGTTAAGTGGGTCGCGAAAAAAACAGAGTCCAGCCTATCCCACCCAGTCTTAACTTCGGCCCTATCTCGCCCATTGTTAAGTGGGTCGCGAAAAAAACAGAGTCCAGCCTATGTCTCCCATTGTTAAGTGGGCTTGGGGCTCGAAAAAAACAGAGTCCAGCCAATGTCTCCCATTGTTAAGTGGGCTTGGGGCTCGAAAAAAACAGAGTCCAGCCTATCCCACCCAGTCTTAACTTCGGCCCTATCTAGCCCATTGTTAAGTGGGTGGCGAAAAAAACAGAGTTCAGCCTATGTCTCCCATTGTTAAGTGGGCTTGGGGCTAGAAAAAAAACAGAGTCCAGCCTATCTCACCCAGTCTTAACTTCGGCCCTATCTCGCCCATTGTTAAGTGGGTCGCGAAAAAAACAGAGTCCAGCCTATGTCTCCCATTGTTAAGTGGGCTTGGGGCTCGAAAAAAACAGAGTCCAGCCTATCCCACCCAGTCTTAACTTCGGCCCTATCTCGCCCATTGTTAAGTGGGTCGCGAAAAAAACAGAGTCCAGCCTATGTCCCCCATTGTTAAGTGGGCTTGGGGCTCGAAAAAAACGGAGTCCAGCCTATCCCACCCAGTCTTAACTTCGGCCCTATCTAGCCCATTGTTAAGTGGGTGGCGAAAAAAACAGAGTTCAGCCTATGTCTCCCATTGTTAAGTGGGCTTGGGGCTAGAAAAAAACAGAGTCCAGCCTATCCCACCCAGTCTTAACTTCGGCCCTATCTCGCCCATTGTTAAGTGGGTCGCGAAATAAACAGAGTCCAGCCTATGTCTCCCATTGTTAAGTGGGCTTGGGGCTCGAAAAAAACAGAGTCCAGCCTATCCCACCCAGTCTTAACTTCGGCCCTATCTCGCCCATTGTTAAGTGGGTCGCGAAAAAAACAGAGTCCAGCCTATGTCGCCCATTGTTAAGTGGGCTTGGGGCTCGAAAAAAACAGAGTCCAGCCTATCCCACCCAGTCTTAACTTCGGCCCTATCTAGCCCATTGTTAAGTGGGTCGCGATAAAAACAGCCTATCCCACCCAGTCTTAACTTCGGCCCTATCTAGCCCATTGTTAAGTGGGTCGCGAAAAAAACAGAGTCCAGCCTATGTCGCCCATTGTTAAGTGGGCTTGGGGCTCGAAAAAAACAGAGTCCAGCCTATCCCACCCAGTCTTAACTTCGGCCCTATCTAGCCCATTGTTAAGTGGGTCGCGATAAAAACAGCCTATCCCACCCAGTCTTAACTTCGGCCCTATCTAGCCCATTGTTAAGTGGGTCGCGAAAAAAACAGAGTCCAGCCTATGTCGCCCATTGTTAAGTGGGCTTGGGGCTCGAAAAAAACAGAGTCCAGCCTATCCCACCCAGTCTTAACTTCGGCCCTATCTAGCCCATTGTTAAGTGGGTCGCGATAAAAACAGCCTATCCCACCCAGTCTTAACTTCGGCCCTATCTAGCCCATTGTTAAGTGGGTCGCGAAAAAAACAGAGTCCAGCCTATGTCGCCCATTGTTAAGTGGGCTTGGGGCTCGAAAAAAACAGAGTCCAGCCTATCCCACCCAGTCTTAACTTCGGCCCTATCTCGCCCATTGTTAAGTGGGTCGCGAAAAAAACAGAGTCCAGCCTATGTCTCCCATTGTTAAGTGGGCTTGGGGCTCGAAAAAAACAGAGTCCAGCCTATCCCACCCAGTCTTAACTTCGGCCCTATCTCGCCCATTGTTAAGTGGGTCGCGAAAAAAACAGAGTCCAGCCTATGTCGCCCATTGTTAAGTGGGCTTGGGGCTCGAAAAAATCGGAGTCCAGCCTATCCCACCCAGTCTTAACTTCGGCCCTATCTAGCCCATTGTTAAGTGGGTGGCGAAAAAAACAGAGTTCAGCCTATGTCTCCCATTGTTAAGTGGGCTTGGGGCTAGAAAAAAACAGAGTCCAGCCTATCCCACCCAGTCTTAACTTCGGCCCTATCTCGCCCATTGTTAAGTGGGTCGCGAAAAAAACAGAGTCCAGCCTATCCCACCCAGTCTTAACTTCGGCCCTATCTAGCCCATTGTTAAGTGGGTGGCGAAAAAAACAGAGTTCAGCCTATGTCTCCCATTGTTAAGTGGGCTTGGGGCTAGAAAAAAAACAGAGTCCAGCCTATCTCACCCAGTCTTAACTTCGGCCCTATCTCGCCCATTGTTAAGTGGGTCGCGAAAAAAACAGATTCCAGCCTATGTCTCCCATTGTTAAGTGGGCTTTGGGCTCGAAAAAAACAGAGTCCAGCCTATCCCACCCAGTCTTAACTTCGGCCCTATCTCGCCCATTGTTAAGTGGGTCGCGAAAAAAACAGAGTCCAGCCTATGTCGCCCATTGTTAAGTGGGCTTGGGGCTCGAAAAAATCGGAGTCCAGCCTATCCCACCCAGTCTTAACTTCGGCCCTATCTAGCCCATTGTTAAGTGGGTGGCGAAAAAAACAGAGTTCAGCCTATGTCTCCCATTGTTAAGTTGGCTTGGGGCTAGAAAAAAACAGAGTCCAGCCTATCCCACCCAGTCTTAACTTCGGCCCTATCTCGCCCATTGTTAAGTGGGTCGCGAAAAAAACAGAGTCCAGCCTATGTCTCCCATTGTTAAGTGGGCTTGGGGCTCGAAAAAAACAGAGTCCAGCCTATCCCACCCAGTCTTAACTTCGGCCCTATCTCGCCCATTGTTAAGTGGGTCGCGAAAAAAACAGAGTCCAGCCTATGTCGCCCATTGTTAAGTGGGCTTGGGGCTCGAAAAAAACAGAGTCCAGCCTATCCCACCCAGTCTTAACTTCGGCCCTATCTAGCCCATTGTTAAGTGGGTCGCGATAAAAACAGCCTATCCCACCCAGTCTTAACTTCGGCCCTATCTAGCCCATTGTTAAGTGGGTCGCGAAAAAAACAGAGTCCAGCCTATGTCGCCCATTGTTAAGTGGGCTTGGGGCTCGAAAAAAACAGAGTCCAGCCTATCCCACCCAGTCTTAACTTCGGCCCTATCTAGCCCATTGTTAAGTGGGTCGCGAAAAAAACAGAGTCCAGCCTATGTCGCCCATTGTTAAGTGGGCTTGGGGCTCGAAAAAAACAGAGTCCAGCCTATCCCACCCAGTCTTAACTTCGGCCCTATCTCGCCCATTGTTAAGTGGGTCGCGAAAAAAACAGAGTCCAGCCTATCCCACCCAGTCTTAACTTCGGCCCTATCTCGCCCATTGTTAAGTGGGTCGCGAAAAAAACAGAGTCCAGCCTATGTCTCCCATTGTTAAGTGGGCTTGGGGCTCGAAAAAAACAGAGTCCAGCCAATGTCTCCCATTGTTAAGTGGGCTTGGGGCTCGAAAAAAACAGAGTCCAGCCTATCCCACCCAGTCTTAACTTCGGCCCTATCTAGCCCATTGTTAAGTGGGTGGCGAAAAAAACAGAGTTCAGCCTATGTCTCCCATTGTTAAGTGGGCTTGGGGCTAGAAAAAAAACAGAGTCCAGCCTATCTCACCCAGTCTTAACTTCGGCCCTATCTCGCCCATTGTTAAGTGGGTCGCGAAAAAAACAGAGTCCAGCCTATGTCTCCCATTGTTAAGTGGGCTTGGGGCTCGAAAAAAACAGAGTCCAGCCTATCCCACCCAGTCTTAACTTCGGCCCTATCTCGCCCATTGTTAAGTGGGTCGCGAAAAAAACAGAGTCCAGCCTATGTCCCCCATTGTTAAGTGGGCTTGGGGCTCGAAAAAAACGGAGTCCAGCCTATCCCACCCAGTCTTAACTTCGGCCCTATCTAGCCCATTGTTAAGTGGGTGGCGAAAAAAACAGAGTTCAGCCTATGTCTCCCATTGTTAAGTGGGCTTGGGGCTAGAAAAAAACAGAGTCCAGCCTATCCCACCCAGTCTTAACTTCGGCCCTATCTCGCCCATTGTTAAGTGGGTCGCGAAATAAACAGAGTCCAGCCTATGTCTCCCATTGTTAAGTGGGCTTGGGGCTCGAAAAAAACAGAGTCCAGCCTATCCCACCCAGTCTTAACTTCGGCCCTATCTCGCCCATTGTTAAGTGGGTCGCGAAAAAAACAGAGTCCAGCCTATGTCGCCCATTGTTAAGTGGGCTTGGGGCTCGAAAAAAACAGAGTCCAGCCTATCCCACCCAGTCTTAACTTCGGCCCTATCTAGCCCATTGTTAAGTGGGTCGCGATAAAAACAGCCTATCCCACCCAGTCTTAACTTCGGCCCTATCTAGCCCATTGTTAAGTGGGTCGCGAAAAAAACAGAGTCCAGCCTATGTCGCCCATTGTTAAGTGGGCTTGGGGCTCGAAAAAAACAGAGTCCAGCCTATCCCACCCAGTCTTAACTTCGGCCCTATCTAGCCCATTGTTAAGTGGGTCGCGATAAAAACAGCCTATCCCACCCAGTCTTAACTTCGGCCCTATCTAGCCCATTGTTAAGTGGGTCGCGAAAAAAACAGAGTCCAGCCTATGTCGCCCATTGTTAAGTGGGCTTGGGGCTCGAAAAAAACAGAGTCCAGCCTATCCCACCCAGTCTTAACTTCGGCCCTATCTAGCCCATTGTTAAGTGGGTCGCGATAAAAACAGCCTATCCCACCCAGTCTTAACTTCGGCCCTATCTCGCCCATTGTTAAGTGGGTCGCGAAAAAAACAGAGTCCAGCCTATGTCTCCCATTGTTAAGTGGGCTTGGGGCTCGAAAAAAACAGAGTCCAGCCAATGTCTCCCATTGTTAAGTGGGCTTGGGGCTCGAAAAAAACAGAGTCCAGCCTATCCCACCCAGTCTTAACTTCGGCCCTATCTAGCCCATTGTTAAGTGGGTGGCGAAAAAAACAGAGTTCAGCCTATGTCTCCCATTGTTAAGTGGGCTTGGGGCTAGAAAAAAAACAGAGTCCAGCCTATCTCACCCAGTCTTAACTTCGGCCCTATCTCGCCCATTGTTAAGTGGGTCGCGAAAAAAACAGATTCCAGCCTATGTCTCCCATTGTTAAGTGGGCTTTGGGCTCGAAAAAAACAGAGTCCAGCCTATCCCACCCAGTCTTAACTTCGGCCCTATCTCGCCCATTGTTAAGTGGGTCGCGAAAAAAACAGAGTCCAGCCTATGTCGCCCATTGTTAAGTGGGCTTGGGGCTCGAAAAAATCGGAGTCCAGCCTATCCCACCCAGTCTTAACTTCGGCCCTATCTAGCCCATTGTTAAGTGGGTGGCGAAAAAAACAGAGTTCAGCCTATGTCTCCCATTGTTAAGTTGGCTTGGGGCTAGAAAAAAACAGAGTCCAGCCTATCCCACCCAGTCTTAACTTCGGCCCTATCTCGCCCATTGTTAAGTGGGTCGCGAAAAAAACAGAGTCCAGCCTATGTCTCCCATTGTTAAGTGGGCTTGGGGCTCGAAAAAAACAGAGTCCAGCCTATCCCACCCAGTCTTAACTTCGGCCCTATCTCGCCCATTGTTAAGTGGGTCGCGAAAAAAACAGAGTCCAGCCTATGTCGCCCATTGTTAAGTGGGCTTGGGGCTCGAAAAAAACAGAGTCCAGCCTATCCCACCCAGTCTTAACTTCGGCCCTATCTAGCCCATTGTTAAGTGGGTCGCGATAAAAACAGCCTATCCCACCCAGTCTTAACTTCGGCCCTATCTAGCCCATTGTTAAGTGGGTCGCGAAAAAAACAGAGTCCAGCCTATGTCGCCCATTGTTAAGTGGGCTTGGGGCTCGAAAAAAACAGAGTCCAGCCTATCCCACCCAGTCTTAACTTCGGCCCTATCTAGCCCATTGTTAAGTGGGTCGCGAAAAAAACAGAGTCCAGCCTATGTCGCCCATTGTTAAGTGGGCTTGGGGCTCGAAAAAAACAGAGTCCAGCCTATCCCACCCAGTCTTAACTTCGGCCCTATCTCGCCCATTGTTAAGTGGGTCGCGAAAAAAACAGAGTCCAGCCTATCCCACCCAGTCTTAACTTCGGCCCTATCTCGCCCATTGTTAAGTGGGTCGCGAAAAAAACAGAGTCCAGCCTATGTCTCCCATTGTTAAGTGGGCTTGGGGCTCGAAAAAAACAGAGTCCAGCCAATGTCTCCCATTGTTAAGTGGGCTTGGGGCTCGAAAAAAACAGAGTCCAGCCTATCCCACCCAGTCTTAACTTCGGCCCTATCTAGCCCATTGTTAAGTGGGTGGCGAAAAAAACAGAGTTCAGCCTATGTCTCCCATTGTTAAGTGGGCTTGGGGCTAGAAAAAAAACAGAGTCCAGCCTATCTCACCCAGTCTTAACTTCGGCCCTATCTCGCCCATTGTTAAGTGGGTCGCGAAAAAAACAGAGTCCAGCCTATGTCTCCCATTGTTAAGTGGGCTTGGGGCTCGAAAAAAACAGAGTCCAGCCTATCCCACCCAGTCTTAACTTCGGCCCTATCTCGCCCATTGTTAAGTGGGTCGCGAAAAAAACAGAGTCCAGCCTATGTCCCCCATTGTTAAGTGGGCTTGGGGCTCGAAAAAAACGGAGTCCAGCCTATCCCACCCAGTCTTAACTTCGGCCCTATCTAGCCCATTGTTAAGTGGGTGGCGAAAAAAACAGAGTTCAGCCTATGTCTCCCATTGTTAAGTGGGCTTGGGGCTAGAAAAAAACAGAGTCCAGCCTATCCCACCCAGTCTTAACTTCGGCCCTATCTCGCCCATTGTTAAGTGGGTCGCGAAATAAACAGAGTCCAGCCTATGTCTCCCATTGTTAAGTGGGCTTGGGGCTCGAAAAAAACAGAGTCCAGCCTATCCCACCCAGTCTTAACTTCGGCCCTATCTCGCCCATTGTTAAGTGGGTCGCGAAAAAAACAGAGTCCAGCCTATGTCGCCCATTGTTAAGTGGGCTTGGGGCTCGAAAAAAACAGAGTCCAGCCTATCCCACCCAGTCTTAACTTCGGCCCTATCTAGCCCATTGTTAAGTGGGTCGCGATAAAAACAGCCTATCCCACCCAGTCTTAACTTCGGCCCTATCTAGCCCATTGTTAAGTGGGTCGCGAAAAAAACAGAGTCCAGCCTATGTCGCCCATTGTTAAGTGGGCTTGGGGCTCGAAAAAAACAGAGTCCAGCCTATCCCACCCAGTCTTAACTTCGGCCCTATCTAGCCCATTGTTAAGTGGGTCGCGATAAAAACAGCCTATCCCACCCAGTCTTAACTTCGGCCCTATCTAGCCCATTGTTAAGTGGGTCGCGAAAAAAACAGAGTCCAGCCTATGTCGCCCATTGTTAAGTGGGCTTGGGGCTCGAAAAAAACAGAGTCCAGCCTATCCCACCCAGTCTTAACTTCGGCCCTATCTAGCCCATTGTTAAGTGGGTCGCGATAAAAACAGCCTATCCCACCCAGTCTTAACTTCGGCCCTATCTAGCCCATTGTTAAGTGGGTCGCGAAAAAAACAGAGTCCAGCCTATGTCGCCCATTGTTAAGTGGGCTTGGGGCTCGAAAAAAACAGAGTCCAGCCTATCCCACCCAGTCTTAACTTCGGCCCTATCTCGCCCATTGTTAAGTGGGTCGCGAAAAAAACAGAGTCCAGCCTATGTCTCCCATTGTTAAGTGGGCTTGGGGCTCGAAAAAAACAGAGTCCAGCCTATCCCACCCAGTCTTAACTTCGGCCCTATCTCGCCCATTGTTAAGTGGGTCGCGAAAAAAACAGAGTCCAGCCTATGTCCCCCATTGTTAAGTGGGCTTGGGGCTCGAAAAAAACGGAGTCCAGCCTATCCCACCCAGTCTTAACTTCGGCCCTATCTAGCCCATTGTTAAGTGGGTGGCGAAAAAAACAGAGTTCAGCCTATGTCTCCCATTGTTAAGTGGGCTTGGGGCTAGAAAAAAACAGAGTCCAGCCTATCCCACCCAGTCTTAACTTCGGCCCTATCTCGCCCATTGTTAAGTGGGTCGCGAAATAAACAGAGTCCAGCCTATGTCTCCCATTGTTAAGTGGGCTTGGGGCTCGAAAAAAACAGAGTCCAGCCTATCCCACCCAGTCTTAACTTCGGCCCTATCTCGCCCATTGTTAAGTGGGTCGCGAAAAAAACAGAGTCCAGCCTATGTCGCCCATTGTTAAGTGGGCTTGGGGCTCGAAAAAAACAGAGTCCAGCCTATCCCACCCAGTCTTAACTTCGGCCCTATCTAGCCCATTGTTAAGTGGGTCGCGATAAAAACAGCCTATCCCACCCAGTCTTAACTTCGGCCCTATCTAGCCCATTGTTAAGTGGGTCGCGAAAAAAACAGAGTCCAGCCTATGTCGCCCATTGTTAAGTGGGCTTGGGGCTCGAAAAAAACAGAGTCCAGCCTATCCCACCCAGTCTTAACTTCGGCCCTATCTAGCCCATTGTTAAGTGGGTCGCGATAAAAACAGCCTATCCCACCCAGTCTTAACTTCGGCCCTATCTAGCCCATTGTTAAGTGGGTCGCGAAAAAAACAGAGTCCAGCCTATGTCGCCCATTGTTAAGTGGGCTTGGGGCTCGAAAAAAACAGAGTCCAGCCTATCCCACCCAGTCTTAACTTCGGCCCTATCTAGCCCATTGTTAAGTGGGTCGCGATAAAAACAGCCTATCCCACCCAGTCTTAACTTCGGCCCTATCTAGCCCATTGTTAAGTGGGTCGCGAAAAAAACAGAGTCCAGCCTATGTCGCCCATTGTTAAGTGGGCTTGGGGCTCGAAAAAAACAGAGTCCAGCCTATCCCACCCAGTCTTAACTTCGGCCCTATCTCGCCCATTGTTAAGTGGGTCGCGAAAAAAACAGAGTCCAGCCTATGTCTCCCATTGTTAAGTGGGCTTGGGGCTCGAAAAAAACAGAGTCCAGCCTATCCCACCCAGTCTTAACTTCGGCCCTATCTCGCCCATTGTTAAGTGGGTCGCGAAAAAAACAGAGTCCAGCCTATGTCGCCCATTGTTAAGTGGGCTTGGGGCTCGAAAAAATCGGAGTCCAGCCTATCCCACCCAGTCTTAACTTCGGCCCTATCTAGCCCATTGTTAAGTGGGTGGCGAAAAAAACAGAGTTCAGCCTATGTCTCCCATTGTTAAGTGGGCTTGGGGCTAGAAAAAAACAGAGTCCAGCCTATCCCACCCAGTCTTAACTTCGGCCCTATCTCGCCCATTGTTAAGTGGGTCGCGAAAAAAACAGAGTCCAGCCTATCCCACCCAGTCTTAACTTCGGCCCTATCTAGCCCATTGTTAAGTGGGTGGCGAAAAAAACAGAGTTCAGCCTATGTCTCCCATTGTTAAGTGGGCTTGGGGCTAGAAAAAAAACAGAGTCCAGCCTATCTCACCCAGTCTTAACTTCGGCCCTATCTCGCCCATTGTTAAGTGGGTCGCGAAAAAAACAGAGTCCAGCCTATGTCTCCCATTGTTAAGTGGGCTTTGGGCTCGAAAAAAACAGAGTCCAGCCTATCCCACCCAGTCTTAACTTCGGCCCTATCTCGCCCATTGTTAAGTGGGTCGCGAAAAAAACAGAGTCCAGCCTATGTCGCCCATTGTTAAGTGGGCTTGGGGCTCGAAAAAATCGGAGTCCAGCCTATCCCACCCAGTCTTAACTTCGGCCCTATCTAGCCCATTGTTAAGTGGGTGGCGAAAAAAACAGAGTTCAGCCTATGTCTCCCATTGTTAAGTTGGCTTGGGGCTAGAAAAAAACAGAGTCCAGCCTATCCCACCCAGTCTTAACTTCGGCCCTATCTCGCCCATTGTTAAGTGGGTCGCGAAAAAAACAGAGTCCAGCCTATGTCTCCCATTGTTAAGTGGGCTTGGGGCTCGAAAAAAACAGAGTCCAGCCTATCCCACCCAGTCTTAACTTCGGCCCTATCTCGCCCATTGTTAAGTGGGTCGCGAAAAAAACAGAGTCCAGCCTATGTCGCCCATTGTTAAGTGGGCTTGGGGCTCGAAAAAAACAGAGTCCAGCCTATCCCACCCAGTCTTAACTTCGGCCCTATCTAGCCCATTGTTAAGTGGGTCGCGATAAAAACAGCCTATCCCACCCAGTCTTAACTTCGGCCCTATCTAGCCCATTGTTAAGTGGGTCGCGAAAAAAACAGAGTCCAGCCTATGTCGCCCATTGTTAAGTGGGCTTGGGGCTCGAAAAAAACAGAGTCCAGCCTATCCCACCCAGTCTTAACTTCGGCCCTATCTAGCCCATTGTTAAGTGGGTCGCGAAAAAAACAGAGTCCAGCCTATGTCGCCCATTGTTAAGTGGGCTTGGGGCTCGAAAAAAACAGAGTCCAGCCTATCCCACCCAGTCTTAACTTCGGCCCTATCTCGCCCATTGTTAAGTGGGTCGCGAAAAAAACAGAGTCCAGCCTATCCCACCCAGTCTTAACTTCGGCCCTATCTCGCCCATTGTTAAGTGGGTCGCGAAAAAAACAGAGTCCAGCCTATGTCTCCCATTGTTAAGTGGGCTTGGGGCTCGAAAAAAACAGAGTCCAGCCAATGTCTCCCATTGTTAAGTGGGCTTGGGGCTCGAAAAAAACAGAGTCCAGCCTATCCCACCCAGTCTTAACTTCGGCCCTATCTAGCCCATTGTTAAGTGGGTGGCGAAAAAAACAGAGTTCAGCCTATGTCTCCCATTGTTAAGTGGGCTTGGGGCTAGAAAAAAAACAGAGTCCAGCCTATCTCACCCAGTCTTAACTTCGGCCCTATCTCGCCCATTGTTAAGTGGGTCGCGAAAAAAACAGAGTCCAGCCTATGTCTCCCATTGTTAAGTGGGCTTGGGGCTCGAAAAAAACAGAGTCCAGCCTATCCCACCCAGTCTTAACTTCGGCCCTATCTCGCCCATTGTTAAGTGGGTCGCGAAAAAAACAGAGTCCAGCCTATGTCCCCCATTGTTAAGTGGGCTTGGGGCTCGAAAAAAACGGAGTCCAGCCTATCCCACCCAGTCTTAACTTCGGCCCTATCTAGCCCATTGTTAAGTGGGTGGCGAAAAAAACAGAGTTCAGCCTATGTCTCCCATTGTTAAGTGGGCTTGGGGCTAGAAAAAAACAGAGTCCAGCCTATCCCACCCAGTCTTAACTTCGGCCCTATCTCGCCCATTGTTAAGTGGGTCGCGAAATAAACAGAGTCCAGCCTATGTCTCCCATTGTTAAGTGGGCTTGGGGCTCGAAAAAAACAGAGTCCAGCCTATCCCACCCAGTCTTAACTTCGGCCCTATCTCGCCCATTGTTAAGTGGGTCGCGAAAAAAACAGAGTCCAGCCTATGTCGCCCATTGTTAAGTGGGCTTGGGGCTCGAAAAAAACAGAGTCCAGCCTATCCCACCCAGTCTTAACTTCGGCCCTATCTAGCCCATTGTTAAGTGGGTCGCGATAAAAACAGCCTATCCCACCCAGTCTTAACTTCGGCCCTATCTAGCCCATTGTTAAGTGGGTCGCGAAAAAAACAGAGTCCAGCCTATGTCGCCCATTGTTAAGTGGGCTTGGGGCTCGAAAAAAACAGAGTCCAGCCTATCCCACCCAGTCTTAACTTCGGCCCTATCTAGCCCATTGTTAAGTGGGTCGCGATAAAAACAGCCTATCCCACCCAGTCTTAACTTCGGCCCTATCTAGCCCATTGTTAAGTGGGTCGCGAAAAAAACAGAGTCCAGCCTATGTCGCCCATTGTTAAGTGGGCTTGGGGCTCGAAAAAAACAGAGTCCAGCCTATCCCACCCAGTCTTAACTTCGGCCCTATCTAGCCCATTGTTAAGTGGGTCGCGATAAAAACAGCCTATCCCACCCAGTCTTAACTTCGGCCCTATCTAGCCCATTGTTAAGTGGGTCGCGAAAAAAACAGAGTCCAGCCTATGTCGCCCATTGTTAAGTGGGCTTGGGGCTCGAAAAAAACAGAGTCCAGCCTATCCCACCCAGTCTTAACTTCGGCCCTATCTCGCCCATTGTTAAGTGGGTCGCGAAAAAAACAGAGTCCAGCCTATGTCTCCCATTGTTAAGTGGGCTTGGGGCTCGAAAAAAACAGAGTCCAGCCTATCCCACCCAGTCTTAACTTCGGCCCTATCTCGCCCATTGTTAAGTGGGTCGCGAAAAAAACAGAGTCCAGCCTATGTCGCCCATTGTTAAGTGGGCTTGGGGCTCGAAAAAATCGGAGTCCAGCCTATCCCACCCAGTCTTAACTTCGGCCCTATCTAGCCCATTGTTAAGTGGGTGGCGAAAAAAACAGAGTTCAGCCTATGTCTCCCATTGTTAAGTGGGCTTGGGGCTAGAAAAAAACAGAGTCCAGCCTATCCCACCCAGTCTTAACTTCGGCCCTATCTCGCCCATTGTTAAGTGGGTCGCGAAAAAAACAGAGTCCAGCCTATCCCACCCAGTCTTAACTTCGGCCCTATCTAGCCCATTGTTAAGTGGGTGGCGAAAAAAACAGAGTTCAGCCTATGTCTCCCATTGTTAAGTGGGCTTGGGGCTAGAAAAAAAACAGAGTCCAGCCTATCTCACCCAGTCTTAACTTCGGCCCTATCTCGCCCATTGTTAAGTGGGTCGCGAAAAAAACAGAGTCCAGCCTATGTCGCCCATTGTTAAGTGGGCTTGGGGCTCGAAAAAATCGGAGTCCAGCCTATCCCACCCAGTCTTAACTTCGGCCCTATCTAGCCCATTGTTAAGTGGGTGGCGAAAAAAACAGAGTTCAGCCTATGTCTCCCATTGTTAAGTTGGCTTGGGGCTAGAAAAAAACAGAGTCCAGCCTATCCCACCCAGTCTTAACTTCGGCCCTATCTCGCCCATTGTTAAGTGGGTCGCGAAAAAAACAGAGTCCAGCCTATGTCTCCCATTGTTAAGTGGGCTTGGGGCTCGAAAAAAACAGAGTCCAGCCTATCCCACCCAGTCTTAACTTCGGCCCTATCTCGCCCATTGTTAAGTGGGTCGCGAAAAAAACAGAGTCCAGCCTATGTCGCCCATTGTTAAGTGGGCTTGGGGCTCGAAAAAAACAGAGTCCAGCCTATCCCACCCAGTCTTAACTTCGGCCCTATCTAGCCCATTGTTAAGTGGGTCGCGATAAAAACAGCCTATCCCACCCAGTCTTAACTTCGGCCCTATCTAGCCCATTGTTAAGTGGGTCGCGAAAAAAACAGAGTCCAGCCTATGTCGCCCATTGTTAAGTGGGCTTGGGGCTCGAAAAAAACAGAGTCCAGCCTATCCCACCCAGTCTTAACTTCGGCCCTATCTCGCCCATTGTTAAGTGGGTCGCGAAAAAAACAGAGTCCAGCCTATGTCGCCCATTGTTAAGTGGGCTTGGGGCTCGAAAAAAACAGAGTCCAGCCTATCCCACCCAGTCTTAACTTCGGCCCTATCTAGCCCATTGTTAAGTGGGTCGCGAAAAAAAAAGAGTCCAGCCTATGTCGCCCATTGTTAAGTGGGCTTGGGGCTCGAAAAAAACAGAGTCCAGCCTGTCCCACCCAGTCTTAACTTCGGCCCTATCTAGCCCATTGTTAAGTGGGTCGCGAAAAAAACAGAGTCCAGCCTATCCCACCCAGTCTTAACTTCAGCCCTATCTCGCCCATTGTTAAGTGGGTCGCGAAAAAAACAGAGTCCAGCCTATGTCTCCCATTGTTAAGTGGGCTTGGGGCTCGAAAAAAACAGAGTCCAGCCTATCCCACCCAGTCTTAACTTCGGCCCTATCTAGCCCATTGTTAAGTGGGTCGCGATAAAATCAGCCTATCCCACCCAGTCTTAACTTCGGCCCTATCTAGCCCATTGTTAAGTGGGTCGCGAAAAAAACAGAGTCCAGCCTATGTCTCCCATTGTTAAGTGGGCTTGGGACTCGAAAAAAACAGAGTCCAGCCTATCCCACCCAGTCTTAACTTCAGCCCTATCTCGCCCATTGTTAAGTGGGTCGCGAAAAAAACAGAGTCCAGCCTATGTCTCCCATTGTTAAGTGGGCTTGGGGCTCGAAAAAAACAGAGTCCAGCCTATCCCACCCAGTCTTAACTTCGGCCCTATCTAGCCCATTGTTAAGTGGGTCGCGATAAAAACAGCCTATCCCACCCAGTCTTAACTTCGGCCCTATCTAGCCCATTGTTAAGTGGGTCGCGAAAAAAACAGAGTCCAGCCTATGTCTCCCATTGTTAAGTGGGCTTGGGGCTCGAAAAAAACAGAGTCCAGCCTATCCCACCCAGTCTTAACTTCGGCCCTATCTCGCCCATTGTTAAGTGGGTCGCGAAAAAAACAGAGTCCAGCCTATGTCGCCCATTGTTTAGTGGGCTTGGGGCTCGAAAAAAACAGAGTCCAGCCTATCCCACCCAGTCTTAACTTCGGCCCTATCTCGCCCATTGTTAAGTGGGTCGCGAAAAAAACAGAGTCCAGCCTATGTCGCCCATTGTTAAGTGGGCTTGGGGCTCGAAAAAAACAGAGTCCAGCCTATCCCACCCAGTCTTAACTTCGGCCCTATCTAGCACATTGTTAAGTGGGTCGCGAAAAAAACAGAGTCCAGCCTATGTCGCCCATTGTTAAGTGGGCTTGGGGCTCGAAAAAAACAGAGTCCAGCCTATCCCACCCAGTCTTAACTTCGGCCCTATATAGCCCATTGTTAAGTGGGTCGCGAAAAAAACAGAGTCCAGCCTATCCCACCCAGTCTTAACTTCAGCCCTATCTCGCCCATTGTTAAGTGGGTCGCGAAAAAAACAGAGTCCAGCCTATGTCTCCCATTGTTAAGTGGGCCTGGGGCTAGAAAAAAACAGAGTCCAGCCTATCCCACCCAGTCTTATCTTCGGCCCTATCTAGCCCATTGTTAAGTGGGTCGCGAAAAAAACAGAGTCCAGCCTATGTCTCCCATTGTTAAGTGGGCTTGGGGCTCGAAAAAAACAGAGTCCAGCCTATCCCACCCAGTCTTAACTTCGGCCCTATCTCGCCCATTGTTAAGTGGGTCGCGAAAAAAACAGAGTCCAGCCAATGTCGCCCATTGTTAAGTGGCCTTGGGGCTCGAAAAAAACAGAGTCCAGCCAATGTCTCCCATTGTTAAGTGGGCTTGGGGCTCGAAAAAAACAGAGTCCAGCCTATCCCACCCAGTCTTAACTTCGGCGCTATCTAGCCCATTGTTAAGTGGGTCGCGAAAAAAACAGAGTCCAGCCTATGTCTCCCATTGTTAAGTGGGCTTGGGGCTCGAAAAAAACAGAGTCCAGCCTATCCCACCCAGTCTTAACTTCGGCCCTATCTCGCCCATTGTTAAGTGGGTCGCGAAAAAAACAGAGTCCAGCCTATGTCGCCCATTGTTAAGTGGGCTTGGGGCTCGAAAAAAACAGAGTCCAGCCTATCCCACCCAGTCTTAACTTCGGCCCTATCTAGCCCATTGTTAAGTGGGTCGCGATAAAAACAGCCTATCCCACCCAGTCTTAACTTCGGCCCTATCTAGCCCATTGTTAAGTGGGTCGCGAAAAAAAAAGAGTCCAGCCTATGTCGCCCATTGTTAAGTGGGCTTGGGGCTCGAAAAAAACAGAGTCCAGCCTATCCCACCCAGTCTTAACTTCGGCCCTATCTAGCCCATTGTTAAGTGGGTCGCGAAAAAAAAAGAGTCCAGCCTATGTCGCCCATTGTTAAGTGGGCTTGGGGCTCGAAAAAAACAGAGTCCAGCCTGTCCCACCCAGTCTTAACTTCGGCCCTATCTAGCCCATTGTTAAGTGGGTCGCGAAAAAAACAAAGTCCAGCCTATCCCACCCAGTCTTAACTTCAGCCCTATCTCGCCCATTGTTAAGTGGGTCGCGAAAAAAACAGAGTCCAGCCTATGTCTCCCATTGTTAAGTGGGCTTGGGGCTCGAAAAAAACAGAGTCCAGCCTATCCCACCCAGTCTTAACTTCGGCCCTATCTAGCCCATTGTTAAGTGGGTCGCGATAAAAACAGCCTATCCCACCCAGTCTTAACTTCGGCCCTATCTCGCCCATTGTTAAGTGGGTCGCGAAAAAAACAGAGTCCAGCCTATGTCTCCCATTGTTAAGTGGGCTTGGGGCTCGAAAAAAACAGAGTCCAGCCTATCCCACCCAGTCTTAACTTCGGCCCTATCTCGCCCATTGTTAAGTGGGTCGCGAAAAAAACAGAGTCCAGCCTATGTCGCCCATTGTTTAGTAGGCTTGGGGCTCGAAAAAAACAGAGTCCAGCCTATCCCACCCAGTCTTAACTTCGGCCCTATCTCGCCCATTGTTAAGTGGGTCGCGAAAAAAACAGAGTCCAGCCTATGTCGCCCATTGTTAAGTGGGCTTGGGGCTCGAAAAAAACAGAGTCCAGCCTATCCCACCCAGTCTTAACTTCGGCCCTATCTAGCACATTGTTAAGTGGGTCGCGAAAAAAACAGAGTCCAGCCTATGTCGCCCATTGTTAAGTGGGCTTGGGGCTCGAAAAAAACAGAGTCCAGCCTATCCCACCCAGTCTTAACTTCGGCCCTATATAGCCCATTGTTAAGTGGGTCGCGAAAAAAACAGAGTCCAGCCTATCCCACCCAGTCTTAACTTCAGCCCTATCTCGCCCATTGTTAAGTGGGTCGCGAAAAAAACAGAGTCCAGCCTATGTCTCCCATTGTTAAGTGGGCCTGGGGCTAGAAAAAAACAGAGTCCAGCCTATCCCACCCAGTCTTATCTTCGGCCCTATCTAGCCCATTGTTAAGTGGGTCGCGAAAAAAACAGAGTCCAGCCTATGTCTCCCATTGTTAAGTGGGCTTGGGGCTCGAAAAAAACAGAGTCCAGCCTATCCCACCCAGTCTTAACTTCGGCCCTATCTCGCCCATTGTTAAGTGGGTCGCGAAAAAAACAGAGTCCAGCCAATGTCGCCCATTGTTAAGTGGCCTTGGGGCTCGAAAAAAACAGAGTCCAGCCAATGTCTCCCATTGTTAAGTGGGCTTGGGGCTCGAAAAAAACAGAGTCCAGCCTATCCCACCCAGTCTTAACTTCGGCGCTATCTAGCCCATTGTTAAGTGGGTCGCGAAAAAAACAGAGTCCAGCCTATGTCTCCCATTGTTAAGTGGGCTTGGGGCTCGAAAAAAACAGAGTCCAGCCTATCCCACCCAGTCTTAACTTCGGCCCTATCTCGCCCATTGTTAAGTGGGTCGCGAAAAAAACAGAGTCCAGCCTATGTCGCCCATTGTTAAGTGGGCTTGGGGCTCGAAAAAAACAGAGTCCAGCCTATCCCACCCAGTCTTAACTTCGGCCCTATCTAGCCCATTGTTAAGTGGGTCGCGATAAAAACAGCCTATCCCACCCAGTCTTAACTTCGGCCCTATCTAGCCCATTGTTAAGTGGGTCGCGAAAAAAACAGAGTCCAGCCTATGTCGCCCATTGTTAAGTGGGCTTGGGGCTCGAAAAAAACAGAGTCCAGCCTATCCCACCCAGTCTTAACTTCGGCCCTATCTCGCCCATTGTTAAGTGGGTCGCGAAAAAAACAGAGTCCAGCCTATGTCGCCCATTGTTAAGTGGGCTTGGGGCTCGAAAAAAACAGAGTCCAGCCTATCCCACCCAGTCTTAACTTCGGCCCTATCTAGCCCATTGTTAAGTGGGTCGCGAAAAAAAAAGAGTCCAGCCTATGTCGCCCATTGTTAAGTGGGCTTGGGGCTCGAAAAAAACAGAGTCCAGCCTGTCCCACCCAGTCTTAACTTCGGCCCTATCTAGCCCATTGTTAAGTGGGTCGCGAAAAAAACAGAGTCCAGCCTATCCCACCCAGTCTTAACTTCAGCCCTATCTCGCCCATTGTTAAGTGGGTCGCGAAAAAAACAGAGTCCAGCCTATGTCTCCCATTGTTAAGTGGGCTTGGGGCTCGAAAAAAACAGAGTCCAGCCTATCCCACCCAGTCTTAACTTCGGCCCTATCTAGCCCATTGTTAAGTGGGTCGCGATAAAAACAGCCTATCCCACCCAGTCTTAACTTCGGCCCTATCTAGCCCATTGTTAAGTGGGTCGCGAAAAAAACAGAGTCCAGCCTATGTCTCCCATTGTTAAGTGGGCTTGGGGCTCGAAAAAAACAGAGTCCAGCCTATCCCACCCAGTCTTAACTTCGGCCCTATCTCGCCCATTGTTAAGTGGGTCGCGAAAAAAACAGAGTCCAGCCTATGTCGCCCATTGTTTAGTGGGCTTGGGGCTCGAAAAAAACAGAGTCCAGCCTATCCCACCCAGTCTTAACTTCGGCCCTATCTAGCCCATTGTTAAGTGGGTCGCGAAAAAAACAGAGTCCAGCCTATGTCGCCCATTGTTAAGTGGGCTTGGGGCTCGAAAAAAACAGAGTCCAGCCTATCCCACCCAGTCTTAACTTCGGCCCTATATAGCCCATTGTTAAGTGGGTCGCGAAAAAAACAGAGTCCAGCCTATCCCACCCAGTCTTAACTTCAGCCCTATCTCGCCCATTGTTAAGTGGGTCGCGAAAAAAACAGAGTCCAGCCTATGTCTCCCATTGTTAAGTGGGCCTGGGGCTAGAAAAAAACAGAGTCCAGCCTATCCCACCCAGTCTTATCTTCGGCCCTATCTAGCCCATTGTTAAGTGGGTCGCGAAAAAAACAGAGTCCAGCCTATGTCTCCCATTGTTAAGTGGGCTTGGGGCTCGAAAAAAACAGAGTCCAGCCTATCCCACCCAGTCTTAACTTCGGCCCTATCTCGCCCATTGTTAAGTGGGTCGCGAAAAAAACAGAGTCCAGCCAATGTCGCCCATTGTTAAGTGGGCTTGGGGCTCGAAAAAAACAGAGTCCAGCCAATGTCTCCCATTGTTAAGTGGGCTTGGGGCTCGAAAAAAACAGAGTCCAGCCTATCTCACCCAGTCTTAACTTCGGCCCTATCTCGCCCATTGTTAAGTGGGTCGCGAAAAAAACAGAGTCCAGCCTATGTCTCCCATTGTTAAGTGGGCTTTGGGCTCGAAAAAAACAGAGTCCAGCCTATCCCACCCAGTCTTAACTTCGGCCCTATCTCGCCCATTGTTAAGTGGGTCGCGAAAAAAACAGAGTCCAGCCTATGTCGCCCATTGTTAAGTGGGCTTGGGGCTCGAAAAAATCGGAGTCCAGCCTATCCCACCCAGTCTTAACTTCGGCCCTATCTAGCCCATTGTTAAGTGGGTGGCGAAAAAAACAGAGTTCAGCCTATGTCTCCCATTGTTAAGTGGGCTTGGGGCTAGAAAAAAACAGAGTCCAGCCTATCCCACCCAGTCTTAACTTCGGCCCTATCTCGCCCATTGTTAAGTGGGTCGCGAAAAAAACAGAGTCCAGCCCATGTCTCCCATTGTTAAGTGGGCTTGGGGCTCGAAAAAAACAGAGTCCAGCCTATCCCACCCAGTCTTAACTTCGGCCCTATCTCGCCCATTGTTAAGTGGGTCGCGAAAAAAACAGAGTCCAGCCTATGTCGCCCATTGTTAAGTGGGCTTGGGGTTCGAAAAAAACAGAGTCCAGCCTATCCCACCCAGTCTTAACTTCGGCCCTATCTAGCCCATTGTTAAGTGGGTCGCGATAAAAACAGCCTATCCCACCCAGTCTTAACTTCGGCCCTATCTAGCCCATTGTTAAGTGGGTCGCGAAAAAAACAGAGTCCAGCCTATGTCGCCCATTGTTAAGTGGGCTTGGGGCTCGAAAAAAACAGAGTCCAGCCTATCCCACCCAGTCTTAACTTCGGCCCTATCTCGCCCATTGTTAAGTGGGTCGCGAAAAAAACAGAGTCCAGCCTATGTCGCCCATTGTTAAGTGGGCTTGGGGCTCGAAAAAAACAGAGTCCAGCCTGTCCCACCCAGTCTTAACTTCGGCCCTATCTAGCCCATTGTTAAGTGGGTCGCGAAAAAAACAGAGTCCAGCCTATCCCACCCAGTCTTAACTTCAGCCCTATCTCGCCCATTGTTAAGTGGGTCGCGAAAAAAACAGAGTCCAGCCTATGTCTCCCATTGTTAAGTGGGCTTGGGGCTCGAAAAAAACAGAGTCCAGCCTATCCCACCCAGTCTTAACTTCGGCCCTATCTCGCCCATTGTTAAGTGGGTCGCGAAAAAAACAGAGTCCAGCCTATGTCGCCCATTGTTAAGTGGGCTTGGGGCTCGAAAAAAACAGAGTCCAGCCTATCCCACCCAGTCTTAACTTCGGCCCAATCTAGCACATTGTTAAGTGGGTCGCGATAAAAACAGCCTATCCCACCCAGTCTTAACTTCGGCCCTATCTAGCCCATTGTTAAGTGGGTCGCGAAAAAAACAGAGTCCAGCCTATGTCGCCCATTGTTAAGTGGGCTTGGGGCTCGAAAAAAACAGAGTCCAGCCTATCCCACCCAGTCTTAACTTCGGCCCTATCTCGCCCATTGTTAAGTGGGTCGCGAAAAAAACAGAGTCCAGCCTATGTCGCCCATTGTTAAGTGGGCTTGGGGCTCGAAAAAAACAGAGTCCAGCCTGTCCCACCCAGTCTTAACTTCGGCCCTATCTAGCCCATTGTTAAGTGGGTCGCGAAAAAAACAGAGTCCAGCCTATCCCACCCAGTCTTAACTTCAGCCCTATCTCGCCCATTGTTAAGTGGGTCGCGAAAAAAACAGAGTCCAGCCTATGTCTCCCATTGTTAAGTGGGCTTGGGGCTCGAAAAAAACAGAGTCCAGCCTATCCCACCCAGTCTTAACTTCGGCCCTATCTAGCCCATTGTTAAGTGGGTCGCGATAAAATCAGCCTATCCCACCCAGTCTTAACTTCGGCCCTATCTAGCCCATTGTTAAGTGGGTCGCGAAAAAAACAGAGTCCAGCCTATGTCTCCCATTGTTAAGTGGGCTTGGGGCTCGAAAAAAACAGAGTCCAGCCAATGTCTCCCATTGTTAAGTGGGCTTGGGGCTCGAAAAAAACAGAGTCCAGCCTATCTCACCCAGTCTTAACTTCGGCCCTATCTCGCCCATTGTTAAGTGGGTCGCGAAAAAAACAGAGTCCAGCCTATGTCTCCCATTGTTAAGTGGGCTTTGGGCTCGAAAAAAACAGAGTCCAGCCTATCCCACCCAGTCTTAACTTCGGCCCTATCTCGCCCATTGTTAAGTGGGTCGCGAAAAAAACAGAGTCCAGCCAATGTCGCCCATTGTTAAGTGGGCTTGGGGCTCGAAAAAAACAGAGTCCAGCCAATGTCTCCCATTGTTAAGTGGGCTTTGGGCTCGAAAAAAACAGAGTCCAGCCTATCTCACCCAGTCTTAACTTCGGCCTTATCTCGCCCATTTTTAAGTGGGTCGCGAAAAAAACAGAGTCCAGCCTATGTCTCCCATTGTTAAGTGGGCTTTGGGCTCGAAAAAAACAGAGTCCAGCCTATCCCACCCAGTCTTAACTTCAGCCCTATCTCGCCCATTGTTAAGTGGGTCGCGAAAAAAACAGAGTCCAGCCAATGTCGCCCATTGTTAAGTGGGCTTGGGGCTCGAAAAAAACAGAGTCCAGCCAATGTCTCCCATTGTTAAGTGGGCTTGGGGCTCGAAAAAAACAGAGTCCAGCCTATCTCACCCAGTCTTAACTTCGGCCCTATCTCGCCCATTGTTAAGTGGGTCGCGAAAAAAACAGAGTCCAGCCTATGTCTCCCATTGTTAAGTGGGCTTTGGGCTCGAAAAAAACAGAGTCCAGCCTATCCCACCCAGTCTTAACTTCGGCCCTATCTCGCCCATTGTTAAGTGGGTCGCGAAAAAAACAGAGTCCAGCCTATGTCGCCCATTGTTAAGTGGGCTTGGGGCTCGAAAAAATCGGAGTCCAGCCTATCCCACCCAGTCTTAACTTCGGCCCTATCTAGCCCATTGTTAAGTGGGTGGCGAAAAAAACAGAGTTCAGCCTATGTCTCCCATTGTTAAGTGGGCTTGGGGCTAGAAAAAAACAGAGTCCAGCCTATCCCACCCAGTCTTAACTTCGGCCCTATCTCGCCCATTGTTAAGTGGGTCGCGAAAAAAACAGAGTCCAGCCCATGTCTCCCATTGTTAAGTGGGCTTGGGGCTCGAAAAAAACAGAGTCCAGCCTATCCCACCCAGTCTTAACTTCGGCCCTATCTCGCCCATTGTTAAGTGGGTCGCGAAAAAAACAGAGTCCAGCCTATGTCGCCCATTGTTAAGTGGGCTTGGGGTTCGAAAAAAACAGAGTCCAGCCTATCCCACCCAGTCTTAACTTCGGCCCTATCTAGCCCATTGTTAAGTGGGTCGCGATAAAAACAGCCTATCCCACCCAGTCTTAACTTCGGCCCTATCTAGCCCATTGTTAAGTGGGTCGCGAAAAAAACAGAGTCCAGCCTATGTCGCCCATTGTTAAGTGGGCTTGGGGCTCGAAAAAAACAGAGTCCAGCCTATCCCACCCAGTCTTAACTTCGGCCCTATCTCGCCCATTGTTAAGTGGGTCGCGAAAAAAACAGAGTCCAGCCTATGTCGCCCATTGTTAAGTGGGCTTGGGGCTCGAAAAAAACAGAGTCCAGCCTGTCCCACCCAGTCTTAACTTCGGCCCTATCTAGCCCATTGTTAAGTGGGTCGCGAAAAAAACAGAGTCCAGCCTATCCCACCCAGTCTTAACTTCAGCCCTATCTCGCCCATTGTTAAGTGGGTCGCGAAAAAAACAGAGTCCAGCCTATGTCTCCCATTGTTAAGTGGGCTTGGGGCTCGAAAAAAACAGAGTCCAGCCTATCCCACCCAGTCTTAACTTCGGCCCTATCTCGCCCATTGTTAAGTGGGTCGCGAAAAAAACAGAGTCCAGCCTATGTCGCCCATTGTTAAGTGGGCTTGGGGCTCGAAAAAAACAGAGTCCAGCCTATCCCACCCAGTCTTAACTTCGGCCCAATCTAGCACATTGTTAAGTGGGTCGCGATAAAAACAGCCTATCCCACCCAGTCTTAACTTCGGCCCTATCTAGCCCATTGTTAAGTGGGTCGCGAAAAAAACAGAGTCCAGCCTATGTCGCCCATTGTTAAGTGGGCTTGGGGCTCGAAAAAAACAGAGTCCAGCCTATCCCACCCAGTCTTAACTTCGGCCCTATCTCGCCCATTGTTAAGTGGGTCGCGAAAAAAACAGAGTCCAGCCTATGTCGCCCATTGTTAAGTGGGCTTGGGGCTCGAAAAAAACAGAGTCCAGCCTGTCCCACCCAGTCTTAACTTCGGCCCTATCTAGCCCATTGTTAAGTGGGTCGCGAAAAAAACAGAGTCCAGCCTATCCCACCCAGTCTTAACTTCAGCCCTATCTCGCCCATTGTTAAGTGGGTCGCGAAAAAAACAGAGTCCAGCCTATGTCTCCCATTGTTAAGTGGGCTTGGGGCTCGAAAAAAACAGAGTCCAGCCTATCCCACCCAGTCTTAACTTCGGCCCTATCTAGCCCATTGTTAAGTGGGTCGCGATAAAATCAGCCTATCCCACCCAGTCTTAACTTCGGCCCTATCTAGCCCATTGTTAAGTGGGTCGCGAAAAAAACAGAGTCCAGCCTATGTCTCCCATTGTTAAGTGGGCTTGGGGCTCGAAAAAAACAGAGTCCAGCCTATCCCACCCAGTCTTAACTTCGGCCCTATCTCGCCCATTGTTAAGTGGGTCGCGAAAAAAACAGAGTCCAGCCTATGTCGCCCATTGTTAAGTGGGCTTGGGGCTCGAAAAAAACAGAGTCCAGCCTATCCCACCCAGTCTTAACTTCGGCCCTATCTAGCACATTGTTAAGTGGGTCGCGAAAAAAACAGAGTCCAGCCTATGTCGCCCATTGTTAAGTGGGCTTGGGGCTCGAAAAAAACAGAGTCCAGCCTATCCCACCCAGTCTTAACTTCGGCCCTATATAGCCCATTGTTAAGTGGGTCGCGAAAAAAACAGAGTCCAGCCTATCCCACCCAGTCTTAACTTCAGCCCTATCTCGCCCATTGTTAAGTGGGTCGCGAAAAAAACAGAGTCCAGCCTATGTCTCCCATTGTTAAGTGGGCCTGGGGCTAGAAAAAAACAGAGTCCAGCCTATCCCACCCAGTCTTATCTTCGGCCCTATCTAGCCCATTGTTAAGTGGGTCGCGAAAAAAACAGAGTCCAGCCTATGTCTCCCATTGTTAAGTGGGCTTGGGGCTCGAAAAAAACAGAGTCCAGCCTATCCCACCCAGTCTTAACTTCGGCCCTATCTCGCCCATTGTTAAGTGGGTCGCGAAAAAAACAGAGTCCAGCCAATGTCGCCCATTGTTAAGTGGCCTTGGGGCTCGAAAAAAACAGAGTCCAGCCAATGTCTCCCATTGTTAAGTGGGCTTGGGGCTCGAAAAAAACAGAGTCCAGCCTATCCCACCCAGTCTTAACTTCGGCGCTATCTAGCCCATTGTTAAGTGGGTCGCGAAAAAAACAGAGTCCAGCCTATGTCTCCCATTGTTAAGTGGGCTTGGGGCTCGAAAAAAACAGAGTCCAGCCTATCCCACCCAGTCTTAACTTCGGCCCTATCTCGCCCATTGTTAAGTGGGTCGCGAAAAAAACAGAGTCCAGCCTATGTCGCCCATTGTTAAGTGGGCTTGGGGCTCGAAAAAAACAGAGTCCAGCCTATCCCACCCAGTCTTAACTTCGGCCCTATCTAGCCCATTGTTAAGTGGGTCGCGATAAAAACAGCCTATCCCACCCAGTCTTAACTTCGGCCCTATCTAGCCCATTGTTAAGTGGGTCGCGAAAAAAACAGAGTCCAGCCTATGTCGCCCATTGTTAAGTGGGCTTGGGGCTCGAAAAAAACAGAGTCCAGCCTATCCCACCCAGTCTTAACTTCGGCCCTATCTCGCCCATTGTTAAGTGGGTCGCGAAAAAAACAGAGTCCAGCCTATGTCGCCCATTGTTAAGTGGGCTTGGGGCTCGAAAAAAACAGAGTCCAGCCTATCCCACCCAGTCTTAACTTCGGCCCTATCTAGCCCATTGTTAAGTGGGTCGCGAAAAAAAAAGAGTCCAGCCTATGTCGCCCATTGTTAAGTGGGCTTGGGGCTCGAAAAAAACAGAGTCCAGCCTGTCCCACCCAGTCTTAACTTCGGCCCTATCTAGCCCATTGTTAAGTGGGTCGCGAAAAAAACAGAGTCCAGCCTATCCCACCCAGTCTTAACTTCAGCCCTATCTCGCCCATTGTTAAGTGGGTCGCGAAAAAAACAGAGTCCAGCCTATGTCTCCCATTGTTAAGTGGGCTTGGGGCTCGAAAAAAACAGAGTCCAGCCTATCCCACCCAGTCTTAACTTCGGCCCTATCTAGCCCATTGTTAAGTGGGTCGCGATAAAAACAGCCTATCCCACCCAGTCTTAACTTCGGCCCTATCTAGCCCATTGTTAAGTGGGTCGCGAAAAAAACAGAGTCCAGCCTATGTCTCCCATTGTTAAGTGGGCTTGGGGCTCGAAAAAAACAGAGTCCAGCCTATCCCACCCAGTCTTAACTTCGGCCCTATCTCGCCCATTGTTAAGTGGGTCGCGAAAAAAACAGAGTCCAGCCTATGTCGCCCATTGTTTAGTGGGCTTGGGGCTCGAAAAAAACAGAGTCCAGCCTATCCCACCCAGTCTTAACTTCGGCCCTATCTCGCCCATTGTTAAGTGGGTCGCGAAAAAAACAGAGTCCAGCCTATGTCGCCCATTGTTAAGTGGGCTTGGGGCTCGAAAAAAACAGAGTCCAGCCTATCCCACCCAGTCTTAACTTCGGCCCTATCTAGCACATTGTTAAGTGGGTCGCGAAAAAAACAGAGTCCAGCCTATGTCGCCCATTGTTAAGTGGGCTTGGGGCTCGAAAAAAACAGAGTCCAGCCTATCCCACCCAGTCTTAACTTCGGCCCTATATAGCCCATTGTTAAGTGGGTCGCGAAAAAAACAGAGTCCAGCCTATCCCACCCAGTCTTAACTTCAGCCCTATCTCGCCCATTGTTAAGTGGGTCGCGAAAAAAACAGAGTCCAGCCTATGTCTCCCATTGTTAAGTGGGCCTGGGGCTAGAAAAAAACAGAGTCCAGCCTATCCCACCCAGTCTTATCTTCGGCCCTATCTAGCCCATTGTTAAGTGGGTCGCGAAAAAAACAGAGTCCAGCCTATGTCTCCCATTGTTAAGTGGGCTTGGGGCTCGAAAAAAACAGAGTCCAGCCTATCCCACCCAGTCTTAACTTCGGCCCTATCTCGCCCATTGTTAAGTGGGTCGCGAAAAAAACAGAGTCCAGCCAATGTCGCCCATTGTTAAGTGGCCTTGGGGCTCGAAAAAAACAGAGTCCAGCCAATGTCTCCCATTGTTAAGTGGGCTTGGGGCTCGAAAAAAACAGAGTCCAGCCTATCCCACCCAGTCTTAACTTCGGCGCTATCTAGCCCATTGTTAAGTGGGTCGCGAAAAAAACAGAGTCCAGCCTATGTCTCCCATTGTTAAGTGGGCTTGGGGCTCGAAAAAAACAGAGTCCAGCCTATCCCACCCAGTCTTAACTTCAGCCCTATCTCGCCCATTGTTAAGTGGGTCGCGAAAAAAACAGAGTCCAGCCTATGTCTCCCTTTGTTAAGTGGGCTTGGGGCTCGAAAAAAACAGAGTCCAGCCTATCCCACCCAGTCTTAACTTCGGCCCTATCTAGCCCATTGTTAAGTGGGTCGCGATAAAAACAGCCTATCCCACCCAGTCTTAACTTCGGCCCTATCTAGCCCATTGTTAAGTGGGTCGCGAAAAAAACAGAGTCCAGCCTATGTCTCCCATTGTTAAGTGGGCTTGGGGCTCGAAAAAAACAGAGTCCAGCCTATCCCACCCAGTCTTAACTTCGGCCCTATCTCGCCCATTGTTAAGTGGGTCGCGAAAAAAACAGAGTCCAGCCTATGTCGCCCATTGTTTAGTGGGCTTGGGGCTCGAAAAAAACAGAGTCCAGCCTATCCCACCCAGTCTTAACTTCGGCCCTATCTCGCCCATTGTTAAGTGGGTCGCGAAAAAAACAGAGTCCAGCCTATGTCGCCCATTGTTAAGTGGGCTTGGGGCTCGAAAAAAACAGAGTCCAGCCTATCCCACCCAGTCTTAACTTCGGCCCTATCTAGCACATTGTTAAGTGGGTCGCGAAAAAAACAGAGTCCAGCCTATGTCGCCCATTGTTAAGTGGGCTTGGGGCTCGAAAAAAACAGAGTCCAGCCTATCCCACCCAGTCTTAACTTCGGCCCTATATAGCCCATTGTTAAGTGGGTCGCGAAAAAAACAGAGTCCAGCCTATCCCACCCAGTCTTAACTTCAGCCCTATCTCGCCCATTGTTAAGTGGGTCGCGAAAAAAACAGAGTCCAGCCTATGTCTCCCATTGTTAAGTGGGCCTGGGGCTAGAAAAAAACAGAGTCCAGCCTATCCCACCCAGTCTTATCTTCGGCCCTATCTAGCCCATTGTTAAGTGGGTCGCGAAAAAAACAGAGTCCAGCCTATGTCTCCCATTGTTAAGTGGGCTTGGGGCTCGAAAAAAACAGAGTCCAGCCTATCCCACCCAGTCTTAACTTCGGCCCTATCTCGCCCATTGTTAAGTGGGTCGCGAAAAAAACAGAGTCCAGCCAATGTCGCCCATTGTTAAGTGGCTTTGGGGCTCGAAAAAAACAGAGTCCAGCCAATGTCTCCCATTGTTAAGTGGGCTTGGGGCTCGAAAAAAACAGAGTCCAGCCTATCCCACCCAGTCTTAACTTCGGCGCTATCTAGCCCATTGTTAAGTGGGTCGCGAAAAAAACAGAGTCCAGCCTATGTCTCCCATTGTTAAGTGGGCTTGGGGCTCGAAAAAAACAGAGTCCAGCCTATCCCACCCAGTCTTAACTTCGGCCCTATCTCGCCCATTGTTAAGTGGGTCGCGAAAAAAACAGAGTCCAGCCTATGTCGCCCATTGTTAAGTGGGCTTGGGGCTCGAAAAAAACAGAGTCCAGCCTATCCCACCCAGTCTTAACTTCGGCCCTATCTAGCCCATTGTTAAGTGGGTCGCGATAAAAACAGCCTATCCCACCCAGTCTTAACTTCGGCCCTATCTAGCCCATTGTTAAGTGGGTCGCGAAAAAAACAGAGTCCAGCCTATGTCGCCCATTGTTAAGTGGGCTTGGGGCTCGAAAAAAACAGAGTCCAGCCTATCCCACCCAGTCTTAACTTCGGCCCTATCTCGCCCATTGTTAAGTGGGTCGCGAAAAAAACAGAGTCCAGCCTATGTCGCCCATTGTTAAGTGGGCTCGGGGCTCGAAAAAAACAGAGTCCAGCCTATCCCACCCAGTCTTAACTTCGGCCCTATCTAGCCCATTGTTAAGTGGGTCGCGAAAAAAAAAGAGTCCAGCCTATGTCGCCCATTGTTAAGTGGGCTTGGGGCTCGAAAAAAACAGAGTCCAGCCTGTCCCACCCAGTCTTAACTTCGGCCCTATCTAGCCCATTGTTAAGTGGGTCGCGAAAAAAACAGAGTCCAGCCTATCCCACCCAGTCTTAACTTCAGCCCTATCTCGCCCATTGTTAAGTGGGTCGCGAAAAAAACAGAGTCCAGCCTATGTCTCCCATTGTTAAGTGGGCTTGGGGCTCGAAAAAAACAGAGTCCAGCCTATCCCACCCAGTCTTAACTTCGGCCCTATCTAGCCCATTGTTAAGTGGGTCGCGATAAAAACAGCCTATCCCACCCAGTCTTAACTTCGGCCCTATCTAGCCCATTGTTAAGTGGGTCGCGAAAAAAACAGAGTCCAGCCTATGTCGCCCATTGTTAAGTGGGCTTGGGGCTCGAAAAAAACAGAGTCCAGCCTATCCCACCCAGTCTTAACTTCGGCCCTATATAGCCCATTGTTAAGTGGGTCGCGAAAAAAACAGAGTCCAGCCTATCCCACCCAGTCTTAACTTCAGCCCTATCTCGCCCATTGTTAAGTGGGTCGCGAAAAAAACAGAGTCCAGCCTATGTCTCCCATTGTTAAGTGGGCCTGGGGCTAGAAAAAAACAGAGTCCAGCCTATCCCACCCAGTCTTATCTTCGGCCCTATCTAGCCCATTGTTAAGTGGGTCGCGAAAAAAACAGAGTCCAGCCTATGTCTCCCATTGTTAAGTGGGCTTGGGGCTCGAAAAAAACAGAGTCCAGCCTATCCCACCCAGTCTTAACTTCGGCCCTATCTCGCCCATTGTTAAGTGGGTCGCGAAAAAAACAGAGTCCAGCCAATGTCGCCCATTGTTAAGTGGGCTTGGGGCTCGAAAAAAACAGAGTCCAGCCAATGTCTCCCATTGTTAAGTGGGCTTGGGGCTCGAAAAAAACAGAGTCCAGCCTATCTCACCCAGTCTTAACTTCGGCCCTATCTCGCCCATTGTTAAGTGGGTCGCGAAAAAAACAGAGTCCAGCCTATGTCTCCCATTGTTAAGTGGGCTTTGGGCTCGAAAAAAACAGAGTCCAGCCTATCCCACCCAGTCTTAACTTCGGCCCTATCTCGCCCATTGTTAAGTGGGTCGCGAAAAAAACAGAGTCCAGCCTATGTCGCCCATTGTTAAGTGGGCTTGGGGCTCGAAAAAATCGGAGTCCAGCCTATCCCACCCAGTCTTAACTTCGGCCCTATCTAGCCCATTGTTAAGTGGGTGGCGAAAAAAACAGAGTTCAGCCTATGTCTCCCATTGTTAAGTGGGCTTGGGGCTAGAAAAAAACAGAGTCCAGCCTATCCCACCCAGTCTTAACTTCGGCCCTATCTCGCCCATTGTTAAGTGGGTCGCGAAAAAAACAGAGTCCAGCCCATGTCTCCCATTGTTAAGTGGGCTTGGGGCTCGAAAAAAACAGAGTCCAGCCTATCCCACCCAGTCTTAACTTCGGCCCTATCTCGCCCATTGTTAAGTGGGTCGCGAAAAAAACAGAGTCCAGCCTATGTCGCCCATTGTTAAGTGGGCTTGGGGCTCGAAAAAAACAGAGTCCAGCCTATCCCACCCAGTCTTAACTTCGGCCCTATCTAGCCCATTGTTAAGTGGGTCGCGATAAAAACAGCCTATCCCACCCAGTCTTAACTTCGGCCCTATCTAGCCCATTGTTAAGTGGGTCGCGAAAAAAACAGAGTCCAGCCTATGTCGCCCATTGTTAAGTGGGCTTGGGGCTCGAAAAAAACAGAGTCCAGCCTATCCCACCCAGTCTTAACTTCGGCCCTATCTCGCCCATTGTTAAGTGGGTCGCGAAAAAAACAGAGTCCAGCCTATGTCGCCCATTGTTAAGTGGGCTTGGGGCTCGAAAAAAACAGAGTCCAGCCTGTCCCACCCAGTCTTAACTTCGGCCCTATCTAGCCCATTGTTAAGTGGGTCGCGAAAAAAACAGAGTCCAGCCTATCCCACCCAGTCTTAACTTCAGCCCTATCTCGCCCATTGTTAAGTGGGTCGCGAAAAAAACAGAGTCCAGCCTATGTCTCCCATTGTTAAGTGGGCTTGGGGCTCGAAAAAAACAGAGTCCAGCCTATCCCACCCAGTCTTAACTTCGGCCCTATCTCGCCCATTGTTAAGTGGGTCGCGAAAAAAACAGAGTCCAGCCTATGTCGCCCATTGTTAAGTGGGCTTGGGGCTCGAAAAAAACAGAGTCCAGCCTATCCCACCCAGTCTTAACTTCGGCCCTATCTAGCACATTGTTAAGTGGGTCGCGATAAAAACAGCCTATCCCACCCAGTCTTAACTTCGGCCCTATCTAGCCCATTGTTAAGTGGGTCGCGAAAAAAACAGAGTCCAGCCTATGTCGCCCATTGTTAAGTGGGCTTGGGGCTCGAAAAAAACAGAGTCCAGCCTATCCCACCCAGTCTTAACTTCGGCCCTATCTCGCCCATTGTTAAGTGGGTCGCGAAAAAAACAGAGTCCAGCCTATGTCGCCCATTGTTAAGTGGGCTTGGGGCTCGAAAAAAACAGAGTCCAGCCTGTCCCACCCAGTCTTAACTTCAGCCCTATCTCGCCCATTGTTAAGTGGGTCGCGAAAAAAACAGAGTCCAGCCTATGTCTCCCATTGTTAAGTGGGCTTGGGGCTCGAAAAAAACAGAGTCCAGCCTATCCCACCCAGTCTTAACTTCGGCCCTATCTAGCCCATTGTTAAGTGGGTCGCGATAAAATCAGCCTATCCCACCCAGTCTTAACTTCGGCCCTATCTAGCCCATTGTTAAGTGGGTCGCGAAAAAAACAGAGTCCAGCCTATGTCTCCCATTGTTAAGTGGGCTTGGGGCTCGAAAAAAACAGAGTCCAGCCTATCCCACCCAGTCTTAACTTCGGCCCTATCTCGCCCATTGTTAAGTGGGTCGCGAAAAAAACAGAGTCCAGCCTATGTCGCCCATTGTTAAGTGGGCTTGGGGCTCGAAAAAAACAGAGTCCAGCCTATCCCACCCAGTCTTAACTTCGGCCCTATCTAGCACATTGTTAAGTGGGTCGCGAAAAAAACAGAGTCCAGCCTATGTCGCCCATTGTTAAGTGGGCTTGGGGCTCGAAAAAAACAGAGTCCAGCCTATCCCACCCAGTCTTAACTTCGGCCCTATATAGCCCATTGTTAAGTGGGTCGCGAAAAAAACAGAGTCCAGCCTATCCCACCCAGTCTTAACTTCAGCCCTATCTCGCCCATTGTTAAGTGGGTCGCGAAAAAAACAGAGTCCAGCCTATGTCTCCCATTGTTAAGTGGGCCTGGGGCTAGAAAAAAACAGAGTCCAGCCTATCCCACCCAGTCTTATCTTCGGCCCTATCTAGCCCATTGTTAAGTGGGTCGCGAAAAAAACAGAGTCCAGCCTATGTCTCCCATTGTTAAGTGGGCTTGGGGCTCGAAAAAAACAGAGTCCAGCCTATCCCACCCAGTCTTAACTTCGGCCCTATCTCGCCCATTGTTAAGTGGGTCGCGAAAAAAACAGAGTCCAGCCAATGTCGCCCATTGTTAAGTGGCCTTGGGGCTCGAAAAAAACAGAGTCCAGCCAATGTCTCCCATTGTTAAGTGGGCTTGGGGCTCGAAAAAAACAGAGTCCAGCCTATCCCACCCAGTCTTAACTTCGGCACTATCTAGCCCATTGTTAAGTGGGTCGCGAAAAAAACAGAGTCCAGCCTATGTCTCCCATTGTTAAGTGGGCTTGGGGCTCGAAAAAAACAGAGTCCAGCCTATCCCACCCAGTCTTAACTTCGGCCCTATCTCGCCCATTGTTAAGTGGGTCGCGAAAAAAACAGAGTCCAGCCTATGTCTCCCATTGTTAAGTGGGCTTGGGGCTCGAAAAAAACAGAGTCCAGCCTATCCCACCCAGTCTTAACTTCGGCCCTATCTCGCCCATTGTTAAGTGGGTCGCGAAAAAAACAGAGTCCAGCCAATGTCGCCCATTGTTAAGTGGCCTTGGGGCTCGAAAAAAACAGAGTCCAGCCAATGTCTCCCATTGTTAAGTGGGCTTGGGGCTCGAAAAAAACAGAGTCCAGCCTATCCCACCTAGTCTTAACTTCGGCACTATCTAGCCCATTGTTAAGTGGGTCGCGAAAAAAACAGAGTCCAGCCTATGTCTCCCATTGTTAAGTGGGCTTGGGGCTCGAAAAAAACAGAGTCCAGCCTATCCCACCCAGTCTTAACTTCGGCCCTATCTAGCCCATTGTTAAGTGGGTCGCGATAAAAACAGCCTATCCCACCCAGTCTTAACTTCGGCCCTATCTAGCCCATTGTTAAGTGGGTCGCGAAAAAAACAGAGTCCAGCCTATGTCGCCCATTGTTAAGTGGGCTTGGGGCTCGAAAAAAACAGAGTCCAGCCTATCCCACCCAGTCTTAACTTCGGCCCTATCTCGCCCATTGTTAAGTGGGTCGCGAAAAAAACAGAGTCCAGCCTATGTCGCCCATTGTTAAGTGGGCTTGGGGCTCGAAAAAAACAGAGTCCAGCCTATCCCACCCAGTCTTAACTTCGGCCCTATCTAGCACATTGTTAAGTGGGTCGCGAAAAAAACAGAGTCCAGCCTATGTCGCCCATTGTTAAGTGGGCTTGGGGCTCGAAAAAAACAGAGTCCAGCCTATCCCACCCAGTCTTAACTTCGGCCCTATCTCGCCCATTGTTAAGTGGGTCGCGAAAAAAACAGAGTCCAGCCTATGTCGCCCATTGTTAAGTGGGCTTGGGGCTCGAAAAAAACAGAGTCCAGCCTATCCCACCCAGTCTTAACTTCGGCCCTATCTAGCCCATTGTTAAGTGGGTCGCGAAAAAAAAAGAGTCCAGCCTATGTCGCCCATTGTTAAGTGGGCTTGGGGCTCGAAAAAAACAGAGTCCAGCCTGTCCCACCCAGTCTTAACTTCGGCCCTATCTAGCCCATTGTTAAGTGGGTCGCGAAAAAAACAGAGTCCAGCCTATCCCACCCAGTCTTAACTTCAGCCCTATCTCGCCCATTGTTAAGTGGGTCGCGAAAAAAACAGAGTCCAGCCTATGTCTCCCATTGTTAAGTGGGCTTGGGGCTCGAAAAAAACAGAGTCCAGCCTATCCCACCCAGTCTTAACTTCGGCCCTATCTAGCCCATTGTTAAGTGGGTCGCGATAAAAACAGCCTATCCCACCCAGTCTTAACTTCGGCCCTATCTAGCCCATTGTTAAGTGGGTCGCGAAAAAAACAGAGTCCAGCCTATGTCTCCCATTGTTAAGTGGGCTTGGGGCTCGAAAAAAACAGAGTCCAGCCTATCCCACCCAGTCTTAACTTCGGCCCTATCTCGCCCATTGTTAAGTGGGTCGCGAAAAAAACGGAGTCCAGCCTATGTCGCCCATTGTTAAGTGGGCTTGGGGCTCGAAAAAAACAGAGTCCAGCCTATCCCACCCAGTCTTAACTTCGGCCCTATCTAGCCCATTGTTAAGTGGGTCGCGAAAAAAACAGAGTCCAGCCTATGTCTCCCATTGTTAAGTGGGCTTGGGGCTCGAAAAAAACAGAGTCCAGCCTATCCCACCCAGTCTTAACTTCGGCCCTATCTCGCCCATTGTTAAGTGGGTCGCGAAAAAAACAGAGTCCAGCCAATGTCGCCCATTGTTAAGTGGCCTTGGGGCTCGAAAAAAACAGAGTCCAGCCAATGTCTCCCATTGTTAAGTGGGCTTGGGGCTCGAAAAAAACAGAGTCCAGCCTATCCCACCCAGTCTTAACTTCGGCACTATCTAGCCCATTGTTAAGTGGGTCGCGAAAAAAACAGAGTCCAGCCTATGTCTCCCATTGTTAAGTGGGCTTGGGGCTCGAAAAAAACAGAGTCCAGCCTATCCCACCCAGTCTTAACTTCGGCCCTATCTCGCCCATTGTTAAGTGGGTCGCGAAAAAAACAGAGTCCAGCCTATGTCTCCCATTGTTAAGTGGGCTTGGGGCTCGAAAAAAACAGAGTCCAGCCTATCCCACCCAGTCTTAACTTCGGCCCTATCTCGCCCATTGTTAAGTGGGTCGCGAAAAAAACAGAGTCCAGCCAATGTCGCCCATTGTTAAGTGGCCTTGGGGCTCGAAAAAAACAGAGTCCAGCCAATGTCTCCCATTGTTAAGTGGGCTTGGGGCTCGAAAAAAACAGAGTCCAGCCTATCCCACCTAGTCTTAACTTCGGCACTATCTAGCCCATTGTTAAGTGGGTCGCGAAAAAAACAGAGTCCAGCCTATGTCTCCCATTGTTAAGTGGGCTTGGGGCTCGAAAAAAACAGAGTCCAGCCTATCCCACCCAGTCTTAACTTCGGCCCTATCTAGCCCATTGTTAAGTGGGTCGCGATAAAAACAGCCTATCCCACCCAGTCTTAACTTCGGCCCTATCTAGCCCATTGTTAAGTGGGTCGCGAAAAAAACAGAGTCCAGCCTATGTCGCCCATTGTTAAGTGGGCTTGGGGCTCGAAAAAAACAGAGTCCAGCCTATCCCACCCAGTCTTAACTTCGGCCCTATCTCGCCCATTGTTAAGTGGGTCGCGAAAAAAACAGAGTCCAGCCTATGTCGCCCATTGTTAAGTGGGCTTGGGGCTCGAAAAAAACAGAGTCCAGCCTATCCCACCCAGTCTTAACTTCGGCCCTATCTAGCCCATTGTTAAGTGGGTCGCGAAAAAAAAAGAGTCCAGCCTATGTCGCCCATTGTTAAGTGGGCTTGGGGCTCGAAAAAAACAGAGTCCAGCCTGTCCCACCCAGTCTTAACTTCGGCCCTATCTAGCCCATTGTTAAGTGGGTCGCGAAAAAAACAGAGTCCAGCCTATCCCACCCAGTCTTAACTTCAGCCCTATCTCGCCCATTGTTAAGTGGGTCGCGAAAAAAACAGAGTCCAGCCTATGTCTCCCATTGTTAAGTGGGCTTGGGGCTCGAAAAAAACAGAGTCCAGCCTATCCCACCCAGTCTTAACTTCGGCCCTATCTAGCCCATTGTTAAGTGGGTCGCGATAAAAACAGCCTATCCCACCCAGTCTTAACTTCGGCCCTATCTAGCCCATTGTTAAGTGGGTCGCGAAAAAAACAGAGTCCAGCCTATGTCTCCCATTGTTAAGTGGGCTTGGGGCTCGAAAAAAACAGAGTCCAGCCTATCCCACCCAGTCTTAACTTCGGCCCTATCTCGCCCATTGTTAAGTGGGTCGCGAAAAAAACGGAGTCCAGCCTATGTCGCCCATTGTTAAGTGGGCTTGGGGCTCGAAAAAAACAGAGTCCAGCCTATCCCACCCAGTCTTAACTTCGGCCCTATCTAGCACATTGTTAAGTGGGTCGCGAAAAAAACAGAGTCCAGCCTATGTCGCCCATTGTTAAGTGGGCTTGGGGCTCGAAAAAAACAGAGTCCAGCCTATCCCACCCAGTCTTAACTTCGGCCCTATATAGCCCATTGTTAAGTGGGTCGCGAAAAAAACAGAGTCCAGCCTATCCCACCCAGTCTTAACTTCAGCCCTATCTCGCCCATTGTTAAGTGGGTCGCGAAAAAAACAGAGTCCAGCCAATGTCGCCCATTGTTAAGTGGGCTTGGGGCTCGAAAAAAACAGAGTCCAGCCTATCCCACCCAGTCTTAACTTCGGCCCTATATAGCCCATTGTTAAGTGGGTCGCGAAAAAAACAGAGTCCAGCCTATCCCACCCAGTCTTAACTTCAGCCCTATCTCGCCCATTGTTAAGTGGGTCGCGAAAAAAACAGAGTCCAGCCAATGTCTCCCATTGTTAAGTGGGCTTGGGGCTCGAAAAAAACAGAGTCCAGCCTATCCCACCCAGTCTTAACTTCGGCCCTATCTCGCCCATTGTTAAGTGGGTCGCGAAAAAAACAGAGTCCAGCCAATGTCGCCCATTGTTAAGTGGCCTTGGGGCTCGAAAAAAACAGAGTCCAGCCAATGTCTCCCATTGTTAAGTGGGCTTGGGGCTCGAAAAAAACAGAGTCCAGCCTATCCCACCCAGTCTTAACTTCGGCACTATCTAGCCCATTGTTAAGTGGGTCGCGAAAAAAACAGAGTCCAGCCTATGTCTCCCATTGTTAAGTGGGCTTGGGGCTCGAAAAAAACAGAGTCCAGCCTATCCCACCCAGTCTTAACTTCGGCCCTATCTCGCCCATTGTTAAGTGGGTCGCGAAAAAAACAGAGTCCAGCCTATGTCTCCCATTGTTAAGTGGGCTTGGGGCTCGAAAAAAACAGAGTCCAGCCTATCCCACCCAGTCTTAACTTCGGCCCTATCTCGCCCATTGTTAAGTGGGTCGCGAAAAAAACAGAGTCCAGCCTATGTCGCCCATTGTTAAGTGGGCTTGGGGCTCGAAAAAAACAGAGTCCAGCCTATCCCACCCAGTCTTAACTTCGGCCCTATCTAGCCCATTGTTAAGTGGGTCGCGATAAAAACAGCCTATCCCACCCAGTCTTAACTTCGGCCCTATCTAGCCCATTGTTAAGTGGGTCGCGAAAAAAACAGAGTCCAGCCTATGTCGCCCATTGTTAAGTGGGCTTGGGGCTCGAAAAAAACAGAGTCCAGCCTATCCCACCCAGTCTTAACTTCGGCCCTATCTCGCCCATTGTTAAGTGGGTCGCGAAAAAAACAGAGTCCAGCCTATGTCGCCCATTGTTAAGTGGGCTTGGGGCTCGAAAAAAACAGAGTCCAGCCTATCCCACCCAGTCTTAACTTCGGCCCTATCTAGCCCATTGTTAAGTGGGTCGCGAAAAAAAAAGAGTCCAGCCTATGTCGCCCATTGTTAAGTGGGCTTGGGGCTCGAAAAAAACAGAGTCCAGCCTATCCCACCCAGTCTTAACTTCGGCCCTATCTAGCCCATTGTTAAGTGGGTCGCGAAAAAAAAAGAGTCCAGCCTATGTCGCCCATTGTTAAGTGGGCTTGGGGCTCGAAAAAAACAGAGTCCAGCCTGTCCCACCCAGTCTTAACTTCGGCCCTATCTAGCCCATTGTTAAGTGGGTCGCGAAAAAAACAGAGTCCAGCCTATCCCACCCAGTCTTAACTTCAGCCCTATCTCGCCCATTGTTAAGTGGGTCGCGAAAAAAACAGAGTCCAGCCTATGTCTCCCATTGTTAAGTGGGCTTGGGGCTCGAAAAAAACAGAGTCCAGCCTATCCCACCCAGTCTTAACTTCGGCCCTATCTAGCCCATTGTTAAGTGGGTCGCGATAAAAACAGCCTATCCCACCCAGTCTTAACTTCGGCCCTATCTAGCCCATTGTTAAGTGGGTCGCGAAAAAAACAGAGTCCAGCCTATGTCTCCCATTGTTAAGTGGGCTTGGGGCTCGAAAAAAACAGAGTCCAGCCTATCCCACCCAGTCTTAACTTCGGCCCTATCTCGCCCATTGTTAAGTGGGTCGCGAAAAAAACAGAGTCCAGCCTATGTCGCCCATTGTTAAGTGGGCTTGGGGCTCGAAAAAAACAGAGTCCAGCCTATCCCACCCAGTCTTAACTTCGGCCCTATCTAGCCCATTGTTAAGTGGGTCGCGAAAAAAACAGAGTCCAGCCTATGTCGCCCATTGTTAAGTGGGCTTGGGGCTCGAAAAAAACAGAGTCCAGCCTATCCCACCCAGTCTTAACTTCGGCCCTATATAGCCCATTGTTAAGTGGGTCGCGAAAAAAACAGAGTCCAGCCTATCCCACCCAGTCTTAACTTCAGCCCTATCTCGCCCATTGTTAAGTGGGTCGCGAAAAAAACAGAGTCCAGCCTATGTCTCCCATTGTTAAGTGGGCCTGGGGCTAGAAAAAAACAGAGTCCAGCCTATCCCACCCAGTCTTATCTTCGGCCCTATCTAGCCCATTGTTAAGTGGGTAGCGAAAAAAACAGAGTCCAGCCTATGTCTCCCATTGTTAAGTGGGCTTGGGGCTCGAAAAAAACAGAGTCCAGCCTATCCCACCCAGTCTTAACTTCGGCCCTATCTCGCCCATTGTTAAGTGGGTCGCGAAAAAAACAGAGTCCAGCCAATGTCGCCCATTGTTAAGTGGGCTTGGGGCTCGAAAAAAACAGAGTCCAGCCAATGTCTCCCATTGTTAAGTGGGCTTGGGGCTCGAAAAAAACAGAGTCCAGCCTATCCCACCCAGTCTTAACTTCGGCGCTATCTAGCCCATTGTTAAGTGGGTCGCGAAAAAAACAGAGTCCAGCCTATGTCTCCCATTGTTAAGTGGGCTTGGGGCTCGAAAAAAACAGAGTCCAGCCTATCCCACCCAGTCTTAACTTCGGCCTTATCTCGCCCATTGTTAAGTGGGTCGCGAAAAAAACAGAGTCCAGCCTATGTCTCCCATTGTTAAGTGGGCTTGGGGCTCGAAAAAAACAGAGTCCAGCCTATCCCACCCAGTCTTAACTTCGGCCCTATCTCGCCCATTGTTAAGTGGGTCGCGAAAAAAACAGAGTCCAGCCTATCCCACCCAGTCTTAACTTCAGCCCTATCTCGCCCATTGTTAAGTGGGTCGCGAAAAAAACAGAGTCCAGCCTATGTCTCCCATTGTTAAGTGGGCTTGGGGCTCGAAAAAAACAGAGTCCAGCCTATCCCACCCAGTCTTAACTTCGGCCCTATCTAGCCCATTGTTAAGTGGGTCGCGATAAAAACAGCCTATCCCACCCAGTCTTAACTTCGGCCCTATCTAGCCCATTGTTAAGTGGGTCGCGAAAAAAACAGAGTCCAGCCTATGTCTCCCATTGTTAAGTGGGCTTGGGGCTCGAAAAAAACAGAGTCCAGCCTATCCCACCCAGTCTTAACTTCGGCCCTATCTCGCCCATTGTTAAGTGGGTCGCGAAAAAAACAGAGTCCAGCCTATGTCGCCCATTGTTAAGTGGGCTTGGGGCTCGAAAAAAACAGAGTCCAGCCTATCCCACCCAGTCTTAACTTCGGCCCTATCTAGCCCATTGTTAAGTGGGTCGCGAAAAAAACAGAGTCCAGCCTATGTCGCCCATTGTTAAGTGGGCTTGGGGCTCGAAAAAAACAGAGTCCAGCCTATCCCACCCAGTCTTAACTTCGGCCCTATATAGCCCATTGTTAAGTGGGTCGCGAAAAAAACAGAGTCCAGCCTATCCCACCCAGTCTTAACTTCAGCCCTATCTCGCCCATTGTTAAGTGGGTCGCGAAAAAAACAGAGTCCAGCCTATGTCTCCCATTGTTAAGTGGGCCTGGGGCTAGAAAAAAACAGAGTCCAGCCTATCCCACCCAGTCTTATCTTCGGCCCTATCTAGCCCATTGTTAAGTGGGTAGCGAAAAAAACAGAGTCCAGCCTATGTCTCCCATTGTTAAGTGGGCTTGGGGCTCGAAAAAAACAGAGTCCAGCCTATCCCACCCAGTCTTAACTTCGGCCCTATCTCGCCCATTGTTAAGTGGGTCGCGAAAAAAACAGAGTCCAGCCAATGTCGCCCATTGTTAAGTGGGCTTGGGGCTCGAAAAAAACAGAGTCCAGCCAATGTCTCCCATTGTTAAGTGGGCTTGGGGCTCGAAAAAAACAGAGTCCAGCCTATCCCACCCAGTCTTAACTTCGGCGCTATCTAGCCCATTGTTAAGTGGGTCGCGAAAAAAACAGAGTCCAGCCTATGTCTCCCATTGTTAAGTGGGCTTGGGGCTCGAAAAAAACAGAGTCCAGCCTATCCCACCCAGTCTTAACTTCGGCCTTATCTCGCCCATTGTTAAGTGGGTCGCGAAAAAAACAGAGTCCAGCCTATGTCTCCCATTGTTAAGTGGGCTTGGGGCTCGAAAAAAACAGAGTCCAGCCTATCCCACCCAGTCTTAACTTCGGCCCTATCTCGCCCATTGTTAAGTGGGTCGCGAAAAAAACGGAGTCCAGCCTATGTCGCCCATTGTTAAGTGGGCTTGGGGCTCGAAAAAAACAGAGTCCAGCCTATCCCACCCAGTCTTAACTTCGGCCCTATCTAGCCCATTGTTAAGTGGGTCGCGATAAAAACAGCCTATCCCACCCAGTCTTAACTTCGGCCCTATCTAGCCCATTGTTAAGTGGGTCGCGAAAAAAACAGAGTCCAGCCTATGTCTCCCATTGTTAAGTGGGCTTGGGGCTCGAAAAAAACAGAGTCCAGCCTATCCCACCCAGTCTTAACTTCGGCCCTATCTCGCCCATTGTTAAGTGGGTCGCGAAAAAAACAGAGTCCAGCCTATGTCGCCCATTGTTAAGTGGGCTTGGGGCTCGAAAAAAACAGAGTCCAGCCTATCCCACCCAGTCTTAACTTCGGCCCTATCTAGCCCATTGTTAAGTGGGTCGCGAAAAAAACAGAGTCCAGCCTATGTCGCCCATTGTTAAGTGGGCTTGGGGCTCGAAAAAAACAGAGTCCAGCCTATCCCACCCAGTCTTAACTTCGGCCCTATCTCGCCCATTGTTAAGTGGGTCGCGAAAAAAAAAGAGTCCAGCCTATGTCGCCCATTGTTAAGTGGGCTTGGGGCTCGAAAAAAACAGAGTCCAGCCTGTCCCACCCAGTCTTAACTTCGGCCCTATCTAGCCCATTGTTAAGTGGGTCGCGAAAAAAACAGAGTCCAGCCTATCCCACCCAGTCTTAACTTCAGCCCTATCTCGCCCATTGTTAAGTGGGTCGCGAAAAAAACAGAGTCCAGCCTATGTCTCCCATTGTTAAGTGGGCTTGGGGCTCGAAAAAAACAGAGTCCAGCCTATCCCACCCAGTCTTAACTTCGGCCCTATCTAGCCCATTGTTAAGTGGGTCGCGATAAAAACAGCCTATCCCACCCAGTCTTAACTTCGGCCCTATCTAGCCCATTGTTAAGTGGGTCGCGAAAAAAACAGAGTCCAGCCTATGTCTCCCATTGTTAAGTGGGCTTGGGGCTCGAAAAAAACAGAGTCCAGCCTATCCCACCCAGTCTTAACTTCGGCCCTATCTCGCCCATTGTTAAGTGGGTCGCGAAAAAAACAGAGTCCAGCCTATGTCGCCCATTGTTAAGTGGGCTTGGGGCTCGAAAAAAACAGAGTCCAGCCTATCCCACCCAGTCTTAACTTCGGCCCTATCTAGCCCATTGTTAAGTGGGTCGCGAAAAAAACAGAGTCCAGCCTATGTCGCCCATTGTTAAGTGGGCTTGGGGCTCGAAAAAAACAGAGTCCAGCCTATCCCACCCAGTCTTAACTTCGGCCCTATATAGCCCATTGTTAAGTGGGTCGCGAAAAAAACAGAGTCCAGCCTATCCCACCCAGTCTTAACTTCAGCCCTATCTCGCCCATTGTTAAGTGGGTCGCGAAAAAAACAGAGTCCAGCCTATGTCTCCCATTGTTAAGTGGGCCTGGGGCTAGAAAAAAACAGAGTCCAGCCTATCCCACCCAGTCTTATCTTCGGCCCTATCTAGCCCATTGTTAAGTGGGTAGCGAAAAAAACAGAGTCCAGCCTATGTCTCCCATTGTTAAGTGGGCTTGGGGCTCGAAAAAAACAGAGTCCAGCCTATCCCACCCAGTCTTAACTTCGGCCCTATCTCGCCCATTGTTAAGTGGGTCGCGAAAAAAACAGAGTCCAGCCAATGTCGCCCATTGTTAAGTGGGCTTGGGGCTCGAAAAAAACAGAGTCCAGCCAATGTCTCCCATTGTTAAGTGGGCTTGGGGCTCGAAAAAAACAGAGTCCAGCCTATCCCACCCAGTCTTAACTTCGGCGCTATCTAGCCCATTGTTAAGTGGGTCGCGAAAAAAACAGAGTCCAGCCTATGTCTCCCATTGTTAAGTGGGCTTGGGGCTCGAAAAAAACAGAGTCCAGCCTATCCCACCCAGTCTTAACTTCGGCCTTATCTCGCCCATTGTTAAGTGGGTCGCGAAAAAAACAGAGTCCAGCCTATGTCTCCCATTGTTAAGTGGGCTTGGGGCTCGAAAAAAACAGAGTCCAGCCTATCCCACCCAGTCTTAACTTCGGCCCTATCTCGCCCATTGTTAAGTGGGTCGCGAAAAAAACGGAGTCCAGCCTATGTCGCCCATTGTTAAGTGGGCTTGGGGCTCGAAAAAAACAGAGTCCAGCCTATCCCACCCAGTCTTAACTTCGGCCCTATCTAGCCCATTGTTAAGTGGGTCGCGATAAAAACAGCCTATCCCACCCAGTCTTAACTTCGGCCCTATCTAGCCCATTGTTAAGTGGGTCGCGAAAAAAACAGAGTCCAGCCTATGTCTCCCATTGTTAAGTGGGCTTGGGGCTCGAAAAAAACAGAGTCCAGCCTATCCCACCCAGTCTTAACTTCGGCCCTATCTCGCCCATTGTTAAGTGGGTCGCGAAAAAAACAGAGTCCAGCCTATGTCGCCCATTGTTAAGTGGGCTTGGGGCTCGAAAAAAACAGAGTCCAGCCTATCCCACCCAGTCTTAACTTCGGCCCTATCTAGCCCATTGTTAAGTGGGTCGCGAAAAAAAAAGAGTCCAGCCTATGTCGCCCATTGTTAAGTGGGCTTGGGGCTCGAAAAAAACAGAGTCCAGCCTGTCCCACCCAGTCTTAACTTCGGCCCTATCTAGCCCATTGTTAAGTGGGTCGCGAAAAAAACAGAGTCCAGCCTATCCCACCCAGTCTTAACTTCAGCCCTATCTCGCCCATTGTTAAGTGGGTCGCGAAAAAAACAGAGTCCAGCCTATGTCTCCCATTGTTAAGTGGGCTTGGGGCTCGAAAAAAACAGAGTCCAGCCTATCCCACCCAGTCTTAACTTCGGCCCTATCTAGCCCATTGTTAAGTGGGTCGCGATAAAAACAGCCTATCCCACCCAGTCTTAACTTCGGCCCTATCTAGCCCATTGTTAAGTGGGTCGCGAAAAAAACAGAGTCCAGCCTATGTCTCCCATTGTTAAGTGGGCTTGGGGCTCGAAAAAAACAGAGTCCAGCCTATCCCACCCAGTCTTAACTTCGGACCTATCTCGCCCATTGTTAAGTGGGTCGCGAAAAAAACAGAGTCCAGCCTATGTCGCCCATTGTTAAGTGGGCTTGGGGCTCGAAAAAAACAGAGTCCAGCCTATCCCACCCAGTCTTAACTTCGGCCCTATCTAGCCCATTGTTAAGTGGGTCGCGAAAAAAACAGAGTCCAGCCTATGTCGCCCATTGTTAAGTGGGCTTGGGGCTCGAAAAAAACAGAGTCCAGCCTATCCCACCCAGTCTTAACTTCGGCCCTATATAGCCCATTGTTAAGTGGGTCGCGAAAAAAACAGAGTCCAGCCTATCCCACCCAGTCTTAACTTCAGCCCTATCTCGCCCATTGTTAAGTGGGTCGCGAAAAAAACAGAGTCCAGCCTATGTCTCCCATTGTTAAGTGGGCTTGGGGCTCGAAAAAAACAGAGTCCAGCCTATCCCACCCAGTCTTAACTTCGGCCCTATCTCGCCCATTGTTAAGTGGGTCGCGAAAAAAACAGAGTCCAGCCAATGTCGCCCATTGTTAAGTGGGCTTGGGGCTCGAAAAAAACAGAGTCCAGCCAATGTCTCCCATTGTTAAGTGGGCTTGGGGCTCGAAAAAAACAGAGTCCAGCCTATCCCACCCAGTCTTAACTTCGGCGCTATCTAGCCCATTGTTAAGTGGGTCGCGAAAAAAACAGAGTCCAGCCTATGTCTCCCATTGTTAAGTGGGCTTGGGGCTCGAAAAAAACAGAGTCCAGCCTATCCCACCCAGTCTTAACTTCGGCCCTATCTAGCCCATTGTTAAGTGGGTCGCGAAAAAAACAGAGTCCAGCCTATGTCTCCCATTGTTAAGTGGGCTTGGGGCTCGAAAAAAACAGAGTCCAACCTATCCCACCCAGTCTTAACTTCGGCCCTATCTCGCCCATTGTTAAGTGGGTCGCGAAAAAAACAGAGTCCAGCCTATGTCTCCCATTGTTAAGTGGGCTTGGGGCTCGAAAAAAACAGAGTCCAGCCTATCCCACCCAGTCTTAACTTCGGCCCTATCTCGCCCATTGTTAAGTGGGTCGCGAAAAAAACAGAGTCCAGCCTATGTCGCCCATTGTTAAGTGGGCTTGGGGCTCGAAAAAAACAGAGTCCAGCTTATGTCGCCCATTGTTAAGTGGGCTTGGGGCTCGAAAAAAACAGAGTCCAGCCTATCCCACCCAGTCTTAACTTCGGCCCTATCTCGCCCATTGTTAAGTGGGTCGCGAAAAAAACAGAGTCCAGCCCATGTCTCCCATTGTTAAGTGGGCTTGGGGCTCGAAAAAAACAGAGTCCAGCTTATGTCGCCCATTGTTAAGTGGGCTTGGGGCTCGAAAAAAACAGAATCCAGCCTATCCCACCCAGTCTTAGCTTCGGCCCTATCTAGCCCATTGTTAAGTGGGTCGCGAAAAAAACAGAGTCCAGCCCTTGTCTCCCATTGTTAAGTGGGCTTGGGGCTCGAAAAAAACAGAGTCCAGCCTATCCCACCCAGTCTTAACTTCGGCCCTATCTCGCCCATTGTTAAGTGGGTCGCGAAAAAAACAGAGTCCAGCCTATGTCGCCCATTGTTAAGTGGGCTTGGGGCTCGAAAAAAACAGAGTCCAGCCTATGTCGCCCATTGTTAAGTGGGCTTGGGGCTCGAAAAAAACAGAGTCCAGCCTATCCCACCCAGTCTTAACTTCGGCCCTATCTCGCCCATTGTTAAGTGGGTCGCGAAAAAAACAGAGTCCAGCCCATGTCTCCCATTGTTAAGTGGGCTTGGGGCTCGAAAAAAACAGAGTCCAGCTGATGTCGCCCATTGTTAAGTGGGCTTGGGGCTCGAAAAAAACAGAATCCAGCCTATCCCACCCAGTCTTAGCTTCGGCCCTATCTAGCCCATTGTTAAGTGGGTCGCGAAAAAAACAGAGTCCAGCCCTTGTCTCCCATTGTTAAGTGGGCTTGGGGCTCGAAAAAAACAGAGTCCAGCCTATCCCACCCAGTCTTAACTTCAGCCTTATCTCGCCCATTGTTAAGTGGGTCGCCAAAAAAACAGAGTCCAGCCTATGTCTGCCATTGTTAAGTGGGCTTGGGGCTCGAAAAAAACAGAGTCCAGCCTATCCCACCCAGTCTTAACTTCGGCCCTATCTCGCCCATTGTTAAGTGGGTCGCGAAGAAAACAGAGTCCAGCCTATGTCGGCCATTGTTAAGTGGGCTTGGGGCTCGAAAAAAACAGAGTCCAGCCTATAACACCCAGTCTTAACTTCGGCCCTATCTCGCCCATTGTTAAGTGGGTCGCGAAAAAAACAGAGTCCAGCCTATGTCTCCCATTGTTAAGTGAGCTTGGGGATCGAAAAAAACAGAGTCCAGCCTATCCCACCCAGTCTTAACTTCGGCCCTATCTCGCCCATTGTTAAGTGGGTCGCGAAAAAAACAGAGTCCAGCCTATGTCTCCCATTGTTAAGTGGGCTTGGGGCTCGAAAAAAACAGAGTCCAGCCTATAACACCCAGTCTTAACTTCGGCCCTATCTAGCCCATTGTTAAGTGGGTCGCGAAGAAAACAGAGTCCAGCCTATGTCTCCCATTGTTAAGTGGGCTTGGGGCTCGAAAAAAACAGAGTCCAGCCTATGTCGCCCATTGTTAAGTGGGCTTGGGGCTCGAAAAAAACAGAATCCAGCCTATCCCACCCAGTCTTAGCTTCGGCCCTATCTAGCCCATTGTTAAGTGGGTCGCGAAAAAAACAGAGTCCAGCCTATATCTCCCATTGTTAAGTGGGCTTGGGGCTCGAAAAAAACAGAGTCCAGCCTATCCCACCCAGTCTTAACTTCGGCCCTATCTCGCCCATTGTTAAGTGGGTCGCCAAAAAAACAGAGTCCAGCCTATGTCTGCCATTGTTAAGTGGGCTTGGGGCTCGAAAAAAACAGAGTCCAGCCTATCCCACCCAGTCTTAACTTCGGCCCTATCTCGCCCATTGTTAAGTGGGTCGCGAAGAAAACAGAGTCCAGCCTATGTCGGCCATTGTTAAGTGGGCTTGGGGCTCGAAAAAAACAGAGTCCAGCCTATAACACCCAGTCTTAACTTCGGCCCTATCTCCCCCATTGTTAAGTGGGTCGCGAAAAAAACAGAGTCCAGCCTATGTCTCCCATTGTTAAGTGAGCTTGGGGCTCGAAAAAAACAGAGTCCAGCCTATCCCACCCAGTCTTAACTTCGGCCCTATCTCGCCCATTGTTAAGTGGGTCGCGAAAAAAACAGAGTCCAGCCTATGTCTCCCATTGTTAAGTGGGCCTGGGGCTAGAAAAAAACAGAGTCCAGCCTATCCCACCCAGTCTTAACTTCGGCCCTATCTAGCCCATTGTTAAGTGGGTCGCGAAAAAAACAGAGTCCAGCCCATGTCTCCCATTGTTAAGTGGGCTTGGGGCTCGAAAAAAACAGAGTCCAGCCTATCCCACCCAGTCTTAACTTCGGCCCTATCTCGCCCATTGTTAAGTGGGTCGCGAAAAAAACAGAGTCCAGCCAATGTCGCCCATTGTTAAGTGGGCTTGGGGCTCGAAAAAAACAGAGTCCAGCCAATGTCTCCCATTGTTAAGTGGGCTTGGGGCTCGAAAAAAACAGAGTCCAGCCTATCCCACCCAGTCTTAACTTCGGCCCTATCTAGCCCATTGTTAAGTGGGTCGCGAAAAAAACAGAGTCCAGCCTATGTCTCCCATTGTTAAGTGGGCTTGGGGCTCGAAAAAAACAGAATCCAGCCTATCCCACCCAGTCTTAACTTCGGCCCTATCTCGCCCATTGTTAAGTGGGTCGCGAAAAAAACAGAGTCCAGCCTATGTCTCCCATTGTTAAGTGGGCTTGGGGCTCGAAAAAAACAAGAGTCCAGCCTATCCCACCCAGTCTTAACTTCGGCCCTATCTCGCCCATTGTTAAGTGGGTCGCGAAAAAAACAGAGTCCAGCCTATGTCGCCCATTGTTAAGTGGGCTTGGGGCTCGAAAAAAACAGAGTCCAGCCTATCCCACCCAGTCTTAACTTCGGCCCTATCTAGCCCATTGTTAAGTGGGTCGCGAAAAAAACAGAGTCCAGCCCATGTCTCCCATTGTTAAGTGGGCTTGGGGCTCGAAAAAAACAGAATCCAGCCTATCCCACCCAGTCTTAACTTCGGCCCTATCTAGCCCATTGTTAAGTGGGTCGCGAAAAAAACAGAGTCCAGCCCATGTCTCCCATTGTTAAGTGGGCTTGGGGCTCGAAAAAAACAGAATCCAGCCTATCCCACCCAGTCTTAACTTCGGCCCTATCTAGCCCATTGTTAAGTGGGTCGCGAAAAAAACAGAGTCCAGCCTATGTCGCCCATTGTTAAGTGGGCTTGGGGCTCGAAAAAAACAGAATCCAGCCTATCCCACCCAGTCTTAACTTCGGCCCTATCTAGCCCATTGTTAAGTGGGTCGGAAAAAAAACAGAGTCCAGCCTATGTCGCCCATTGTTAAGTGGGCTTGGGGCTCGAAAAAAACAGAATCCAGCCTATCCCACCCAGTCTTAACTTCGGCCCTATCTAGCCCATTGTTAAGTGGGTCGCGAAAAAAACAGAGTCCAACCTATGTCGCCCATTGTTAAGTGGGCTTGGGGCTCGAAAAAACAGAGTCCAGCCTATCCCACCCAGTCTTAACTTCGGTCCTATCTCGCCCATTGTTAAGTGGGTCGCGAAGAAAACAGAGTCCAGCCTATGTCTGCCATTGTTAAGTGGGCTTGGGGCTCGAAAAAAACAGAGTCCAGCCTATAACACCCAGTCTTAACTTCGGCCCTATCTCGCCCATTGTTAAGTGGGTCGCGAAAAAAACAGAGTCCAGCCTATGTCTCCCATTGTTAAGTGGGCTTGGGGCTCGAAAAAAACAGAGTCCAGCCTATCCCACCCAGTCTTAACTTCGGCCCTATCTCGCCCATTGTTAAGTGGGTCGCGAAAAAAACAGAGTCCAGCCTATAACACCCAATCTTAACTTCGGCCCTATCTCCCCCATTGTTAAGTGGGTCGCAAAAAAAACAGAGTCCAGCCTATGTCTGCCATTGTTAAGTGGGCTTGGGGCTCGAAAAAAACAGAGTCCAGCCTATAACACCCAGTCTTACCGTCGGCCCTATCTAGCCCATTGTTAAGTGGGTCGCGAAAAAAACAGAGTCCAGCCTATGTCTCCCATTGTTAAGTGGGCTTGGGGCTCGAAAAAAACAGAGTCCAGCCTATCCCACCCAGTCTTAACTTCGGCCCTATCTCGCCCATTGTTAAGTGGGTCGCGAAAAAAACAGAGTCCAGCCTATAACACCCAATCTTAACTTCGGCCCTATCTCGCCCATTGTTAAGTGGGTCGCAAAAAAAACAGAGTCCAGCCTATGTCTGCCATTGTTAAGTGGGCTTGGGGCTCGAAAAAAACAGAGTCCAGCCTATCCCACCCAGTCTTAACTTCGGCCCTATCTCGCCCATTGTTAAGTGGGTCGCGAAGAAAACAGAGTCCAGCCTATGTCTGCCATTGTTAAGTGGGCTTGGGGCTCGAAAAAAACAGAGTCCAGCCTATAACACCCAGTCTTAACTTCGGCCCTATCTCGCCCATTGTTAAGTGGGTCGCGAAAAAAACAGAGTCCAGCCTATGTCTCCCATTGTTAAGTGAGCTTGGGGCTCGAAAAAAACAGAGTCCAGCCTATAACACCCAGTCTTAACTTCGGCCCTATCTCGCCCATTGTTAAGTGGGTCGCGAAAAAAACAGAGTCCAGCCTATGTCTCCCATTGTTAAGTGAGCTTGGGGCTCGAAAAAAACAGAGTCCAGCCTATCCCACCCAGTCTTAACTTCGGCCCTATCTCGCCCATTGTTAAGTGGGTCGCGAAAAAAACAGAGTCCAGCCTATGTCTCCCATTGTTAAGTGGGCTTGGGGCTCGAAAAAAACAGAGTCCAGCCTATGTCGCCCATTGTTAAGTGGGCTTGGGGCTCGAAAAAAACAGAATCCAGCCTATCCCACCCAGTCTTAGCTTCGGCCCTATCTAGCCCATTGTTAAGTGGGTCGCGAAAAAAACAGAGTCCAGCCTATGTCTCCCATTGTTAAGTGGGCTTGGGGCTCGAAAAAAACAGAGTCCAGCCTATCCCACCCAGTCTTAACTTCGGCCCTATCTCGCCCATTGTTAAGTGGGTCGCCAAAAAAACAGAGTCCAGCCTATGTCTGCCATTGTTAAGTGGGCTTGGGGCTCGAAAAAAACAGAGTCCAGCCTATCCCACCCAGTCTTAACTTCGGCCCTATCTCGCCCATTGTTAAGTGGGTCGCGAAAAAAACAGAGTCCAGCCTATGTCTCCCATTGTTAAGTGGGCTTGGGGCTCGAAAAAAACAGAGTCCAGCCTATCCCACCCAGTCTTAACTTCGGCCCTATCTCGCCCATTGTTAAGTGGGTCGCCAAAAAAACAGAGTCCAGCCTATGTCTGCCATTGTTAAGTGGGCTTGGGGCTCGAAAAAAACAGAGTCCAGCCTATCCCACCCAGTCTTAACTTCGGCCCTATCTCGCCCATTGTTAAGTGGGTCGCGAAGAAAACAGAGTCCAGCCTATGTCTGCCATTGTTAAGTGGGCTTGGGGCTCGAAAAAAACAGAGTCCAGCCTATAACACCCAGTCTTAACTTCGGCCCTATCTAGCCCATTGTTAAGTGGGTCGCGAAAAAAACAGAGTCCAGCCTATGTCTCCCATTGTTAAGTGGGCTTGGGGCTCGAAAAAAACAGAGTCCAGCCTATCCCACCCAGTCTTAACTTCGGCCCTATCTCGCCCATTGTTAAGTGGGTCGCGAAGAAAACAGAGTCCAGCCTATGTCTGCCATTGTTAAGTGGGCTTGGGGCTCGAAAAAAACAGAGTCCAGCCTGTAACACCCAGTCTTAACTTCGGCCCTATCTCGCCCATTGTTAAGTGGGTCGCGAAAAAAACAGAGTCCAGCCTATGTCTCCCATTGTTAAGTGAGCTTGGGGCTCGAAAAAAACAGAGTCCAGCCTATCCCACCCAGTCTTAACTTCGGCCCTATCTCGCCCATTGTTAAGTGGGTCGCCAAAAAAACAGAGTCCAGCCTATGTCTGCCATTGTTAAGTGGGCTTGGGGCTCGAAAAAAACAGAGTCCAGCCTATCCCACCCAGTCTTAACTTCGGCCCTATCTCGCCCATTGTTAAGTGGGTCGCGAAAAAAACAGAGTCCAGCCTATGTCTCCCATTGTTAAGTGGGCTTGGGGCTCGAAAAAAACAGAGTCCAGCCTATCCCACCCAGTCTTAACTTCGGCCCTATCTCGCCCATTGTTAAGTGGGTCGCCAAAAAAACAGAGTCCAGCCTATGTCTGCCATTGTTAAGTGGGCTTGGGGCTCGAAAAAAACAGAGTCCAGCCTATCCCACCCAGTCTTAACTTCGGCCCTATCTCGCCCATTGTTAAGTGGGTCGCGAAGAAAACAGAGTCCAGCCTATGTCTGCCATTGTTAAGTGGGCTTGGGGCTCGAAAAAAACAGAGTCCAGCCTATAACACCCAGTCTTAACTTCGGCCCTATCTAGCCCATTGTTAAGTGGGTCGCGAAAAAAACAGAGTCCAGCCTATGTCTCCCATTGTTAAGTGGGCTTGGGGCTCGAAAAAAACAGAGTCCAGCCTATCCCACCCAGTCTTAACTTCGGCCCTATCTCGCCCATTGTTAAGTGGGTCGCGAAGAAAACAGAGTCCAGCCTATGTCTGCCATTGTTAAGTGGGCTTGGGGCTCGAAAAAAACAGAGTCCAGCCTGTAACACCCAGTCTTAACTTCGGCCCTATCTCGCCCATTGTTAAGTGGGTCGCGAAAAAAAGTCTTAACTTCGGCCCTTTCTCGCCCATTGTTAAGTGGGTCGCAAAAAAAACAGAGTCCAGCCTATGTCTGCCATTGTTAAGTGGGCTTGGGGCTCGAAAAAAACAGAGTCCAGCCTATAACACCCAGTCTTAACTTCGGCCCTATCTAGCCCATTGTTAAGTGGGTCGCGTAAAAAACACAGTCCAGCCTATGTCTCCCATTGTTAAGTGGGCTTGGGGCTCGAAAAAAACAGAGTCCAGCCTATCCCACCCAGTCTTAACTTCGGCCCTATCTCGCCCATTGTTAAGTGGGTCGCGAAAAAAACAGAGTCCAGCCTATAACACCCAATCTTAACTTCGGCCCTATCTCGCCCATTGTTAAGTGGGTCGCAAAAAAAAAGAGTCCAGCCTATGTCTGCCATTGTTAAGTGGGCTTGGGGCTCGAAAAAAACAGAGTCCAGCCTATAACACCCAGTCTTAACTTCGGCCCTATCTAGCCCATTGTTAAGTGGGTCGCGAAAAAAACAGAGTCCAGCCTATAACACCCAGTCTTAACTTCGGCCCTATCTAGCCCATTGTTAAGTGGGTCGCGAAAAAAACAGAGTCCAGCCTATGTCTCCCATTGTTAAGTGGGCTTGGGGCTCGAAAAAAACAGAGTCCAGCCTATCCCACCCAGTCTTAACTTCGGCCCTCTCTCGCCCATTGTTAAGCGGGTCGCGAAAAAAACAGAGTCCAGCCTATGTCTCCCATTGTTAAGTGGGCTTGGGGCTCGAAAAAAACAGAGTCCAGCCTATCCCACCCAGTCTTAACTTCGGCCCTATCTCGCCCATTGTTAAGCGGGTCGCGAAAAAAACAGAGTCCAGCCTATGTCTCCCATTGTTAAGTGGGCTTGGGGCTCGAAAAAAACAGAGTCCAGCCTATCCCACCCAGTCTTAACTTCGGCCCTTTCTCGCCCATTGTTAAGTGGGTCGCGAAAAAAACAGAGTCCAGCCTATAACACCCAATCTTAACTTCGGCCCTATCTCGCCCATTGTTAAGTGGGTCGCAAAAAAAACAGAGTCCAGCCTATGTCTGCCATTGTTAAGTGGGCTTGGGGCTCGAAAAAAACAGAGTCCAGCCTATAACACCCAGTCTTAACTTCGGCCCTATCTAGCCCATTGTTAAGTGGGTCGCGTAAAAAACACAGTCCAGCCTATGTCTCCCATTGTTAAGTGGGCTTGGGGCTCGAAAAAAACAGAGTCCAGCCTATCCCACCCAGTCTTAACTTCGGCCCTATCTCGCCCATTGTTAAGTGGGTCGCGAAGAAAACAGAGTCCAGCCTATGTCTGCCATTGTTAAGTGGGCTTGGGGCTCGAAAAAAACAGAGTCCAGCCTGTAACACCCAGTCTTAACTTCGGCCCTATCTCGCCCATTGTTAAGTGGGTCGCGAAAAAAAGTCTTAACTTCGGCCCTTTCTCGCCCATTGTTAAGTGGGTCGCAAAAAAAACAGAGTCCAGCCTATGTCTGCCATTGTTAAGTGGGCTTGGGGCTCGAAAAAAACAGAGTCCAGCCTATAACACCCAGTCTTAACTTCGGCCCTATCTAGCCCATTGTTAAGTGGGTCGCGTAAAAAACACAGTCCAGCCTATGTCTCCCATTGTTAAGTGGGCTTGGGGCTCGAAAAAAACAGAGTCCAGCCTATCCCACCCAGTCTTAACTTCGGCCCTATCTCGCCCATTGTTAAGTGGGTCGCGAAAAAAACAGAGTCCAGCCTATAACACCCAATCTTAACTTCGGCCCTATCTCGCCCATTGTTAAGTGGGTCGCAAAAAAAACAGAGTCCAGCCTATGTCTGCCATTGTTAAGTGGGCTTGGGGCTCGAAAAAAACAGAGTCCAGCCTATAACACCCAGTCTTAACTTCGGCCCTATCTAGCCCATTGTTAAGTGGGTCGCGAAAAAAACAGAGTCCAGCCTATAACACCCAGTCTTAACTTCGGCCCTATCTAGCCCATTGTTAAGTGGGTCGCGAAAAAAACAGAGTCCAGCCTATGTCTCCCATTGTTAAGTGGGCTTGGGGCTCGAAAAAAACAGAGTCCAGCCTATCCCACCCAGTCTTAACTTCGGCCCTCTCTCGCCCATTGTTAAGCGGGTCGCGAAAAAAACAGAGTCCAGCCTATGTCTCCCATTGTTAAGTGGGCTTGGGGCTCGAAAAAAACAGAGTCCAGCCTATCCCACCCAGTCTTAACTTCGGCCCTATCTCGCCCATTGTTAAGCGGGTCGCGAAAAAAACAGAGTCCAGCCTATGTCTCCCATTGTTAAGTGGGCTTGGGGCTCGAAAAAAACAGAGTCCAGCCTATCCCACCCAGTCTTAACTTCGGCCCTTTCTCGCCCATTGTTAAGTGGGTCGCGAAAAAAACAGAGTCCAGCCTATAACACCCAATCTTAACTTCGGCCCTATCTCGCCCATTGTTAAGTGGGTCGCAAAAAAAACAGAGTCCAGCCTATGTCTGCCATTGTTAAGTGGGCTTGGGGCTCGAAAAAAACAGAGTCCAGCCTATAACACCCAGTCTTAACTTCGGCCCTATCTAGCCCATTGTTAAGTGGGTCGCGTAAAAAACACAGTCCAGCCTATGTCTCCCATTGTTAAGTGGGCTTGGGGCTCGAAAAAAACAGAGTCCAGCCTATCCCACCCAGTCTTAACTTCGGCCCTATCTCGCCCATTGTTAAGTGGGTCGCGAAAAAAACAGAGTCCAGCCTATAACACCCAATCTTAACTTCGGCCCTATCTCGCCCATTGTTAAGTGGGTCGCAAAAAAAACAGAGTCCAGCCTATGTCTGCCATTGTTAAGTGGGCTTGGGGCTCGAAAAAAACAGAGTCCAGCCTATAACACCCAGTCTTAACTTCGGCCCTATCTAGCCCATTGTTAAGTGGGTCGCGAAAAAAACAGAGTCCAGCCTATGTCTCCCATTGTTAAGTGGGCTTGGGGCTCGAAAAAAACAGAGTCCAGCCTATCCCACCCAGTCTTAACTTCGGCCCTATCTCGCCCATTGTTAAGTGGGTCGCGAAAAAAACAGAGTCCAGCCTATAACACCCAATCTTAACTTCGGCCCTATCTCGCCCATTGTTAAGTGGGTCGCAAAAAAAACAGAGTCCAGCCTATGTCTGCCATTGTTAAGTGGGCTTGGGGCTCGAAAAAAACAGAGTCCAGCCTATCCCACCCAGTCTTAACTTCGGCCCTATCTCGCCCATTGTTAAGTGGGTCGCGAAAAAAACAGAGTCCAGCCTATAACACCCAATCTTAACTTCGGCCCTATCTCCCCCATTGTTAAGTGGGTCGCAAAAAAAACAGAGTCCAGCCTATGTCTGCCATTGTTAAGTGGGCTTGGGGCTCGAAAAAAACAGAGTCCAGCCTATCCCACCCAGTCTTAACTTCGGCCCTATCTCGCCCATTGTTAAGCGGGTCGCGAAAAAAACAGAGTCCAGCCTATGTCTCCCATTGTTAAGTGGGCTTGGGGCTCGAAAAAAACAGAGTCCAGCCTATCCCACCCAGTCTTAACTTCGGCCCTTTCTCGCCCATTGTTAAGTGGGTCGCGAAAAAAACAGAGTCCAGCCTATAACACCCAATCTTAACTTCGGCCCTATCTCGCCCATTGTTAAGTGGGTCGCAAAAAAAACAGAGTCCAGCCTATGTCTGCCATTGTTAAGTGGGCTTGGGGCTCGAAAAAAACAGAGTCCAGCCTATAACACCCAGTCTTAACTTCGGCCCTATCTAGCCCATTGTTAAGTGGGTCGCGTAAAAAACACAGTCCAGCCTATGTCTCCCATTGTTAAGTGGGCTTGGGGCTCGAAAAAAACAGAGTCCAGCCTATCCCACCCAGTCTTAACTTCGGCCCTATCTCGCCCATTGTTAAGTGGGTCGCGAAAAAAACAGAGTCCAGCCTATAACACCCAATCTTAACTTCGGCCCTATCTCGCCCATTGTTAAGTGGGTCGCAAAAAAAACAGAGTCCAGCCTATGTCTGCCATTGTTAAGTGGGCTTGGGGCTCGAAAAAAACAGAGTCCAGCCTATAACACCCAGTCTTAACTTCGGCCCTATCTAGCCCATTGTTAAGTGGGTCGCGAAAAAAACAGAGTCCAGCCTATGTCTCCCATTGTTAAGTGGGCTTGGGGCTCGAAAAAAACAGAGTCCAGCCTATCCCACCCAGTCTTAACTTCGGCCCTATCTCGCCCATTGTTAAGTGGGTCGCGAAAAAAACAGAGTCCAGCCTATAACACCCAATCTTAACTTCGGCCCTATCTCGCCCATTGTTAAGTGGGTCGCAAAAAAAACAGAGTCCAGCCTATGTCTGCCATTGTTAAGTGGGCTTGGGGCTCGAAAAAAACAGAGTCCAGCCTATCCCACCCAGTCTTAACTTCGGCCCTATCTCGCCCATTGTTAAGTGGGTCGCGAAAAAAACAGAGTCCAGCCTATAACACCCAATCTTAACTTCGGCCCTATCTCGCCCATTGTTAAGTGGGTCGCAAAAAAAACAGAGTCCAGCCTATGTCTGCCATTGTTAAGTGGGCTTGGGGCTCGAAAAAAACAGAGTCCAGCCTATAACACCCAGTCTTAACTTCGGCCCTATCTAGCCCATTGTTAAGTGGGTCGCGAAAAAAACAGAGTCCAGCCTATGTCTCCCATTGTTAAGTGGGCTTGGGGCTCGAAAAAAACAGAGTCCAGCCTATCCCACCCAGTCTTAACTTCGGCCCTATCTCGCCCATTGTTAAGTGGGTCGCGAAAAAAACAGAGTCCAGCCTATAACACCCAATCTTAACTTCGGCCCTATCTCGCCCATTGTTAAGTGGGTCGCAAAAAAAACAGAGTCCAGCCTATGTCTGCCATTGTTAAGTGGGCTTGGGGCTCGAAAAAAACAGAGTCCAGCCTATCCCACCCAGTCTTAACTTCGGCCCTATCTCGCCCATTGTTAAGTGGGTCGCGAAAAAAACAGAGTCCAGCCTATAACACCCAATCTTAACTTCGGCCCTATCTCCCCCATTGTTAAGTGGGTCGCAAAAAAAACAGAGTCCAGCCTATGTCTGCCATTGTTAAGTGGGCTTGGGGCTCGAAAAAAACAGAGTCCAGCCTATAACACCCAGTCTTAACTTCGGCCCTATCTAGCCCATTGTTAAGTGGGTCGCGAAAAAAACAGAGTCCAGCCTATGTCTCCCATTGTTAAGTGGGCTTGGGACTCGAAAAAAACAGAGTCCAGCCTATCCCACCCAGTCTTAACTTCGGCCCTATCTCGCCCATTGTTAAGTGGGTCGCGAAAAAAACAGAGTCCAGCCTATAACACCCAATCTTAACTTCGGCCCTATCTCGCCCATTGTTAAGTGGGTCGCAAAAAAAACAGAGTCCAGCCTATGTCTGCCATTGTTAAGTGGGCTTGGGGCTCGAAAAAAACAGAGTCCAGCCTATCCCACCCAGTCTTAACTTCGGCCCTATCTCGCCCATTGTTAAGTGGGTCGCGAAAAAAACAGAGTCCAGCCTATAACACCCAATCTTAACTTCGGCCCTATCTCCCCCATTGTTAAGTGGGTCGCAAAAAAAACAGAGTCCAGCCTATGTCTGCCATTGTTAAGTGGGCTTGGGGCTCGAAAAAAACAGAGTCCAGCCTATAACACCCAGTCTTAACTTCGGCCCTATCTAGCCCATTGTTAAGTGGGTCGCGAAAAAAACAGAGTCCAGCCTATGTCTCCCATTGTTAAGTGGGCTTGGGACTCGAAAAAAACAGAGTCCAGCCTATCCCACCCAGTCTTAACTTCGGCCCTATCTCGCCCATTGTTAAGTGGGTCGCGAAAAAAACAGAGTCCAGCCTATAACACCCAATCTTAACTTCGGCCCTATCTCGCCCATTGTTAAGTGGGTCGCAAAAAAAACAGAGTCCAGCCTATGTCTGCCATTGTTAAGTGGGCTTGGGGCTCGAAAAAAACAGAGTCCAGCCTATCCCACCCAGTCTTAACTTCGGCCCTATCTCGCCCATTGTTAAGTGGGTCGCGAAAAAAACAGAGTCCAGCCTATAACACCCAATCTTAACTTCGGCCCTATCTCCCCCATTGTTAAGTGGGTCGCAAAAAAAACAGAGTCCAGCCTATGTCTGCCATTGTTAAGTGGGCTTGGGGCTCGAAAAAAACAGAGTCCAGCCTATAACACCCAGTCTTAACTTCGGCCCTATCTAGCCCATTGTTAAGTGGGTCGCGAAAAAAACAGAGTCCAGCCTATAACACCCAGTCTTAACTTCGGCCCTATCTAGCCCATTGTTAAGTGGGTCGCGAAAAAAACAGAGTCCAGCCTATGTCTCCCATTGTTAAGTGGGCTTGGGGCTCGAAAAAAACAGAGTCCAGCCTATCCCACCCAGTCTTAACTTCGGCCCTCTCTCGCCCATTGTTAAGCGGGTCGCGAAAAAAACAGAGTCCAGCCTATGTCTCCCATTGTTAAGTGGGCTTGGGGCTCGAAAAAAACAGAGTCCAGCCTATCCCACCCAGTCTTAACTTCGGCCCTATCTCGCCCATTGTTAAGCGGGTCGCGAAAAAAACAGAGTCCAGCCTATGTCTCCCATTGTTAAGTGGGCTTGGGGCTCGAAAAAAACAGAGTCCAGCCTATCCCACCCAGTCTTAACTTCGGCCCTTTCTCGCCCATTGTTAAGTGGGTCGCGAAAAAAACAGAGTCCAGCCTATAACACCCAATCTTAACTTCGGCCCTATCTCGCCCATTGTTAAGTGGGTCGCAAAAAAAACAGAGTCCAGCCTATGTCTGCCATTGTTAAGTGGGCTTGGGGCTCGAAAAAAACAGAGTCCAGCCTATAACACCCAGTCTTAACTTCGGCCCTATCTAGCCCATTGTTAAGTGGGTCGCGTAAAAAACACAGTCCAGCCTATGTCTCCCATTGTTAAGTGGGCTTGGGGCTCGAAAAAAACAGAGTCCAGCCTATCCCACCCAGTCTTAACTTCGGCCCTATCTCGCCCATTGTTAAGTGGGTCGCGAAAAAAACAGAGTCCAGCCTATGTCTCCCATTGTTAAGTGGGCTTGGGGCTCGAAAAAAACAGAGTCCAGCCTATCCCACCCAGTCTTAACTTCGGCCCTATCTCGCCCATTGTTAAGTGGGTCGCGAAAAAAACAGAGTCCAGCCTATAACACCCAATCTTAACTTCGGCCCTATCTCGCCCATTGTTAAGTGGGTCGCAAAAAAAACAGAGTCCAGCCTATGTCTGCCATTGTTAAGTGGGCTTGGGGCTCGAAAAAAACAGAGTCCAGCCTATCCCACCCAGTCTTAACTTCGGCCCTATCTCGCCCATTGTTAAGTGGGTCGCGAAAAAAACAGAGTCCAGCCTATAACACCCAATCTTAACTTCGGCCCTATCTCCCCCATTGTTAAGTGGGTCGCAAAAAAAACAGAGTCCAGCCTATGTCTGCCATTGTTAAGTGGGCTTGGGGCTCGAAAAAAACAGAGTCCAGCCTATAACACCCAGTCTTAACTTCGGCCCTATCTAGCCCATTGTTAAGTGGGTCGCGAAAAAAACAGAGTCCAGCCTATGTCTCCCATTGTTAAGTGGGCTTGGGACTCGAAAAAAACAGAGTCCAGCCTATCCCACCCAGTCTTAACTTCGGCCCTATCTCGCCCATTGTTAAGTGGGTCGCGAAAAAAACAGAGTCCAGCCTATAACACCCAATCTTAACTTCGGCCCTATCTCCCCCATTGTTAAGTGGGTCGCAAAAAAAACAGAGTCCAGCCTATGTCTGCCATTGTTAAGTGGGCTTGGGGCTCGAAAAAAACAGAGTCCAGCCTATAACACCCAGTCTTAACTTCGGCCCTATCTAGCCCATTGTTAAGTGGGTCGCGAAAAAAACAGAGTCCAGCCTATGTCTCCCATTGTTAAGTGGGCTTGGGGCTCGAAAAAAACAGAGTCCAGCCTATCCCACCCAGTCTTAACTTCGGCCCTCTCTCGCCCATTGTTAAGCGGGTCGCGAAAAAAACAGAGTCCAGCCTATGTCTCCCATTGTTAAGTGGGCTTGGGGCTCGAAAAAAACAGAGTCCAGCCTATCCCACCCAGTCTTAACTTCGGCCCTATCTCGCCCATTGTTAAGCGGGTCGCGAAAAAAACAGAGTCCAGCCTATGTCTCCCATTGTTAAGTGGGCTTGGGGCTCGAAAAAAACAGAGTCCAGCCTATCCCACCCAGTCTTAACTTCGGCCCTTTCTCGCCCATTGTTAAGTGGGTCGCGAAAAAAACAGAGTCCAGCCTATAACACCCAATCTTAACTTCGGCCCTATCTCGCCCATTGTTAAGTGGGTCGCAAAAAAAACAGAGTCCAGCCTATGTCTGCCATTGTTAAGTGGGCTTGGGGCTCGAAAAAAACAGAGTCCAGCCTATAACACCCAGTCTTAACTTCGGCCCTATCTAGCCCATTGTTAAGTGGGTCGCGTAAAAAACACAGTCCAGCCTATGTCTCCCATTGTTAAGTGGGCTTGGGGCTCGAAAAAAACAGAGTCCAGCCTATCCCACCCAGTCTTAACTTCGGCCCTATCTCGCCCATTGTTAAGTGGGTCGCGAAAAAAACAGAGTCCAGCCTATAACACCCAATCTTAACTTCGGCCCTATCTCGCCCATTGTTAAGTGGGTCGCAAAAAAAACAGAGTCCAGCCTATGTCTGCCATTGTTAAGTGGGCTTGGGGCTCGAAAAAAACAGAGTCCAGCCTATAACACCCAGTCTTAACTTCGGCCCTATCTAGCCCATTGTTAAGTGGGTCGCGAAAAAAACAGAGTCCAGCCTATGTCTCCCATTGTTAAGTGGGCTTGGGGCTCGAAAAAAACAGAGTCCAGCCTATCCCACCCAGTCTTAACTTCGGCCCTATCTCGCCCATTGTTAAGTGGGTCGCGAAAAAAACAGAGTCCAGCCTATAACACCCAATCTTAACTTCGGCCCTATCTCGCCCATTGTTAAGTGGGTCGCAAAAAAAACAGAGTCCAGCCTATGTCTGCCATTGTTAAGTGGGCTTGGGGCTCGAAAAAAACAGAGTCCAGCCTATCCCACCCAGTCTTAACTTCGGCCCTATCTCGCCCATTGTTAAGTGGGTCGCGAAAAAAACAGAGTCCAGCCTATAACACCCAATCTTAACTTCGGCCCTATCTCCCCCATTGTTAAGTGGGTCGCAAAAAAAACAGAGTCCAGCCTATGTCTGCCATTGTTAAGTGGGCTTGGGGCTCGAAAAAAACAGAGTCCAGCCTATAACACCCAGTCTTAACTTCGGCCCTATCTAGCCCATTGTTAAGTGGGTCGCGAAAAAAACAGAGTCCAGCCTATGTCTCCCATTGTTAAGTGGGCTTGGGACTCGAAAAAAACAGAGTCCAGCCTATCCCACCCAGTCTTAACTTCGGCCCTATCTCGCCCATTGTTAAGTGGGTCGCGAAAAAAACAGAGTCCAGCCTATAACACCCAATCTTAACTTCGGCCCTATCTCGCCCATTGTTAAGTGGGTCGCAAAAAAAACAGAGTCCAGCCTATGTCTGCCATTGTTAAGTGGGCTTGGGGCTCGAAAAAAACAGAGTCCAGCCTATCCCACCCAGTCTTAACTTCGGCCCTATCTCGCCCATTGTTAAGTGGGTCGCGAAAAAAACAGAGTCCAGCCTATAACACCCAATCTTAACTTCGGCCCTATCTCCCCCATTGTTAAGTGGGTCGCAAAAAAAACAGAGTCCAGCCTATGTCTGCCATTGTTAAGTGGGCTTGGGGCTCGAAAAAAACAGAGTCCAGCCTATAACACCCAGTCTTAACTTCGGCCCTATCTAGCCCATTGTTAAGTGGGTCGCGAAAAAAACAGAGTCCAGCCTATGTCTCCCATTGTTAAGTGGGCTTGGGACTCGAAAAAAACAGAGTCCAGCCTATCCCACCCAGTCTTAACTTCGGCCCTATCTCGCCCATTGTTAAGTGGGTCGCGAAAAAAACAGAGTCCAGCCTATAACACCCAATCTTAACTTCGGCCCTATCTCGCCCATTGTTAAGTGGGTCGCAAAAAAAACAGAGTCCAGCCTATGTCTGCCATTGTTAAGTGGGCTTGGGGCTCGAAAAAAACAGAGTCCAGCCTATCCCACCCAGTCTTAACTTCGGCCCTATCTCGCCCATTGTTAAGTGGGTCGCGAAAAAAACAGAGTCCAGCCTATAACACCCAATCTTAACTTCGGCCCTATCTCCCCCATTGTTAAGTGGGTCGCAAAAAAAACAGAGTCCAGCCTATGTCTGCCATTGTTAAGTGGGCTTGGGGCTCGAAAAAAACAGAGTCCAGCCTATAACACCCAGTCTTAACTTCGGCCCTATCTAGCCCATTGTTAAGTGGGTCGCGAAAAAAACAGAGTCCAGCCTATGTCTCCCATTGATAAGTGGGCTTGGGGCTCGAAAAAAACAGAGTCCAGCCTATCCCACCCAGTCTTAACTTCGGCCCTATCTCGCCCATTGTTAAGTGGGTCGCGAAAAAAACAGAGTCCAGCCTATAACACCCAATCTTAACTTCGGCCCTATCTCGCCCATTGTTAAGTGGGTCGCAAAAAAAACAGAGTCCAGCCTATGTCTGCCATTGTTAAGTGGGCTTGGGGCTCGAAAAAAACAGAGTCCAGCCTATCCCACCCAGTCTTAACTTCGGCCCTATCTCGCCCATTGTTAAGTGGGTCGCCAAAAAAACAGAGTCCAGCCTATGTCTGCCATTGTTAAGTGGGCTTGGGGCTCGAAAAAAACAGAGTCCAGCCTATCCCACCCAGTCTTAACTTCGGCCCTATCTCGCCCATTGTTAAGTGGGTCGCGAAGAAAACAGAGTCCAGCCTATGTCTGCCATTGTTAAGTGGGCTTGGGGCTCGAAAAAAACAGAGTCCAGCCTATAACACCCAGTCTTAACTTCGGCCCTATCTCGCCCATTGTTAAGTGGGTCGCGAAAAAAACAGAGTCCAGCCTATGTCTCCCATTGTTAAGTGGGCTTGGGGCTCGAAAAAACAGAGTCCAGCCTATAACACCCAGTCTTAACTTCGGCCCTATCTCGCCCATTGTTAAGTGGGTCGCGAAAAAAACAGAGTCCAGCCTATGTCTCCCATTGTTAAGTGGGCTTGGGGCTCGAAAAAAACAGAGTCCAGCCTATCCCACCCAGTCTTAACTTCGGCCCTATCTCGCCCATTGTTAAGTGGGTCGCGAAAAAAACAGAGTCCAGCCTATAACACCCAATCTTAACTTCGGCCCTATCTCGCCCATTGTTAAGTGGGTCGCAAAAAAAAACAGAGTCCAGCCTATGTCTGCCATTGTTAAGTGGGCTTGGGGCTCGAAAAAAACAGAGTCCAGCCTATAACACCCAGTCTTAACTTCGGCCCTATCTAGCCCATTGTTAAGTGGGTCGCGAAAAAAACAGAGTCCAGCCTATGTCTCCCATTGTTAAGTGGGCTTGGGGCTCGAAAAAAACAGAGTCCAGCCTATCCCACCCAGTCTTAACTTCGGCCCTATCTCGCCCATTGTTAAGTGGGTCGCGAAAAAAACAGAGTCCAGCCTATAACACCCAATCTTAACTTCGGCCCTATCTCGCCCATTGTTAAGTGGGTCGCAAAAAAAACAGAGTCCAGCCTATGTCTGCCATTGTTAAGTGGGCTTGGGGCTCGAAAAAAACAGAGTCCAGCCTATCCCACCCAGTCTTAACTTCGGCCCTATCTCGCCCATTGTTAAGTGGGTCGCCAAAAAAACAGAGTCCAGCCTATGTCTGCCATTGTTAAGTGGGCTTGGGGCTCGAAAAAAACAGAGTCCAGCCTATCCCACCCAGTCTTAACTTCGGCCCTATCTCGCCCATTGTTAAGTGGGTCGCGAAGAAAACAGAGTCCAGCCTATGTCTGCCATTGTTAAGTGGGTTTGGGGCTCGAAAAAAACAGAGTCCAGCCTATAACACCCAGTCTTAACTTCGGCCCTATCTCGCCCATTGTTAAGTGGGTCGCGAAAAAAACAGAGTCCAGCCTATGTCTCCCATTGTTAAGTGAGCTTGGGGCTCGAAAAAAACAGAGTCCAGCCTATCCCACCCAGTCTTAACTTCGGCCCTATCTCGCCCATTGTTAAGTGGGTCGCGAAAAAAACAGAGTCCAGCCTATGTCTCCCATTGTTAAGTGGGCTTGGGGCTCGAAAAAACAGAGTCCAGCCTATAACACCCAGTCTTAACTTCGGCCCTATCTCGCCCATTGTTAAGTGGGTCGCGAAAAAAACAGAGTCCAGCCTATGTCTCCCATTGTTAAGTGGGCTTGGGGCTCGAAAAAAACAGAGTCCAGCCTATCCCACCCAGTCTTAACTTCGGCCCTATCTCGCCCATTGTTAAGTGGGTCGCGAAAAAAACAGAGTCCAGCCTATAACACCCAATCTTAACTTCGGCCCTATCTCGCCCATTGTTAAGTGGGTCTCAAAAAAAAACAGAGTCCAGCCTATGTCTGCCAATGTTAAGTGGGCTTGGGGCTCGAAAAAAACAGAGTCCAGCCTATAACACCCAGTCTTAACTTCGGCCCTATCTAGCCCATTGTTAAGTGGGTCGCGAAAAAAACAGAGTCCAGCCTATGTCTCCCATTGTTAAGTGGGCTTGGGGCTCGAAAAAAACAGAGTCCAGCCTATCCCACCCAGTCTTAACTTCGGCCCTTTCTCGCCCATTGTTAAGTGGGTCGCGAAAAAAACAGAGTCCAGCCTATAACACCCAATCTTAACTTCGGCCCTATCTCGCCCATTGTTAAGTGGGTCGCAAAAAAAACAGAGTCCAGCCTATGTCTGCCATTGTTAAGTGGGCTTGGGGCTCGAAAAAAACAGAGTCCAGCCTATCCCACCCAGTCTTAACTTCGGCCCTATCTCGCCCATTGTTAAGCGGGTCGCGAAAAAAACAGAGTCCAGCCTATGTCTCCCATTGTTAAGTGGGCTTGGGGCTCGAAAAAAACAGAGTCCAGCCTATCCCACCCAGTCTTAACTTCGGCCCTCTCTCGCCCATTGTTAAGCGGGTCGCGAAAAAAACAGAGTCCAGCCTATGTCTCCCATTGTTAAGTGGGCTTGGGGCTCGAAAAAAACAGAGTCCAGCCTATCCCACCCAGTCTTAACTTCGGCCCTATCTCGCCCATTGTTAAGCGGGTCGCGAAAAAAACAGAGTCCAGCCTATGTCTCCCATTGTTAAGTGGGCTTGGGGCTCGAAAAAAACAGAGTCCAGCCTATCCCACCCAGTCTTAACTTCGGCCCTTTCTCGCCCATTGTTAAGTGGGTCGCGAAAAAAACAGAGTCCAGCCTATAACACCCAATCTTAACTTCGGCCCTATCTCGCCCATTGTTAAGTGGGTCGCAAAAAAAACAGAGTCCAGCCTATGTCTGCCATTGTTAAGTGGGCTTGGGGCTCGAAAAAAACAGAGTCCAGCCTATAACACCCAGTCTTAACTTCGGCCCTATCTAGCCCATTGTTAAGTGGGTAGCGTAAAAAACACAGTCCAGCCTATGTCTCCCATTGTTAAGTGGGCTTGGGGCTCGAAAAAAACAGAGTCCAGCCTATCCCACCCAGTCTTAACTTCGGCCCTATCTCGCCCATTGTTAAGTGGGTCGCGAAAAAAACAGAGTCCAGCCTATAACACCCAATCTTAACTTCGGCCCTATCTCGCCCATTGTTAAGTGGGTCGCAAAAAAAACAGAGTCCAGCCTATGTCTGCCATTGTTAAGTGGGCTTGGGGCTCGAAAAAAACAGAGTCCAGCCTATAACACCCAGTCTTAACTTCGGCCCTATCTAGCCCATTGTTAAGTGGGTCGCGAAAAAAACAGAGTCCAGCCTATAACACCCAGTCTTAACTTCGGCCCTATCTCGCCCATTGTTAAGTGGGTCGCGAAAAAAACAGAGTCCAGCCTATGTCTCCCATTGTTAAGTGGGCTTGGGGCTCGAAAAAAACAGAGTCCAGCCTATCCCACCCAGTCTTAACTTCGGCCCTATCTCGCCCATTGTTAAGTGGGTCGCGAAAAAAACAGAGTCCAGCCTATAACACCCAATCTTAACTTCGGCCCTATCTCGCCCATTGTTAAGTGGGTCGCAAAAAAAACAGAGTCCAGCCTATGTCTGCCATTGTTAAGTGGGCTTGGGGCTCGAAAAAAACAGAGTCCAGCCTATCCCACCCAGTCTTAACTTCGGCCCTATCTCGCCCATTGTTAAGTGGGTCGCGAAAAAAACAGAGTCCAGCCTATAACACCCAATCTTAACTTCGGCCCTATCTCCCCCATTGTTAAGTGGGTCGCAAAAAAAACAGAGTCCAGCCTATGTCTGCCATTGTTAAGTGGGCTTGGGGCTCGAAAAAAACAGAGTCCAGCCTATAACACCCAGTCTTAACTTCGGCCCTATCTAGCCCATTGTTAAGTGGGTCGCGAAAAAAACAGAGTCCAGCCTATGTCTCCCATTGTTAAGTGGGCTTGGGACTCGAAAAAAACAGAGTCCAGCCTATCCCACCCAGTCTTAACTTCGGCCCTATCTCGCCCATTGTTAAGTGGGTCGCGAAAAAAACAGAGTCCAGCCTATAACACCCAATCTTAACTTCGGCCCTATCTCGCCCATTGTTAAGTGGGTCGCAAAAAAAACAGAGTCCAGCCTATGTCTGCCATTGTTAAGTGGGCTTGGGGCTCGAAAAAAACAGAGTCCAGCCTATCCCACCCAGTCTTAACTTCGGCCCTATCTCGCCCATTGTTAAGTGGGTCGCGAAAAAAACAGAGTCCAGCCTATAACACCCAATCTTAACTTCGGCCCTATCTCCCCCATTGTTAAGTGGGTCGCAAAAAAAACAGAGTCCAGCCTATGTCTGCCATTGTTAAGTGGGCTTGGGGCTCGAAAAAAACAGAGTCCAGCCTATCCCACCCAGTCTTAACTTCGGCCCTATCTCGCCCATTGTTAAGTGGGTCGCGAAAAAAACAGAGTCCAGCCTATAACACCCAATCTTAACTTCGGCCCTATCTCCCCCATTGTTAAGTGGGTCGCAAAAAAAACAGAGTCCAGCCTATGTCTGCCATTGTTAAGTGGGCTTGGGGCTCGAAAAAAACAGAGTCCAGCCTATAACACCCAGTCTTAACTTCGGCCCTATCTAGCCCATTGTTAAGTGGGTCGCGAAAAAAACAGAGTCCAGCCTATGTCTCCCATTGATAAGTGGGCTTGGGGCTCGAAAAAAACAGAGTCCAGCCTATCCCACCCAGTCTTAACTTCGGCCCTATCTCGCCCATTGTTAAGTGGGTCGCGAAAAAAACAGAGTCCAGCCTATAACACCCAATCTTAACTTCGGCCCTATCTCGCCCATTGTTAAGTGGGTCGCAAAAAAAACAGAGTCCAGCCTATGTCTGCCATTGTTAAGTGGGCTTGGGGCTCGAAAAAAACAGAGTCCAGCCTATCCCACCCAGTCTTAACTTCGGCCCTATCTCGCCCATTGTTAAGTGGGTCGCCAAAAAAACAGAGTCCAGCCTATGTCTGCCATTGTTAAGTGGGCTTGGGGCTCGAAAAAAACAGAGTCCAGCCTATCCCACCCAGTCTTAACTTCGGCCCTATCTCGCCCATTGTTAAGTGGGTCGCGAAGAAAACAGAGTCCAGCCTATGTCTGCCATTGTTAAGTGGGCTTGGGGCTCGAAAAAAACAGAGTCCAGCCTATAACACCCAGTCTTAACTTCGGCCCTATCTCGCCCATTGTTAAGTGGGTCGCGAAAAAAACAGAGTCCAGCCTATGTCTCCCATTGTTAAGTGGGCTTGGGGCTCGAAAAAACAGAGTCCAGCCTATAACACCCAGTCTTAACTTCGGCCCTATCTCGCCCATTGTTAAGTGGGTCGCGAAAAAAACAGAGTCCAGCCTATGTCTCCCATTGTTAAGTGGGCTTGGGGCTCGAAAAAAACAGAGTCCAGCCTATCCCACCCAGTCTTAACTTCGGCCCTATCTCGCCCATTGTTAAGTGGGTCGCGAAAAAAACAGAGTCCAGCCTATAACACCCAATCTTAACTTCGGCCCTATCTCCCCCATTGTTAAGTGGGTCGCAAAAAAAACAGAGTCCAGCCTATGTCTGCCATTGTTAAGTGGGCTTGGGGCTCGAAAAAAACAGAGTCCAGCCTATAACACCCAGTCTTAACTTCGGCCCTATCTAGCCCATTGTTAAGTGGGTCGCGAAAAAAACAGAGTCCAGCCTATGTCTCCCATTGTTAAGTGGGCTTGGGACTCGAAAAAAACAGAGTCCAGCCTATCCCACCCAGTCTTAACTTCGGCCCTATCTCGCCCATTGTTAAGTGGGTCGCGAAAAAAACAGAGTCCAGCCTATAACACCCAATCTTAACTTCGGCCCTATCTCGCCCATTGTTAAGTGGGTCGCAAAAAAAACAGAGTCCAGCCTATGTCTGCCATTGTTAAGTGGGCTTGGGGCTCGAAAAAAACAGAGTCCAGCCTATCCCACCCAGTCTTAACTTCGGCCCTATCTCGCCCATTGTTAAGTGGGTCGCGAAAAAAACAGAGTCCAGCCTATAACACCCAATCTTAACTTCGGCCCTATCTCCCCCATTGTTAAGTGGGTCGCAAAAAAAACAGAGTCCAGCCTATGTCTGCCATTGTTAAGTGGGCTTGGGGCTCGAAAAAAACAGAGTCCAGCCTATCCCACCCAGTCTTAACTTCGGCCCTATCTCGCCCATTGTTAAGTGGGTCGCGAAAAAAACAGAGTCCAGCCTATAACACCCAATCTTAACTTCGGCCCTATCTCCCCCATTGTTAAGTGGGTCGCAAAAAAAACAGAGTCCAGCCTATGTCTGCCATTGTTAAGTGGGCTTGGGGCTCGAAAAAAACAGAGTCCAGCCTATAACACCCAGTCTTAACTTCGGCCCTATCTAGCCCATTGTTAAGTGGGTCGCGAAAAAAACAGAGTCCAGCCTATGTCTCCCATTGATAAGTGGGCTTGGGGCTCGAAAAAAACAGAGTCCAGCCTATCCCACCCAGTCTTAACTTCGGCCCTATCTCGCCCATTGTTAAGTGGGTCGCGAAAAAAACAGAGTCCAGCCTATAACACCCAATCTTAACTTCGGCCCTATCTCGCCCATTGTTAAGTGGGTCGCAAAAAAAACAGAGTCCAGCCTATGTCTGCCATTGTTAAGTGGGCTTGGGGCTCGAAAAAAACAGAGTCCAGCCTATCCCACCCAGTCTTAACTTCGGCCCTATCTCGCCCATTGTTAAGTGGGTCGCCAAAAAAACAGAGTCCAGCCTATGTCTGCCATTGTTAAGTGGGCTTGGGGCTCGAAAAAAACAGAGTCCAGCCTATCCCACCCAGTCTTAACTTCGGCCCTATCTCGCCCATTGTTAAGTGGGTCGCGAAGAAAACAGAGTCCAGCCTATGTCTGCCATTGTTAAGTGGGCTTGGGGCTCGAAAAAAACAGAGTCCAGCCTATAACACCCAGTCTTAACTTCGGCCCTATCTCGCCCATTGTTAAGTGGGTCGCGAAAAAAACAGAGTCCAGCCTATGTCTCCCATTGTTAAGTGGGCTTGGGGCTCGAAAAAACAGAGTCCAGCCTATAACACCCAGTCTTAACTTCGGCCCTATCTCGCCCATTGTTAAGTGGGTCGCGAAAAAAACAGAGTCCAGCCTATGTCTCCCATTGTTAAGTGGGCTTGGGGCTCGAAAAAAACAGAGTCCAGCCTATCCCACCCAGTCTTAACTTCGGCCCTATCTCGCCCATTGTTAAGTGGGTCGCGAAAAAAACAGAGTCCAGCCTATAACACCCAATCTTAACTTCGGCCCTATCTCGCCCATTGTTAAGTGGGTCGCAAAAAAAAACAGAGTCCAGCCTATGTCTGCCATTGTTAAGTGGGTTTGGGGCTCGAAAAAAACAGAGTCCAGCCTATAACACCCAGTCTTAACTTCGGCCCTATCTCGCCCATTGTTAAGTGGGTCGCGAAAAAAACAGAGTCCAGCCTATGTCTCCCATTGTTAAGTGGGCTTGGGGCTCGAAAAAAACAGAGTCCAGCCTATCCCACCCAGTCTTAACTTCGGCCCTATCTCGCCCATTGTTAAGTGGGTCGCGAAAAAAACAGAGTCCAGCCTATAACACCCAATCTTAACTTCGGCCCTATCTCGCCCATTGTTAAGTGGGTCGCAAAAAAAAACAGAGTCCAGCCTATGTCTGCCATTGTTAAGTGGGCTTGGGGCTCGAAAAAAACAGAGTCCAGCCTATAACACCCAGTCTTAACTTCGGCCCTATCTAGCCCATTGTTAAGTGGGTCGCGAAAAAAACAGAGTCCAGCCTATGTCTCCCATTGTTAAGTGGGCTTGGGGCTCGAAAAAAACAGAGTCCAGCCTATCCCACCCAGTCTTAACTTCGGCCCTATCTCGCCCATTGTTAAGTGGGTCGCGAAAAAAACAGAGTCCAGCCTATAACACCCAATCTTAACTTCGGCCCTATCTCGCCCATTGTTAAGTGGGTCGCAAAAAAAACAGAGTCCAGCCTATGTCTGCCATGGTTAAGTGGGCTTGGGGCTCGAAAAAAACAGAGTCCAGCCTATCCCACCCAGTCTTAACTTCGGCCCTATCTCGCCCATTGTTAAGTGGGTCGCGAAAAAAACAGAGTCCAGCCTATGTCTCCCATTGTTAAGTGGGCTTGGGGCTCGAAAAAAACAGAGTCCAGCCTATAACACCCAGTCTTAACTTCGGCCCTATCTCGCCCATTGTTAAGTGGGTCGCGAAAAAAACAGAGTCCAGCCTATGTCTCCCATTGTTGAGTGGGTTTGGGGCTCGAAAAAAACAGAGTCCAGCCTATCCCACCCAGTCTTAACTTCGGCCCTATCTCGCCCATTGTTAAGTGGGTCGGGAAATAAACAGAGTCCAGCCAATAACACCCAGTCTTAACTTCGGCCCTATCTCGCCCATTGTTAAGTGGGTCGCAAAAAAAACAGAGTCCAGCCTATGTCTCCCATTGTTAAGTGGGCTTGGGGCTGGAAAAAAACAGAGTCCAGCCTATCCCACCCAGTCTTAACTTCGGCCCTATCTCGCCCATTGTTAAGTGGGCTTGGGGCTCGAAAAAAACAGAGTCCAGCCTATCCCACCCAGTCTTAACTTCGGCCTTATCTCGCCCATTGTGAAGTGGGTCGCAAAAAAAACAGAGTCCAGCCTATCCCACCCAGTCTTAACTTCGGCCCTATTTCGCCCATTGTTAAGTGGGTCGCGAAAAAAACAGAGTCCAGCCTATGTCTCCCATTGTTAAGTGGGCTTGGGGCTCGAAAAAAACAGAGTCCAGCCTATCCCACCCAGTCTTAACTTCGGCCCTATCTAGCCCATTGTTAAGTGGGTCGCGAAAAAAACAGAGTCCAGCCTATGTCTCCCATTGTTAAGTGGGCTTGGGGCTCGAAAAAAACAGAGTCCAGCCTATCCCACCCAGTCTTAACTTCGGCACTATCTCGCCCATTGTTAAGTGGGTCGCGAAAAAAACAGATTTCAGCCTATGTCTCCCATTGTTAAGTGGGCTTGGGGCTCGAAAAAAACAGAGTCCAGCCTATGTCTCCCATTGTTGAGTGGGTTTGGGGCTCGAAAAAAACAGAGTCCAGCCTATCCCACCCAGTCTTAACTTCGGCCCTATCTCGCCCATTGTTAAGTGGGTCGGGAAATAAACAGAGTCCAGCCTATAACACCCAGTCTTAACTTCGGCCCTATCTCGCCCATTGTTAAGTGGGTCGCAAAAAAAACAGAGTCCAGCCTATGTCTCCCATTGTTAAGTGGGCTTGGGGCTGGAAAAAAACAGAGTCCAGCCTATCCCACCCAGTCTTAACTTCGGCCCTATCTCGCCCATTGTTAAGTGGGCTTGGGGCTCGAAAAAAACAGAGTCCAGCCTATCCCACCCAGTCTTAACTTCGGCCTTATCTCGCCCATTGTGAAGTGGGTCGCAAAAAAAACAGAGTCCAGCCTATCCCACCCAGTCTTAACTTCGGCCCTATCTCGCCCATTGTTAAGTGGGTCGCCAAAAAAACAGAGTCCAGCCTATGTCTGCCATTGTTAAGTGGGCTTGGGGCTCGAAAAAAACAGAGTCCAGCCTATCCCACCCAGTCTTAACTTCGGCCCTATCTCGCCCATTGTTAAGTGGGTCGCGAAGAAAACAGAGTCCAGCCTATGTCTGCCATTGTTAAGTGGGTTTGGGGCTCGAAAAAAACAGAGTCCAGCCTATAACACCCAGTCTTAACTTCGGCCCTATCTCGCCCATTGTTAAGTGGGTCGCGAAAAAAACAGAGTCCAGCCTATGTCTCCCATTGTTAAGTGGGCTTGGGGCTCGAAAAAAACAGAGTCCAGCCTATCCCACCCAGTCTTAACTTCGGCCCTATCTCGCCCATTGTTAAGTGGGTCGCGAAAAAAACAGAGTCCAGCCTATAACACCCAATCTTAACTTCGGCCCTATCTCGCCCATTGTTAAGTGGGTCGCAAAAAAAAACAGAGTCCAGCCTATGTCTGCCATTGTTAAGTGGGCTTGGGGCTCGAAAAAAACAGAGTCCAGCCTATAACACCCAGTCTTAACTTCGGCCCTATCTAGCCCATTGTTAAGTGGGTCGCGAAAAAAACAGAGTCCAGCCTATGTCTCCCATTGTTAAGTGGGCTTGGGGCTCGAAAAAAACAGAGTCCAGCCTATCCCACCCAGTCTTAACTTCGGCCCTATCTCGCCCATTGTTAAGTGGGTCGCGAAAAAAACAGAGTCCAGCCTATAACACCCAATCTTAACTTCGGCCCTATCTCGCCCATTGTTAAGTGGGTCGCAAAAAAAACAGAGTCCAGCCTATGTCTGCCATGGTTAAGTGGGCTTGGGGCTCGAAAAAAACAGAGTCCAGCCTATCCCACCCAGTCTTAACTTCGGCCCTATCTCGCCCATTGTTAAGTGGGTCGCGAAAAAAACAGAGTCCAGCCTATGTCTCCCATTGTTAAGTGGGCTTGGGGCTCGAAAAAAACAGAGTCCAGCCTATAACACCCAGTCTTAACTTCGGCCCTATCTCGCCCATTGTTAAGTGGGTCGCGAAAAAAACAGAGTCCAGCCTATGTCTCCCATTGTTGAGTGGGTTTGGGGCTCGAAAAAAACAGAGTCCAGCCTATCCCACCCAGTCTTAACTTCGGCCCTATCTCGCCCATTGTTAAGTGGGTCGGGAAATAAACAGAGTCCAGCCAATAACACCCAGTCTTAACTTCGGCCCTATCTCGCCCATTGTTAAGTGGGTCGCAAAAAAAACAGAGTCCAGCCTATGTCTCCCATTGTTAAGTGGGCTTGGGGCTGGAAAAAAACAGAGTCCAGCCTATCCCACCCAGTCTTAACTTCGGCCCTATCTCGCCCATTGTTAAGTGGGCTTGGGGCTCGAAAAAAACAGAGTCCAGCCTATCCCACCCAGTCTTAACTTCGGCCTTATCTCGCCCATTGTGAAGTGGGTCGCAAAAAAAACAGAGTCCAGCCTATCCCACCCAGTCTTAACTTCGGCCCTATTTCGCCCATTGTTAAGTGGGTCGCGAAAAAAACAGAGTCCAGCCTATGTCTCCCATTGTTAAGTGGGCTTGGGGCTCGAAAAAAACAGAGTCCAGCCTATCCCACCCAGTCTTAACTTCGGCCCTATCTAGCCCATTGTTAAGTGGGTCGCGAAAAAAACAGAGTCCAGCCTATGTCTCCCATTGTTAAGTGGGCTTGGGGCTCGAAAAAAACAGAGTCCAGCCTATCCCACCCAGTCTTAACTTCGGCACTATCTCGCCCATTGTTAAGTGGGTCGCGAAAAAAACAGATTTCAGCCTATGTCTCCCATTGTTAAGTGGGCTTGGGGCTCGAAAAAAACAGAGTCCAGCCTATGTCTCCCATTGTTGAGTGGGTTTGGGGCTCGAAAAAAACAGAGTCCAGCCTATCCCACCCAGTCTTAACTTCGGCCCTATCTCGCCCATTGTTAAGTGGGTCGGGAAATAAACAGAGTCCAGCCTATAACACCCAGTCTTAACTTCGGCCCTATCTCGCCCATTGTTAAGTGGGTCGCAAAAAAAACAGAGTCCAGCCTATGTCTCCCATTGTTAAGTGGGCTTGGGGCTGGAAAAAAACAGAGTCCAGCCTATCCCACCCAGTCTTAACTTCGGCCCTATCTCGCCCATTGTTAAGTGGGCTTGGGGCTCGAAAAAAACAGAGTCCAGCCTATCCCACCCAGTCTTAACTTCGGCCTTATCTCGCCCATTGTGAAGTGGGTCGCAAAAAAAACAGAGTCCAGCCTATCCCACCCAGTCTTAACTTCGGCCCTATCTCGCCCATTGTTAAGTGGGCTTGGGGCTCGAAAAAAACAGAGTCCAGCCTATCCCACCCAGTCTTAACTTCGGCCCTATCTCGCCCATTGTGAAGTGGGTCGAGAGTCCAGCCTATCCCACCCAGTCTTAACTTCGGCGCTATCTCGCCCATTGTTAAGTGGGTCGCGAAAAAAACAGAGTCCAGCCTATGTCTCCCATTGTTAAGTGGGCTTGGGGCTCGAAAAAAACAGAGTCCAACCTATCCCACCCAGTCTTAACTTCGGCCCTATCTCGCCCATTGTTAAGTGGGTCGCAAAAAAAACAAGAGTCCAGTCTATGTCTCCCATTGTTAAGTGGGCTTGGGGCTCGAAAAAAACAGAGTCCAGCCTATCCCACCCAGTCTTAACTTCGGCACTATCTCGCCCATTGTTAAGTGGGTCGCGAAAAAAACAGAGTTCAGCCTATGTCTCCCATTGTTAAGTGGGCTTGGGGCTCGAAAAAAACAGAGTCCAGCCTATGTCTCCCATTGTTAAGTGAGCTTGGGGCTCGAAAAAAACAGAGTCCAACCTATCCCACCCAGTCTTAACTTCGGCCCTATCTCGCCCATTGTTAAGTGGGTCGCCAAAAAAACAGAGTCCAGCCTATGTCTGCCATTGTTAAGTGGGCTTGGGGCTCGAAAAAAACAGAGAACAGCCTATCCCACCCAGTCTTAACTTCGGCCCTATCTCGCCCATTGTTAAGTGGGTCGCAAAGAAAACAGAGTCCAGCCTATGTCTGCCATTGTTAAGTGGGCTTGGGGCTCGAAAAAAACAGAGTCCAGCCTATAACACCCAGTCTTAACTTCGGCCCTATCTCGCCCATTGTTAAGTGGGTCGCGAAAAAAACAGAGTCCAGCCTATGTCTCCCATTGTTAAGTGAGCTTGGGGCTCGAAAAAAACAGAGTCCAGCCTATAACACCCAGTCTTAACTTCGGCCCTATCTCGCCCATTGTTAAGTGGGTCGCGAAAAAAACAGAGTCCAGCCTATGTCTCCCATTGTTGAGTGGGTTTGGGGCTCGAAAAAAACAGAGTCCAGCCTATCCCACCCAGTCTTAACTTCGGCCCTATCTCGCCCATTGTTAAGTGGGTCGGGAAATAAACAGAGTCCAGCCTATAACACCCAGTCTTAACTTCGGCCCTATCTCGCCCATTGTTAAGTGGGTCGCAAAAAAAACAGAGTCCAGCCTATGTCTCCCATTGTTAAGTGGGCTTGGGGCTGGAAAAAAACAGAGTCCAGCCTATAACACCCAGTCTTAACTTCGGCCCTATCTCGCCCATTGTTAAGTGGGTCGCGAAAAAAACAGAGTTCAGCCTATGTCTCCCATTGTTAAGTGGGCTTGGGGCTCGAAAAAAACAGAGTCCAACCTATCCCACCCAGTCTTAACTTCGGCCCTATCTCGCCCATTGTTAAGTGGGTCGCCAAAAAAACAGAGTCCAGCCTATGTCTGCCATTGTTAAGTGGGCTTGGGGCTCGAAAAAAACAGAGTCCAGCCTATCCCACCCAGTCTTAACTTCGGCCCTATCTCGCCCATTGTTAAGTGGGTCGCGAAGAAAACAGAGTCCAGCCTATGTCTGCCATTGTTAAGTGGGCTTGGGGCTCGAAAAAAACAGAGTCCAGCCTATAACACCCAGTCTTAACTTCGGCCCTATCTCGCCCATTGTTAAGTGGGTCGCGAAAAAAACAGAGTCCAGCCTATGTCTCCCATTGTTAAGTGAGCTTGGGGCTCGAAAAAAACAGAGTCCAGCCTATCCCACCCAGTCTTAACTTCGGCCCTATCTCGCCCATTGTTAAGTGGGTCGCGAAAAAAACAGAGTCCAGCCTATGTCTCCCATTGTTAAGTGGGCTTGGGGCTCGAAAAAAACAGAGTCCAGCCTATAACACCCAGTCTTAACTTCGGCCCTATCTCGCCCATTGTTAAGTGGGTCGCAAAAAAAACAGAGTCCAGCCTATGTCTGCCATTGTTAAGTGGGCTTGGGGCTCGAAAAAAACAGAGTCCAGCCTATAACACCCAGTCTTAACTTCGGCCCTATCTAGCCCATTGTTAAGTGGGTCGCGAAAAAAACAGAGTCCAGCCTATGTCTCCCATTGTTAAGTGGGCTTGGGGCTCGAAAAAAACAGAGTCCAGCCTATCCCACCCAGTCTTAACTTCGGCCCTATCTCGCCCATTGTTAAGTGGGTCGCGAAAAAAACAGAGTCCAGCCTATGTCTGCCATTGTTAAGTGGGCTTGGGGCTCGAAAAAAACAGAGTCCAGCCTATAAAACCCAGTCTTAACTTCGGCCCTATTTCGCCCATTGTTAAGTGGGTCGCGAAAAAAACAGAGTCCAGCCTATGTCTCCCATTGTTAAGTGGGCTTGGGGCTCGAAAAAAACAGAGTCCAGCCTATCCCACCCAGTCTTAACTTCGGCCCTATCTCGCCCATTGTTAAGTGGGTCGCAAAAAAAACAGAGTCCAGCCTATGTCTCCCATTGTTAAGTGGGCTTGGGGCTCGAAAAAAACAGAGTCCAGCCTATCCCACCCAGTCTTAACTTCGGCCCTATCTCGCCCATTGTTAAGTGGGTCGCGAAAAAAACACAGTCCAGCCTATGTCTCCCATTGTTAAGTGGGCTTGGGGCTCGAAAAAAACAGAGTCCAGCCTATCCCACCCAGTCTTAACTTCGGCCCTATCTCGCCCATTGTTAAGTGGGTCGCGAAAAAAACAGAGTCCAGCCTATGTCTCCCATTGTTGAGTGGGTTTGGGGCTCGAAAAAAACAGAGTCCAGCCTATCCCACCCAGTCTTAACTTCGGCCCTATCTCGCCCATTGTTAAGTGGGTCGGGAAATAAACAGAGTCCAGCCTATAACACCCAGTCTTAACTTCGGCCGTATCTCGCCCATTGTTAAGTGGGTCGCAAAAAAAACAGAGTCCAGCCTATGTCTCCCATTGTTAAGTGGGCTTGGGGCTGGAAAAAAACAGAGTCCAGCCTATCCCACCCAGTCTTAACTTCGGCCCTATCTCGCCCATTGTTAAGTGGGCTTGGGGCTCGAAAAAAACAGAGTCCAGCCTATCCCACCCAGTCTTAACTTCGGCCTTATCTCGCCCATTGTGAAGTGGGTCGCAAAAAAAACAGAGTCCAGCCTATGTCTCCCATTGTTAAGTGGGCTTGGGGCTCGAAAAAAAACAGAGTCCAGCCTATGTCTCCCATTGTTAAGCGGGCTTGGGGCTCGAAAAAAACAGAGTCCAGCCTATAACACCCAGTTGTAACTTCGGCCCTATCTCGCCTATTGTTAAGTGGGTCGCGAAAAAAACAGAGTCCAGCCTATGTCTCCCATTGTTAAGTGGGTTTGGGGCTCGAAAAAAACAGAGTCCAGCCTATCCCACCCAGTCTTAACTTCGGCCCTATCTCGCCCATTGTTAAGTGGGTCGGGAAATAAACAGAGTCCAGCCAATAACACCCAGTCTTAACTTCGGCCCTATCTCGCCCATTGTTAAGTGGGTCGCAAAAAAAACAGAGTCCAGCCTATGTCTCCCATTGTTAAGTGGGCTTGGGGCTGGAAAAAAACAGAGTCCAGCCTATCCCACCCAGTCTTAACTTCGGCCCTATCTCGCCCATTGTTAAGTGGGCTTGGGGCTCGAAAAAAACAGAGTCCAGCCTATCCCACCCAGTCTTAACTTCGGCCTTATCTCGCCCATTGTGAAGTGGGTCGCAAAAAAAACAGAGTCCAGCCTATCCCACCCAGTCTTAACTTCGGCCCTATTTCGCCCATTGTTAAGTGGGTCGCGAAAAAAACAGAGTCCAGCCTATGTCTCCCATTGTTAAGTGGGCTTGGGGCTCGAAAAAAACAGAGTCCAGCCTATCCCACCCAGTCTTAACTTCGGCCCTATCTAGCCCATTGTTAAGTGGGTCGCGAAAAAAACAGAGTCCAGCCTATGTCTCCCATTGTTAAGTGGGCTTGGGGCTCGAAAAAAACAGAGTCCAGCCTATCCCACCCAGTCTTAACTTCGGCACTATCTCGCCCATTGTTAAGTGGGTCGCGAAAAAAACAGATTTCAGCCTATGTCTCCCATTGTTAAGTGGGCTTGGGGCTCGAAAAAAACAGAGTCCAGCCTATGTCTCCCATTGTTGAGTGGGTTTGGGGCTCGAAAAAAACAGAGTCCAGCCTATCCCACCCAGTCTTAACTTCGGCCCTATCTCGCCCATTGTTAAGTGGGTCGGGAAATAAACAGAGTCCAGCCTATAACACCCAGTCTTAACTTCGGCCCTATCTCGCCCATTGTTAAGTGGGCTTGGGGCTCGAAAAAAACAGAGTCCAGCCTATCCCACCCAGTCTTAACTTCGGCCTTATCTCGCCCATTGTGAAGTGGGTCGCAAAAAAAACAGAGTCCAGCCTATCCCACCCAGTCTTAACTTCGGCCCTATCTCGCCCATTGTTAAGTGGGCTTGGGGCTCGAAAAAAACAGAGTCCAGCCTATCCCACCCAGTCTTAACTTCGGCCCTATCTCGCCCATTGTGAAGTGGGTCGAGAGTCCAGCCTATCCCACCCAGTCTTAACTTCGGCGCTATCTCGCCCATTGTTAAGTGGGTCGCGAAAAAAACAGAGTCCAGCCTATGTCTCCCATTGTTAAGTGGGCTTGGGGCTCGAAAAAAACAGAGTCCAACCTATCCCACCCAGTCTTAACTTCGGCCCTATCTCGCCCATTGTTAAGTGGGTCGCAAAAAAAACAAGAGTCCAGTCTATGTCTCCCATTGTTAAGTGGGCTTGGGGCTCGAAAAAAACAGAGTCCAGCCTATCCCACCCAGTCTTAACTTCGGCACTATCTCGCCCATTGTTAAGTGGGTCGCGAAAAAAACAGAGTTCAGCCTATGTCTCCCATTGTTAAGTGGGCTTGGGGCTCGAAAAAAACAGAGTCCAGCCTATGTCTCCCATTGTTAAGTGAGCTTGGGGCTCGAAAAAAACAGAGTCCAACCTATCCCACCCAGTCTTAACTTCGGCCCTATCTCGCCCATTGTTAAGTGGGTCGCCAAAAAAACAGAGTCCAGCCTATGTCTGCCATTGTTAAGTGGGCTTGGGGCTCGAAAAAAACAGAGAACAGCCTATCCCACCCAGTCTTAACTTCGGCCCTATCTCGCCCATTGTTAAGTGGGTCGCAAAGAAAACAGAGTCCAGCCTATGTCTGCCATTGTTAAGTGGGCTTGGGGCTCGAAAAAAACAGAGTCCAGCCTATAACACCCAGTCTTAACTTCGGCCCTATCTCGCCCATTGTTAAGTGGGTCGCGAAAAAAACAGAGTCCAGCCTATGTCTCCCATTGTTAAGTGAGCTTGGGGCTCGAAAAAAACAGAGTCCAGCCTATAACACCCAGTCTTAACTTCGGCCCTATCTCGCCCATTGTTAAGTGGGTCGCGAAAAAAACAGAGTCCAGCCTATGTCTCCCATTGTTGAGTGGGTTTGGGGCTCGAAAAAAACAGAGTCCAGCCTATCCCACCCAGTCTTAACTTCGGCCCTATCTCGCCCATTGTTAAGTGGGTCGGGAAATAAACAGAGTCCAGCCTATAACACCCAGTCTTAACTTCGGCCCTATCTCGCCCATTGTTAAGTGGGTCGCAAAAAAAACAGAGTCCAGCCTATGTCTCCCATTGTTAAGTGGGCTTGGGGCTGGAAAAAAACAGAGTCCAGCCTATAACACCCAGTCTTAACTTCGGCCCTATCTCGCCCATTGTTAAGTGGGTCGCGAAAAAAACAGAGTTCAGCCTATGTCTCCCATTGTTAAGTGGGCTTGGGGCTCGAAAAAAACAGAGTCCAGCCTATGTCTCCCATTGTTAAGTGAGCTTGGGGCTCGAAAAAAACAGAGTCCAACCTATCCCACCCAGTCTTAACTTCGGCCCTATCTCGCCCATTGTTAAGTGGGTCGCCAAAAAAACAGAGTCCAGCCTATGTCTGCCATTGTTAAGTGGGCTTGGGGCTCGAAAAAAACAGAGTCCAGCCTATCCCACCCAGTCTTAACTTCGGCCCTATCTCGCCCATTGTTAAGTGGGTCGCGAAGAAAACAGAGTCCAGCCTATGTCTGCCATTGTTAAGTGGGCTTGGGGCTCGAAAAAAACAGAGTCCAGCCTATAACACCCAGTCTTAACTTCGGCCCTATCTCGCCCATTGTTAAGTGGGTCGCGAAAAAAACAGAGTCCAGCCTATGTCTCCCATTGTTAAGTGAGCTTGGGGCTCGAAAAAAACAGAGTCCAGCCTATCCCACCCAGTCTTAACTTCGGCCCTATCTCGCCCATTGTTAAGTGGGTCGCGAAAAAAACAGAGTCCAGCCTATGTCTCCCATTGTTAAGTGGGCTTGGGGCTCGAAAAAAACAGAGTCCAGCCTATAACACCCAGTCTTAACTTCGGCCCTATCTCGCCCATTGTTAAGTGGGTCGCAAAAAAAACAGAGTCCAGCCTATGTCTGCCATTGTTAAGTGGGCTTGGGGCTCGAAAAAAACAGAGTCCAGCCTATAACACCCAGTCTTAACTTCGGCCCTATCTAGCCCATTGTTAAGTGGGTCGCGAAAAAAACAGAGTCCAGCCTATGTCTCCCATTGTTAAGTGGGCTTGGGGCTCGAAAAAAACAGAGTCCAGCCTATCCCACCCAGTCTTAACTTCGGCCCTATCTCGCCCATTGTTAAGTGGGTCGCGAAAAAAACAGAGTCCAGCCTATGTCTGCCATTGTTAAGTGGGCTTGGGGCTCGAAAAAAACAGAGTCCAGCCTATAAAACCCAGTCTTAACTTCGGCCCTATTTCGCCCATTGTTAAGTGGGTCGCGAAAAAAACAGAGTCCAGCCTATGTCTCCCATTGTTAAGTGGGCTTGGGGCTCGAAAAAAACAGAGTCCAGCCTATCCCACCCAGTCTTAACTTCGGCCCTATCTCGCCCATTGTTAAGTGGGTCGCAAAAAAAACAGAGTCCAGCCTATGTCTCCCATTGTTAAGTGGGCTTGGGGCTCGAAAAAAACAGAGTCCAGCCTATCCCACCCAGTCTTAACTTCGGCCCTATCTCGCCCATTGTTAAGTGGGTCGCGAAAAAAACACAGTCCAGCCTATGTCTCCCATTGTTAAGTGGGCTTGGGGCTCGAAAAAAACAGAGTCCAGCCTATCCCACCCAGTCTTAACTTCGGCCCTATCTCGCCCATTGTTAAGTGGGTCGCGAAAAAAACAGAGTCCAGCCTATGTCTCCCATTGTTGAGTGGGTTTGGGGCTCGAAAAAAACAGAGTCCAGCCTATCCCACCCAGTCTTAACTTCGGCCCTATCTCGCCCATTGTTAAGTGGGTCGGGAAATAAACAGAGTCCAGCCTATAACACCCAGTCTTAACTTCGGCCGTATCTCGCCCATTGTTAAGTGGGTCGCAAAAAAAACAGAGTCCAGCCTATGTCTCCCATTGTTAAGTGGGCTTGGGGCTGGAAAAAAACAGAGTCCAGCCTATCCCACCCAGTCTTAACTTCGGCCCTATCTCGCCCATTGTTAAGTGGGCTTGGGGCTCGAAAAAAACAGAGTCCAGCCTATCCCACCCAGTCTTAACTTCGGCCTTATCTCGCCCATTGTGAAGTGGGTCGCAAAAAAAACAGAGTCCAGCCTATGTCTCCCATTGTTAAGTGGGCTTGGGGCTCGAAAAAAAACAGAGTCCAGCCTATGTCTCCCATTGTTAAGCGGGCTTGGGGCTCGAAAAAAACAGAGTCCAGCCTATAACACCCAGTTGTAACTTCGGCCCTATCTCGCCTATTGTTAAGTGGGTCGCGAAAAAAACAGAGTCCAGCCTATGTCTCCCATTGTTAAGTGGGTTTGGGGCTCGAAAAAAACAGAGTCCAGCCTATCCCACCCAGTCTTAACTTCGGCCCTATCTCGCCCATTGTTAAGTGGGTCGGGAAATAAACAGAGTCCAGCCAATAACACCCAGTCTTAACTTCGGCCCTATCTCGCCCATTGTTAAGTGGGTCGCAAAAAAAACAGAGTCCAGCCTATGTCTCCCATTGTTAAGTGGGCTTGGGGCTGGAAAAAAACAGAGTCCAGCCTATCCCACCCAGTCTTAACTTCGGCCCTATCTCGCCCATTGTTAAGTGGGCTTGGGGCTCGAAAAAAACAGAGTCCAGCCTATCCCACCCAGTCTTAACTTCGGCCTTATCTCGCCCATTGTGAAGTGGGTCGCAAAAAAAACAGAGTCCAGCCTATCCCACCCAGTCTTAACTTCGGCCCTATTTCGCCCATTGTTAAGTGGGTCGCGAAAAAAACAGAGTCCAGCCTATGTCTCCCATTGTTAAGTGGGCTTGGGGCTCGAAAAAAACAGAGTCCAGCCTATCCCACCCAGTCTTAACTTCGGCCCTATCTAGCCCATTGTTAAGTGGGTCGCGAAAAAAACAGAGTCCAGCCTATGTCTCCCATTGTTAAGTGGGCTTGGGGCTCGAAAAAAACAGAGTCCAGCCTATCCCACCCAGTCTTAACTTCGGCACTATCTCGCCCATTGTTAAGTGGGTCGCGAAAAAAACAGATTTCAGCCTATGTCTCCCATTGTTAAGTGGGCTTGGGGCTCGAAAAAAACAGAGTCCAGCCTATGTCTCCCATTGTTGAGTGGGTTTGGGGCTCGAAAAAAACAGAGTCCAGCCTATCCCACCCAGTCTTAACTTCGGCCCTATCTCGCCCATTGTTAAGTGGGTCGGGAAATAAACAGAGTCCAGCCTATAACACCCAGTCTTAACTTCGGCCCTATCTCGCCCATTGTTAAGTGGGCTTGGGGCTCGAAAAAAACAGAGTCCAGCCTATCCCACCCAGTCTTAACTTCGGCCTTATCTCGCCCATTGTGAAGTGGGTCGCAAAAAAAACAGAGTCCAGCCTATCCCACCCAGTCTTAACTTCGGCCCTATCTCGCCCATTGTTAAGTGGGCTTGGGGCTCGAAAAAAACAGAGTCCAGCCTATCCCACCCAGTCTTAACTTCGGCCCTATCTCGCCCATTGTGAAGTGGGTCGAGAGTCCAGCCTATCCCACCCAGTCTTAACTTCGGCGCTATCTCGCCCATTGTTAAGTGGGTCGCGAAAAAAACAGAGTCCAGCCTATGTCTCCCATTGTTAAGTGGGCTTGGGGCTCGAAAAAAACAGAGTCCAACCTATCCCACCCAGTCTTAACTTCGGCCCTATCTCGCCCATTGTTAAGTGGGTCGCAAAAAAAACAAGAGTCCAGTCTATGTCTCCCATTGTTAAGTGGGCTTGGGGCTCGAAAAAAACAGAGTCCAGCCTATCCCACCCAGTCTTAACTTCGGCACTATCTCGCCCATTGTTAAGTGGGTCGCGAAAAAAACAGAGTTCAGCCTATGTCTCCCATTGTTAAGTGGGCTTGGGGCTCGAAAAAAACAGAGTCCAGCCTATGTCTCCCATTGTTAAGTGAGCTTGGGGCTCGAAAAAAACAGAGTCCAACCTATCCCACCCAGTCTTAACTTCGGCCCTATCTCGCCCATTGTTAAGTGGGTCGCCAAAAAAACAGAGTCCAGCCTATGTCTGCCATTGTTAAGTGGGCTTGGGGCTCGAAAAAAACAGAGAACAGCCTATCCCACCCAGTCTTAACTTCGGCCCTATCTCGCCCATTGTTAAGTGGGTCGCGAAAAAAACAGAGTCCAGCCTATGTCTCCCATTGTTAAGTGAGCTTGGGGCTCGAAAAAAACAGAGTCCAGCCTATAACACCCAGTCTTAACTTCGGCCCTATCTCGCCCATTGTTAAGTGGGTCGCGAAAAAAACAGAGTCCAGCCTATGTCTCCCATTGTTAAGTGAGCTTGGGGCTCGAAAAAAACAGAGTCCAGCCTATAACACCCAGTCTTAACTTCGGCCCTATCTCGCCCATTGTTAAGTGGGTCGCGAAAAAAACAGAGTCCAGCCTATGTCTCCCATTGTTGAGTGGGTTTGGGGCTCGAAAAAAACAGAGTCCAGCCTATCCCACCCAGTCTTAACTTCGGCCCTATCTCGCCCATTGTTAAGTGGGTCGGGAAATAAACAGAGTCCAGCCTATAACACCCAGTCTTAACTTCGGCCCTATCTCGCCCATTGTTAAGTGGGTCGCAAAAAAAACAGAGTCCAGCCTATGTCTCCCATTGTTAAGTGGGCTTGGGGCTGGAAAAAAACAGAGTCCAGCCTATCCCACCCAGTCTTAACTTCGGCCCTATCTCGCCCATTGTTAAGTGGGCTTGGGGCTCGAAAAAAACAGAGTCCAGCCTATCCCACCCAGTCTTAACTTCGGCCTTATCTCGCCCATTGTGAAGTGGGTCGCAAAAAAAACAGAGTCCAGCCTATCCCACCCAGTCTTAACTTCGGCCCTATCTCGCCCATTGTTAAGTGGGCTTGGGGCTCGAAAAAAACAGAGTCCAGCCTATCCCACCCAGTCTTAACTTCGGCCCTATCTCGCCCATTGTGAAGTGGGTCGAGAGTCCAGCCTATCCCACCCAGTCTTAACTTCGGCCCTATCTCGCCCATTGTTAAGTGGGTCGCGAAAAAAACAGAGTCCAGCCTATGTCTCCCATTGTTAAGTGGGCTTGGGGCTCGAAAAAAACAGAGTCCAACCTATCCCACCCAGTCTTAACTTCGGCCCTATCTCGCCCATTGTTAAGTGGGTCGCAAAAAAAACAAGAGTCCAGTCTATGTCTCCCATTGTTAAGTGGGCTTGGGGCTCGAAAAAAACAGAGTCCAGCCTATCCCACCCAGTCTTAACTTCGGCACTATCTCGCCCATTGTTAAGTGGGTCGCGAAAAAAACAGAGTTCAGCCTATGTCTCCCATTGTTAAGTGGGCTTGGGGCTCGAAAAAAACAGAGTCCAGCCTATGTCTCCCATTGTTAAGTGAGCTTGGGGCTCGAAAAAAACAGAGTCCAACCTATCCCACCCAGTCTTAACTTCGGCCCTATCTCGCCCATTGTTAAGTGGGTCGCCAAAAAAACAGAGTCCAGCCTATGTCTGCCATTGTTAAGTGGGCTTGGGGCTCGAAAAAAACAGAGTCCAGCCTATCCCACCCAGTCTTAACTTCGGCCCTATCTCGCCCATTGTTAAGTGGGTCGCGAAGAAAACAGAGTCCAGCCTATGTCTGCCATTGTTAAGTGGGCTTGGGGCTCGAAAAAAACAGAGTCCAGCCTATAACACCCAGTCTTAACTTCGGCCCTATCTCGCCCATTGTTAAGTGGGTCGCGAAAAAAACAGAGTCCAGCCTATGTCTCCCATTGTTAAGTGAGCTTGGGGCTCGAAAAAAACAGAGTCCAGCCTATCCCACCCAGTCTTAACTTCGGCCCTATCTCGCCCATTGTTAAGTGGGTCGCGAAAAAAACAGAGTCCAGCCTATGTCTCCCATTGTTAAGTGGGCTTGGGGCTCGAAAAAAACAGAGTCCAGCCTATAACACCCAGTCTTAACTTCGGCCCTATCTCGCCCATTGTTAAGTGGGTCGCAAAAAAAACAGAGTCCAGCCTATGTCTGCCATTGTTAAGTGGGCTTGGGGCTCGAAAAAAACAGAGTCCAGCCTATAACACCCAGTCTTAACTTCGGCCCTATCTAGCCCATTGTTAAGTGGGTCGCGAAAAAAACAGAGTCCAGCCTATGTCTCCCATTGTTAAGTGGGCTTGGGGCTCGAAAAAAACAGAGTCCAGCCTATCCCACCCAGTCTTAACTTCGGCCCTATCTCGCCCATTGTTAAGTGGGTCGCGAAAAAAACAGAGTCCAGCCTATGTCTGCCATTGTTAAGTGGGCTTGGGGCTCGAAAAAAACAGAGTCCAGCCTATAAAACCCAGTCTTAACTTCGGCCCTATTTCGCCCATTGTTAAGTGGGTCGCGAAAAAAACAGAGTCCAGCCTATGTCTCCCATTGTTAAGTGGGCTTGGGGCTCGAAAAAAACAGAGTCCAGCCTATCCCACCCAGTCTTAACTTCGGCCCTATCTCGCCCATTGTTAAGTGGGTCGCAAAAAAAACAGAGTCCAGCCTATGTCTCCCATTGTTAAGTGGGCTTGGGGCTCGAAAAAAACAGAGTCCAGCCTATCCCACCCAGTCTTAACTTCGGCCCTATCTCGCCCATTGTTAAGTGGGTCGCGAAAAAAACACAGTCCAGCCTATGTCTCCCATTGTTAAGTGGGCTTGGGGCTCGAAAAAAACAGAGTCCAGCCTATCCCACCCAGTCTTAACTTCGGCCCTATCTCGCCCATTGTTAAGTGGGTCGCGAAAAAAACAGAGTCCAGCCTATGTCTCCCATTGTTGAGTGGGTTTGGGGCTCGAAAAAAACAGAGTCCAGCCTATCCCACCCAGTCTTAACTTCGGCCCTATCTCGCCCATTGTTAAGTGGGTCGGGAAATAAACAGAGTCCAGCCTATAACACCCAGTCTTAACTTCGGCCGTATCTCGCCCATTGTTAAGTGGGTCGCAAAAAAAACAGAGTCCAGCCTATGTCTCCCATTGTTAAGTGGGCTTGGGGCTGGAAAAAAACAGAGTCCAGCCTATCCCACCCAGTCTTAACTTCGGCCCTATCTCGCCCATTGTTAAGTGGGCTTGGGGCTCGAAAAAAACAGAGTCCAGCCTATCCCACCCAGTCTTAACTTCGGCCTTATCTCGCCCATTGTGAAGTGGGTCGCAAAAAAAACAGAGTCCAGCCTATGTCTCCCATTGTTAAGTGGGCTTGGGGCTCGAAAAAAAACAGAGTCCAGCCTATGTCTCCCATTGTTAAGCGGGCTTGGGGCTCGAAAAAAACAGAGTCCAGCCTATAACACCCAGTTGTAACTTCGGCCCTATCTCGCCTATTGTTAAGTGGGTCGCGAAAAAAACAGAGTCCAGCCTATGTCTCCCATTGTTAAGTGGGTTTGGGGCTCGAAAAAAACAGAGTCCAGCCTATCCCACCCAGTCTTAACTTCGGCCCTATCTCGCCCATTGTTAAGTGGGTCGGGAAATAAACAAAGTCCAGCCTATAACACCCAGTCTTAACTTCGGCCCTGTCTCGCCCATTGTTAAGTGGGTCGCAAAAAAAACAGAGTCCAGCCTATGTCTCCCATTGTTAAGTGGGCTTGGGGCTCGAAAAAAACAGAGTCCAGCCTATAACACCCAGTCTTAACTTCGGCCCTATCTAGCCCATTGTTAAGTGGGTCGCGAAAAAAACAGAGTCCAGCCTATGTCTCCCATTGTTAAGTGGGCTTGGGGCTCGAAAAAAACAGAGTCCAGCCTATCCCACCCAGTCTTAACTTCGGCCCTATCTCGCCCATTGTTAAGTGGGTCGCGAAAAAAACAGAGTCCAGCCTATGTCTGCCATTGTTAAGTGGGCTTGGGGCTCGAAAAAAACAGAGTCCAGCCTATAAAACCCAGTCTTAACTTCGGCCCTATTTCGCCCATTGTTAAGTGGGTCGCGAAAAAAACAGAGTCCAGCCTATGTCTCCCATTGTTAAGTGGGCTTGGGGCTCGAAAAAAACAGAGTCCAGCCTATCCCACCCAGTCTTAACTTCGGCCCTATCTCGCCCATTGTTAAGTGGGTCGCAAAAAAAACAGAGTCCAGCCTATGTCTCCCATTGTTAAGTGGGCTTGGGGCTCGAAAAAAACAGAGTCCAGCCTATCCCACCCAGTCTTAACTTCGGCCCTATCTCGCCCATTGTTAAGTGGGTCGCGAAAAAAACACAGTCCAGCCTATGTCTCCCATTGTTAAGTGGGCTTGGGGCTCGAAAAAAACAGAGTCCAGCCTATCCCACCCAGTCTTAACTTCGGCCCTATCTCGCCCATTGTTAAGTGGGTCGCGAAAAAAACAGAGTCCAGCCTATGTCTCCCATTGTTGAGTGGGTTTGGGGCTCGAAAAAAACAGAGTCCAGCCTATCCCACCCAGTCTTAACTTCGGCCCTATCTCGCCCATTGTTAAGTGGGTCGGGAAATAAACAGAGTCCAGCCTATAACACCCAGTCTTAACTTCGGCCGTATCTCGCCCATTGTTAAGTGGGTCGCAAAAAAAACAGAGTCCAGCCTATGTCTCCCATTGTTAAGTGGGCTTGGGGCTGGAAAAAAACAGAGTCCAGCCTATCCCACCCAGTCTTAACTTCGGCCCTATCTCGCCCATTGTTAAGTGGGCTTGGGGCTCGAAAAAAACAGAGTCCAGCCTATCCCACCCAGTCTTAACTTCGGCCTTATCTCGCCCATTGTGAAGTGGGTCGCAAAAAAAACAGAGTCCAGCCTATGTCTCCCATTGTTAAGTGGGCTTGGGGCTCGAAAAAAAACAGAGTCCAGCCTATGTCTCCCATTGTTAAGCGGGCTTGGGGCTCGAAAAAAACAGAGTCCAGCCTATAACACCCAGTTGTAACTTCGGCCCTATCTCGCCTATTGTTAAGTGGGTCGCGAAAAAAACAGAGTCCAGCCTATGTCTCCCATTGTTAAGTGGGTTTGGGGCTCGAAAAAAACAGAGTCCAGCCTATCCCACCCAGTCTTAACTTCGGCCCTATCTCGCCCATTGTTAAGTGGGTCGGGAAATAAACAAAGTCCAGCCTATAACACCCAGTCTTAACTTCGGCCCTGTCTCGCCCATTGTTAAGTGGGTCGCAAAAAAAACAGAGTCCAGCCTATGTCTCCCATTGTTAAGTGGGCTTGGGGCTCGAAAAAAACAGAGTCCAGCCTATAACACCCAGTCTTAACTTCGGCCCTATCTCGCCCATTGTTAAGTGGGCTTGGGGCTCGAAAAAAACAGAGTCCAGTCTATCCCACCCAGTCTTAACTTCGGCCCTATCTCGCCCATTGTGAAGTGGGTCGCAAAAAAAACAGAGTCCAGCCTATCCCACCCAGTCTTAACTTCGGCCCTATCTCGCCCATTGTTAAGTGGGTCGCGAAAAAAACAGAGTCCAGCCTATGTCTCCCATTGTTAAGTGGGCTTGGGGCTCGAAAAAAACAGAGTCCAGCCTATCCCACCCAGTCTTAACTTCGGCCCTATCTCGCCCATTGTGAAGTGGGTCGCAAAAAAAACAGAGTCCAGCCTATCCCACCCAGTCTTAACTTCGGCCCTATCTCGCCCATTGTTAAGTGGGTCGCGAAAAAAACAGAGTCCAGCCTATGTCTCCCATTGTTAAGTGGGCTTGGGGCTCGAAAAAAACAGAGTCCAGCCTATAACACCCAGTCTTAACTTCGGCCCTATCTCGCCCATTGTTAAGTGGGTCGCGAAAAAAACAGAGTCCAGCCTATGTCTCCCATTGTTAAGTGGGCTTGGGGCTCGAAAAAAACAAAGTCCAGCCTATCCCACCCAGTCTTAACTTTGGCCCTATCTAGCCCATTGTTAAGTGGGTCGCGAAAAAAACAGAGTCCAGCGTATGTCTGCCATTGTTAAGTGGGCTTGGGGCTCGAAAAGAACAGAGTCCAGCCTATAACACCCAGTCTTAACTTCGGCCCTATCTCGCCCATTGTTAAGTGGGTCGCGAAAAAAACAGATTCCAGCCTGTGTCTCCCATTGTTAAGTGGGCTTGGGGCTCGAAAAAACAGAGTCCAGCCTATCCCACCCAGTCTTAACTTCGGCCCTATCTAGCCCATTGTTAAGTGGGTCGCGAAAAAAACAGAGTCCAGCCTATCCCACCCAGTCTTAACTTCGGCCCTATCTCGCCCATTGTTAAGTGGGTCTCGAAAAAAACAGAGTCCATCCTATGTCTCCCATTGTTAAGTGGGCTTGGGGCTCGAAAAAAACAAGAGTCCAGCCTATCCCACCCAGTCTTAACTTCGGCCCTATCTCGCCCATTATTAAGTGGGTCGCGAAAAAAACAGAGTCCAGCCTATGTCTCCCATTGTTAAGTGGGCTTGGGGCTCGAAAAAAACAAGAGTCCAGCCTATCCCACCCAGTCTTAACTTCGGCCCTATCTCGCCCATTGTGAAGTGGGTCGCAAAAAAAACAGAGTCCAGCCTATCCCACCCAGTCTTAACTTCTGCCCTATCTCGCCCATTGTTAAGTGGGTCGCGAAAAAAACAGAGTCCAGCCTATGTCTCCCATTGTTAAGTGGGCTTGGGGCTCGAAAAAAACAGAGTCCAGCCTATGTCGCCCATTGTTAAGTGGGCTTGGGTTCGAAAAAAACAAGAGTCCAGCCTATCCCACCCAGTCTTAACTTCGGCCCTATCTCGCCCATTGTTAAGTGGGTCGCGAAAAAAACAGAGTCCAGCCTATGTCTCCCATTGTTAAGTGGGCTTGGGGCTCGAAAAAAACAGAGTCCAGCCTATGTCTCCCATTGTTAAGTGAGCTTGGGGCTCGAAAAAAACAGAGTCCAGCCTATCCCACCCAGTCTTAACTTCGGCCCTATCTCGCCCATTGTTAAGTGGGTCGCGAAAAAAACAGAGTCCAGCCTATGTCTCCCATTGTTAAGTGGGCTTGGGGCTCGAAAAAAACAGAGTCCAGCCTATAACACCCAGTTGTAACTTCGGCCCTATCTCGCCCATTGTTAAGTGGGTCGCGAAAAAAACAGAGTCCAGCCTATCCCACCCAGTCTTAACTTCGGCCCTATCTCGCCCATTGTTAAGTGGGTCTCGAAAAAAACAGAGTCCATCCTATGTCTCCCATTGTTAAGTGGGCTTGGGGCTCGAAAAAAACAAGAGTCCAGCCTATCCCACCCAGTCTTAACTTCGGCCCTATCTCGCCCATTATTAAGTGGGTCGCGAAAAAAACAGAGTCCAGCCTATGTCTCCCATTGTTAAGTGGGCTTGGGGCTCGAAAAAAACAAGAGTCCAGCCTATCCCACCCAGTCTTAACTTCGGCCCTATCTCGC